>NW_022985449.1:490964-634295 GCF_010093595.1 Mytilinidion resinicola | reverse complement strand
GTTGTTGGTTGACGCGTCGCGTTTTCGTGATGAGGTGGCCGACTCGCTTGTGTGGCCGACTCGCTTGTGAAGTACGTTATAGTACTATACTAGTAGAGATATTTAAATATATTCTTCTATAGTATCTAGCTGCAAGAAGTTAGATTAATTTATAAGGAATAGAATTTTTCTAAAAGCTATTTACTAATAATAATATTAAATGTACTATATATACTATATATACTATAACGTCTTAGATCCCCTGGTTAAGCTAGACCCCTGGTCGAGCCACAAAAAATTACCGCTAAAACTGCTAGTTTTACACGCTTATAACTCTACTATTACTTAATATAAGAGAATAGAAGAAAATAGAATAGAAGAAAATAGAATAGAAGAAAATAGAATAGAAGAGAATAGGATAGAAGAGAATAGGATAGAAGAGAATAGAATAGATAGAATAATAGATAGATAGATAGATAGATAGATAGATAGATAGATAGATAGATAGATAGATAGATAGATAGATAGATAGATAGATAGATAGACAGAAATATAAAAGCGCTTTCTATAGGTCTACTTATTAGTATAAGCTAAATATATAGCTTTATAATAGTATTAACCTCTATAAGAATTTATATACTTATTATATATTTAAGGTTAACTTATAGTTAATAATAAAGGGTATAGAGTAGCCTTATAATATTATTAATATTAGAGTAGTAATAGAATATATAAACTATTTAGATAAAAATTTACTAGTAAGTTATAGCTATAGGCTATATAAATAATAAAACAGATAGCTTACTATCTAGTATTATATCTATCTATCTATCTATCTATCTATCTATCTTCTGGGTTATATACAACCAAGTAAGTAAAGCTTTTTCCACGTTGGTGTCTACGCAATGTAAGCAACCATTCCGTGGCAACTTACGTAATTTCTCTTCAGGCTTGACTTTTAACTATCAACAAATACTCGTGTCCGTCGAGTAGGTCTCCCAATGGCCATCGCACCTCCCGTGTCTTAACTTCTTCTAATGCTTCCAAATGTTCCTTATGATCGACCTAAAAATTCGTGTTCGCGCTAGATGTTGCTCCTCCAGCTTGGCCAGACTCAAATAGCGAGCCCCTCAGAGTGGCTGTCTTAATGTATCTTACAGGCGATAGCTTCATGATCGCGTATGCATGGTTTTGAGTCATGCTGAGTTGACGTCCTCAATTCCTTGACCAAATGCTCTAAGGGTAGCCAATATCGCAGCCGGAGATGAGCTAAGTATCCCGAACCCGCCGTCTCGCTCATTTCTTGGAGCTTAGAGCATTCTTGTGGCGATAGTTACCTTGTTTTCGATAGGTGGTGCTCACAACGAGCTGAGTAATCCATCTGCAGGAAAAGACGTAGCTGGTCCCCAATCTTTGCACACACATATGTGTTCCGAGCACCCGTGGGCAAGCATTCTGCTCTTAATTTAGCGGCGCTCATGCGGACGCGTCGTCCTAGAATAACAAGGGCTTTAGTATAATTTAGACGAATAGTAGCGAAATGGTTTTACCTGGCTTGGCGAATGCACCTATATTCGACTCTGCTTCCGGACTCCAGATGCCATAATTCGCTGAGAAAAGCGCAGCTGCTGACTTGATAATTCTTAGAAATAGCGTCATCTTCGAATTTTTGGAACGTTGGCAACAATGTCGATGACATAGTGGATGTGCTGTAGGTAGTGTGTCTTGGAGTGGACTGGCTTGATGCAGGTGGAATTTGAGACGAGGAAAGTGTGAATCGAGCCTTGGAATCAAGGTGGGGTAAGGCACTGCCCATCGAGGTAATAATGTTTCGAGACGGCGCCGTCTCAGGTGGCCTAGCAACTTTATAGATCATTCAAATTGAAATATTTTCAACTTTCCAAAGTGTGTTGGACAGCCCTCAACAGTGGCAAGGAACTGTACTCAGGTACGTATGTGCTTACATGCATTGAAATTGGAGAAAGATACCTGAGTGTCGAAGACGGCTAAGATTTTGTACGTATTAAGAGCATCTATCGGACTGCTCTCAAGGAGCGATCATGTCGTCCCTAAGAGTCGCGTTGTCTTTCACATCAGCGATTCCCGTCTTGGTCTCGACATGATCTTCGCTGAGCACTTTCCGTACGATAAAGAAGCCCGTAACTACTCCACACGCAGCAATACATGCATAAAATATCCAGATAAATCTCAGACTCCACGCAAATGCCTCTTTGACTGCGCGCTGTTGGTTCGCGTCTTTTATAGTCCCGATCAACAGAATATTGGCAGCAGCCTCACCACCGGAGAATTTCTGGACCAGCGTGTCTTGTACGCCAGCAGCCTTCAAGAATGGTGCTCGGGTCTCCATGCAGTTCTGGAAGATGACGCCACCAATTACGATGGACAATGACGTTGCAAGATTCCGAATGAAGCCAAAGGTTGCTGTGGCCGTCGCTACGTCTTTTTGTGGCACGAAAGCTTGAAGTGCGATGAGCGGGGGCTCAAAAAGCAAACCTCCGCCGAATCCTGCTATGGTCTCGACTATGATGATTTCGGCTATCGAAGACCTGGCATCAAAGTGGATGTATAACCCAGTGCCGATGGTAAGGAGGACCGTGCCGACCCAAACGATCTCTAAATATCGTCCACTAAAATGGTTCAGCGCTTTTAGCTTAGAAATGCTTGGATTGCTTGACTGACCTGCGGTGTATCGCGAATCCAGCAGTGATGCCCATGAGGGCTGCCCCGAAGGTTATGGGGAGAACGAGGAGACCAGACCTTGACGGTGATGCGCCGTGGACGGATTGAAAGTACAGGGGCATATAATATTCTCCAGCGACGAAGACCTACCATGAAAGGTTAGTACACAATCAATGCTTGAAATCGGATCGATGTTTTGAACCTACAATCCCGTGTAAGAAGCATAGTACTAGACTTGCAACATTGGACCGGTTTCGGAAGAGGTCCAAAGGCATAAGTGGATATCGTGCAAGCCGTTTCTCGCTGAAAACAAACAGTATAGACATGAGGCTTCCAAATACGATGAGACAGATGACGGTAGCAGAATTCCAAGCAAATAGTACACCTCCGAAATCAAGTCCCAGAAGTAGCATCAGGGTCAGGCCGAGGATGGACATGCTTCCCCACCAATCAATTGCCTTTATGCCATCCAGTATCTTTGTCTTCGGGTTGTGTACATCTAGAAATATAAGGATTAGAAAAAAGGTTATCCCGGAAACCGGCAAGTTGATCCAGAAAATCCATCTCCAGGATACATATTCAGCCAAAACACCCCCGATGATGGGACCGATACCTCCGGCCAGGGCCCACACGAACTCTAGGAGACCCAGGTACAGACTACGACTCCTATACGGCAAGAGTAAGCACAAGAGACCATCACTCCTCCATATATGAATACCTACCTCATGCTGAACAAGTCTGAAATAGTGATGTTCACGAGCTGTATGAGCCCACCACCGGCAGTGCCTTGGAAAGATCTCCCTACAATAAGCAGACCCATTGAAGGTGCTTGCGCACAGAGGATGGAGCTACCAAAGAATATGGTGACTGCTGTTAGCAGGATTGGCTTCCGTCCCCAAATATCCGAAAGCTTGGACCAAATGGGCGAACCGGCAGCATTTGCGAGAAGATATGCACCGCCAATCCATGTATAGCCAGATGCAGAGTTCAGTTCGGAAGATATAGTCGGAATTGCTGTCGCTACAATTGTCGCGTCCAAAGCTGCTATGAAAAGCGAGAGAAAAAGGGCCACTAAAATTGCAAACATTCGGAACTTAGTTCGAGGGACTGCTACTGGCTCGTTGATGCTGAATGCTTCAATGTCAATTGAGGCTACCTGCGCAGGCTCTGGATGAAGGCCATGAGAAGCGGAAAGTGGAGTTTCAGCGATTGCATCATTGGCTTTGTTTGGATGTGTTGAGGAAAAGCTGGTAATTTGAAGTTCCATATTGAGAGGGTGAAGATTGGCGCGGAGAATTTCGAACGAGAGCACCCACCGCAATCTGTATTAATTATATCTGGAGAAAAAGCGTATGTTGAGTCATTGACCCCGCAGTGAGAAAGGGCGGTCAAATACCCGCGCTTACGTAAATAGCTACATGTCTAATTAGTGTCATCAATGGAAAAACTTGCCTGCATGTAAGTGGTAAACGCTCTTCTGGAAGAAGGCGCCTAGTGAGATCTGCGGATGCCGTCGAATGGCGTGCTTTGATACAAGGGGGCTACCTGAGCGGGCTGCCGGTGCTCCCTGCAAGCGTCTCTGTTAGTGCTTACAATCGCCACATCGCCACATGAAAACAGTGCTTATTCAGTAACTAATATTTCGTTGGGCCGCCATCAGCAGCAATTACAGCAAGGCAACGCTCCCTCATATTGCCCGTATACTTTTCAAATTCTTCGGGCTCAAGCTTCTCCCATTCCTCCTCAGCGTACTGCTGTACTTCCTCCTTTGTTGTAGGAAACCGGCGTTGTATTCTCCCCTTCAACAGCCGCCAAACGTTCTCAATTGGATTCAAATCAGGGGAATTCGCCGGCCATTCCATTACAAGCATGCCGTTCTGTTCCCAGGCCAGGCGCGTCGCTTTTGCTGAGTGAATTGAGGCATTATCCTCTACAAGAATAGGCTGGTGTTGTAGTGTCTGCCATAATTCCCATGCAAAAGTCTTGATATTGGGGCATATATAGGTACGGTAGACGTCGCCGTTTATCGTCTTTCTCTTGTATCCCAGCTCAATTGACTAGTCCTTTTCAAAAACAACCAAAGGCCCCTTATTCCCATGGGAGATGCTGCCATGAATCATCCAGCTAGAATACCCCCTAAATTTAGGGACACAGCAATCAATATTGTATTTCTCCTCAGCACGCCTAGTAACAAAGATCTGGCCTCCTCCGGTTCGAATGGACGCTTTATCGGTCCAAATTACTGCTGCCTATATCTCGGGAGTCCATTCCAGATAAGAATAGGCCCATTTAAGACGGGCCTCTCGCTGCTCAGGCGTGATAAGGGGCTTCTCTGTTGCAACACGCCGGAAATAGCCCTCTTTTTCAAATGCCTTATATAGGGATCGCTTGCAGGCAGAGACCCCCTCCAGTATTGCAATCTCCTCTAACGGCTTCCTTCGGTGGATACGATCAAGCTTAGCCCGGGCAATAAGGCGCTGTCGAGTTGGAGTATCAAGATTCGGTTTTCTCCCTCTCTGTTTTTGAGGGGTCCACGGATTCTGGAGAGAGAGAGCATTGGATATAGTTCTGTAAGGCACACCAAGAGAGGAACCGATCCTTCGGTTATTCCAGCCAGCGTATCGAGAGAGGGAGAAAGCAATATCACGCTCTCGGTAGGAGAGACGGGTGCCCGGATCTCGAAGAATAGGATATTGAATTGGCCGTGGATGGTGGCCATTGTTCCGGCGTACAAGATTCGGCATTTTTATGATATAAAATACAAGGGCCCCTGCCGTTGTTTTATATTATCTAGCTATTCTGGTGGCTTCTGCAGATTTATAATACGCTTACTGTGGCTAAAACAACGCCAGCGCTAGCAGGGAGCGCCGGCAGCCCGCTCAGGTAGCCCCCTTGTAGGATTCGAGTAGCGCTGACAGGGACTAGATGAAAGCATAACTAGGTATGTACATACAAAGTACAATGCCTCGTCATGGAATTCTGGACACTTGTTTACCGCTCTGTGAGGAGCTTCATAGTAATTTAAGCATTCCAAATAAGAGAGAAACTTGGCATTTTAGACAAGTAGTAAACTTGCGAGGCTACCTCAAATAGTGTCAGCAGGGTGTACGCAGATTGGAAGCCCACATGCGGTACTCCGAATACCTGTAGCTGTTCTTGAAAGACAACAGTCCTGAAGTGACCGATACGACATTCCCAAACCAATCCCTATTAACATCCGGCACTGAATTTGATTATGATACTTTGTCGTGTGGTAGTCTCGTACAGCCCAAACGAGGAGACAGTCCGTAAGCAGATATCTTCCAACCTAGCAGTCAACTTTGATGTGTTCTTTTCTCTTTGAAGCAGGCCTGACTTGTTCCCAGGTCCTGCCGTCTCAGGCGTTGCAGAACTCGACTTCCGGCCAAAAAAGCCTTTCGTGGTTGGCCTTTGTGGCAATGGTGGCTGGAGATTCCTCGCAGTGATCGAAGACTGCGATGATGCATCCAAATTTTCATTCAATGCTCGCTCCAGCTCTTCTACTACACCCTGCTGCTTCCAGAAGTCAAGACGGTTCATGTGGCCATCAAGTTGGATTTGCTGCAGCTGCTCCGGGAAGCCGATAATCTCCACCCGAGACTCCTCTGAGATCTCGAAATCAAATTCTGTATCTCATGGTGTTAGTGGCACTTAGAACTCTTGAGGGATAGCAGTCTAAGTCAAAGAAGGTCTGTACCTGACTTGACTCTTTCTTCTTGCGCGAGCACAACATCTGAGGGCATGAGCGCGATGGTGATGCTCCCAATGCCGTACATAGCCTGTTGTGAGATCAAGGGATAGACGTGTTCATTGATCACACTCGCGATCTGCTCTTCTCGGACTGCGCGGACTCTGTCGCGGATACGCTGGCCATCGGAGGTGCTGCTCGTATAGTACTGGGCTTGGAGGTGGGCATTGGTACTCTCCTCGTAGGATGGAAGAGCGCCTTCTTTCGACATTGTAAGTCTTGGGAGGCAGAGCTTTGGGAAGTATGGATAGAAGGATTCAGTCGGATAGTTGTGCCGAGCAGCGTCCACCTGACTGTCTAGTTAGGATCCTCTGTAGGGACTAGAAATGTGACTCCGGTGAGTGCTTGATGTGAGAGCCTGGGTGAGATTCCGCCACTGTCTGCCTTGGATGATGGCCGATGTGGCTCTAGGACACGTGAATGATAAAATGATGCGGGCAAGGGCGGTACGATGAGCGCGTCCTGCTCGTGTCCGTTATATCGTGCGGGCTTGGCCGCCTTGGGGTCTGCTCATGTGGCCTAAAAATTGGGGCCAGCTCAAGCTGTCCCCAAGGTTCCAATCTAGGCACCCTAAAATATCCTGACGGGCACCTGGGCAAATATCAGAATGAGGCTGGCGGTCAGCGTTTTGAGCAGCTGGATGACAGAACGAGGCCGTTGTCTGTGAAATGGTCTGCTGTCGCAGTCTCACGTTCTCAGCAATCGCTGGAAGCAGCGCATGGAGGTACTTCGTATTGTGGTGTGCAAGCTGGAGGCGCAGCCCTGCAACGAGGCTGATTCCCCCGGTTGCTTAGCGCCACAGCGGCCCGAGCGCCTTCCAAGCCAGTCGAACCACGATCTCAAGGGTTCCATTGATGATTCGCCTTGAGCTCTAGAGTTTGGGAGTGTGCCTAATTCACATGGTAGGAACCGGGAGACTTGTATGACCAAACCATGGGTTCTCGCCGGCTGCAGGTATATAAAGCCACAATGGCGCGTACTCATCCACACATTTACACTTCATAACATCTTTTGACCCATTCACTCTTTTGCTAAGAGTGTTTGTTTCTGGGAGCCCTCCACATAGTCTTCTCTCAGGAGTATCGTAAATTACTTGCCTAATATGGCGCTCATCCCATGGTATCATGTCGCTGAGGCGAACGAGTACCTCGTCGTCACTGGCGCAGGTATCGACAAAGTCTTGATCAAGAAGAAGGTCAGTGTTGCTCTGCTCTTGCCATGTTTGCAATACATTTAACGTGCTGCAGGCATGGGTTAAACCCTTCCAACGAGTGTCCAAAATCTCCCTCACGCCGTTCGACTTCAACATCACTCTCCAGGCTATGACTGTCGAGAAGCTCAAGTTTTCCCTACCTGCGACCTTTACTATCGGACCCGACGATGCGTCCGAGTCTCTACAGAAGTATGCCGTGCTTCTTACCGGCGAGTCCGATGGAAGCGCACCGATCGCTGCAGGAAAAGGCGCCGTCGCCGCTGGCCGCAATCATGTACAGGACATCGTCAAAGGCGTCATCGAGGGCGAGACTCGCTCGATCGTCTCAACGATGACGATGGAGGAGCTCTTTCGCGAGCGCCAGGTGTTCAAGGGCAAGGTCATCCAGGGAGTCCAATCCGAGCTCGACCAATTCGGACTTCGAATCTACAACGCAAACGTCAAAGAGCTACAGGACACACCTGGATCCGAGTACTTCACCTCACTGTCTCGGAAAGCCCACGAAGGAGCCCTGAACCAGGCGAAGGTTGATGTTGCCGACGCACGCATGCGTGGTGAAGTTGGCGAGGCAGAGAAGCAAGGCAAGACAAAGCAGGAGGTCGCAAAAATCCATGCGGCAACTGCAGTCCTTGAAACCGAGCGCAAGGGTGAAAAGGCACTGGCAGACGCTAAACTCACCGACAAGGAGATCAAGATCGAGAAAGAGCTTAACCTTGCGCGTATTGAAGCTAAGCGCGCCGCCGAGCAGCGTGATACGGAGCTTAACACGGACGTCGAGAAGAAGCGCGCGGCCATGGAACTGGAGCGTCTCCGAGCAACTACCGTCACAGCTGCCAAGATCGCGAAGGAGTCTGAACAGCAAAAGGCGGACGCAAGGCTATACGCCCAGCAACAGCAGGCCGAGGGTCAGAAGTTTGCAGAACAGGCCGACGCCGAAGCTGCGGCATACCGACGCTTGAAGGACGCAGAGGCAAATTTTCAGGCCCGCGAGCGTGAAGCCGAAGCTGCATATGTTGTCGCAAAGCGGGCTGCTGAAGCTGACTACTTCCGCCACGAGCGGGATGCCGAGGCGGCTCTCTTGTCCAGACAGCGTGAAGCCCAAGGTCTGTCTGCTATGGCGAAAGCCTATGGAGATATGAGCAATGTCCTCGGGGGTCCTCAAGGTCTTATGCAGTATCTCATGCTGCAAAACGATACGTACGAGAAGCTGGCGAACGCCAACGCCAATGCTATCCGTGGTCTGGCACCTAAGATCAACGTTTGGAACACTGGAGCCCAAGGAGAAGGTTCTGCGGCAGATCCCACAGCACCCATCAGGAACCTCTTCCAGAGCTTACCACCACTCCTGAGCACGATAAATGACCAGACTGGCATTCAGCCACCTTCGTGGCTGGCACAGATGCCCCAAGAGCAACAGCAGATCGTGAAGCAGGGTCCGAATGGTGTCAATGGGGCCAAGTAGAGAGAAGAATGATTTCCTTTGTTCATTTGTATACGACTACTTTGAATGGAGTTTCGAGGGGTGGCAAAGAATGTGGCGAAGGACCGGCGTAAATCGTGGCATTACAATCCTTTCTTTTTGGTGTGCCTGGGGTGCACGGATGGACATAAGAAAGTAGTTCGGGTATGTAACAATTCCAAAAAAACAAGAAACAAGTAGCATACTGCCCATATGATTCATTAGTCTATTTCCATGCGGCACACGACGCTGCAAATATTTGAAGTCAGTGAGCACCATGAAGACGGGCTAGAAGACAGGTTTCAACGAGCTTGTCTAGAAGCAGGCAGCATGTTGGCGAACACGTTGAAATTGAGGCGCTTGAACTACACGACGCTGTGACGATAGTGAAACGTGAGCTAACGAACATCTTCGAGTCCTGGTAACCTTTTCGGCTGCGAAGCCTGCTTTCTCTGTATAGTCGAGCCTTTTCTGTATATTCGAGAATGGAAGTTTGGAATCTATGCGTCTCCGTGAAGTACCGATAGCAGCTTGCTAGTCCACCATGCCACACGATCACTTTCAGGGCCGAGTCGTGGGTGCTCCCTTGGAGATTCCGCGAGTGATCGAAAGGCGCATCGAGAGCTGGTTTTCGTCTTCATACTCTGGTTCTCGTCATGTCTCATCTATCTGGGTTGCTCTCATGTCCATCTTTCCGGACTCCCTCGCCATCAAACCCTAGATTGTCTAGCAGCCTGATGAGCTCGTTGATCTTGATAACTTTTTCGAATTGCTCTGGGAGGAGGGTATCCCCCTTCTCCTTCTTATCCTTTAGCTCACGAGCTTGCCGAAGCTTTTTCATCAGCTTTCTCGCCTCCTTCTCCTTCTCTACTTCGAGATCGACCTCCTTTGGGGGTTCCAGTTCTTCCACTTGGACGCCTTTGCCGTCTGCTGGCTTTGCCGCGTCGCCATCTGTGCTCCCCTCTCCGGCAATCCCATCTGCGGCAGCGCGCTTGCGCGCTTCCCTCCGCTTCGCATTCTTGTTCACCGTGCCAGATACCGGAGCGGCCTTCTTCACAAGTGGCTCTGCTCCGGGCACGCCTTCGCTACCGCGAGTCTTCCATGCTTCAGCAGTGCGGTTCTTGTAGACCTCGACGTCTTCCGGCGGGCGGTAGCCTGGACGTACGCGAATTTCCTTGCGCACAGAGCCGTCGGGGCGAGTGCTGGAAGGGATATGGCGCTCGCCTGTCTCGGAGGTCGTAATGCCGGATTTAGAGGAGGATAGAGTGGTTGGGACGGTGGGCATGGCTGGTGGTGGGATCTGCGGAGACAGTGTAGGATGAGAGATCGAATGGTATGGAGAGCAATCGGAGACAGCGCCGGCCTCGCGAGCGTAAGAGCAGGTCGTGATGGTTTGCTTCGGCGAGCATAAGTCTGGTCGTGGCCAGCAGGCGACACTGGAGGGGGCCTTGACGTCGCAAGGCGCGGTGATTGTGAGGCAGCTAGTTAGGCCTTTGCACTCCTAGTCGAGCCTACGCGCCAAAGCTGGGAATGCGGGAGTGCATCGAAGAGAGGGTGTGGGGGGGGTTGACTTTGTGCGAGGCTGAGAGCTTTGCACTAGGTACGACCTTGGCCCCCTCCTTCGGGCTATATACAATAGTTCCTTCATGAACTAAGTAGATGAAAACAAAACAGATGCAGGCACTGCTTTATATCGCGACTGCCCCCCAACATATGCCTCTACATTTTCCATCTAATACGGCTGGCCAAGATGAAGAATCCGGCCGCTCAGGTTCTACGATTTCCAATAGTGTAGCAGAGAGCCACAGCAAGTGCTATGCAAGTGAACACAAGCATATAAAGAGCGTGTACCCTGCATGCTGCTCGAAAACTTTGTTCCGCAGCCTGCAACTGATCGGGACCTCGAAGAAGCCCGCGCCAAGCAGCCCCGAGCGTTTGCGTTTCGAAGTCGATCCATTGCTTGCGGCAACACCACAACCTCACCTCACGCCGACAGCAATTCCAGCCACCCCACCACTCCGCTCTCCCCAGATCTCCTTTGAAATGGCAGGCGTAAGTGCATTCATCGGATGGGCTATTTAGTTTCTCGAAGCTGACTGCCGCGCGATAGATATCATCCGGCCTCTACAAGCACGTCTCCCGGGTCTGCCAATGCTACAGGGAGACCAAGGGCTAACCCTCTCCGCAGTGCGTTCTTCCGCAGGAACACGGCGATGCTAGGGGCGGTGTTCTTCTCAGCGTTCGTCATTGAGATGTAGGTAATTACCGAGAGCTTTTCGGGCAGACGGGTTGCTAACCGGGCAACAGTGGGTTCGACACCGGTTCCACCAAGGTGTGGGATGCCTTGAACAGAGGAGTAAGCAGTGCCCAGGTCCTGTCACGAAATGTTGAGACTGATGAATGGTATAGCGCCAATGGAAGGACATCAAGCAAAAGTACATGGAGGCTGCCGAGGAGGAGGAGTAAGAATGCCACCGCCGACACTGGACGGCATCATACCCTTGCGGTATTGAAAAGGACATAGTAGTGCCAATGGGTGGATTTTCACAGGGAGCGGAGGATGGTTCGCAGCTGGCATTGTTGTATATTGGTGTATACACTAGGGCTTCAACGATTGCTCAACCTAAACCGAGCTTTGCGGACTCGCGGAATGAACTTGCACTGAACCCGACATGCACGCTCCCATTACCTTTCACTTACTCTCACACACAGCTTGCTTTGATTGATGTAGGAGAGGCCATGCTCTTTCCGTCGTTTGAACATGATGCAATGCCCGTTGCCGTGTGAGCAAGCACGCCACAAAGAAACAGCCCTAACGTAGAAAAACAGCTCTTAAGTCACACAGTCCATCACTGTCTCTGTCTAAAGTATGGTAGTATAATCACAATTGTAGGTGCGGCGTTTTGTTGTTCCATATGCGGCCAATCTGCAGAGACCTCCGAGCTTATGACGCCTCGTCTCATCGCGCCTCTTCTTTCAACAACACCACACGCCAGTCGCTGTCACAGCTTCATTCGCGCAACTTGTAGTGAATGCAGCGATGAGCTAAAACAAAGTTTATAGGCACCACTAAATACAAATCGCAGGCGCGCGGTACCTACAACATCTCTCGGACCACCCCCACCTTCCCTCAACACCCTCCGCTCTAGCACCCGCTATGCTGGTCTCTCCTCAAGAGCAAAGGCTCTGTCGAGCCCTCCGCGAGTTTCCAGCCCGTTTTGACTTCCGCTATACCGATGAAGCTAGCCATGAGCTTATCAGACTGCTTTTCCAGTCACTCGCCCTTGACCGCGACGAATACCTTCGCCTCTTCTTCCCGCAAGGACCCCCTCCGAAATCAGAAGAGCCATGGAGTCTGAGGAAGGCACAGGGAGCCGTAGAGGGTGCAGAATACACTGAAGCCGCACGAGGACAACCATGCGGACATATATTCAAGAGTGGCGAGGCTACGTACCGATGCAAGACATGCACTGTTGACGATACGTGCGTACTATGCGCGCGTTGCTTTGACGCCTCGGACCACGAAGGCCACATCGTGTATGTCAGCGTATCGCCCGGGAACTCAGGATGCTGCGATTGCGGCGACGAAGAGGCTTGGATCCGGCCTGTCCACTGCAATATTCACTCTGTCTCGTTCGAGGCACAATCTAAGGCTGCGGGGAAGGCAAAGGAAGGCTCCACTCTTCCGGAAGAGCTACTAGAAAACATAAGAATCACGATATCCAGGGCGCTGGACTACTTGATGGATGTCTTTTCATGTTCGCCGGAGCAGCTAAGGCTGCCTAAGACGGAGCAGTCCATCATGGAGGACGAGCGGCAGTCACGCCTTACGCCAAAATGGTATGCCGGCGGGGACCGTACTCATGCCAACGAGGAATATGCATTGGTGCTTTGGAACGACGAGAAGCATACCGTCTATGATATCCGCGATCAGATCTCTCGCGCTTGCAAGCAGCGGAAGAATTTCGGGCTTGCCAAGGCATACGAGGTTAGTGATGTCGGTCGGAGTGTTATCGTGTATAGCACGGACCTCCAGGAGCTTCTACGAATGGCCAAGATCATTGAGGAGATCAAGCTCACTGTCACTATCCGATCGGCTAGGGACACCTTCCGAGAGCAGATGTGTGGCACGATCATAGAGTGGATCTCCGATATTGCTGGATGTAGTGTTGGGAGTGATCACCAAGTCCTCCGTAGTACCCTGTGTGAGGAAATGCTAAAGCCATGGCGGATTGGAAGCGAGGCCCACCACCAGCACATAGGGCGGGATGGCATCGACGATCACGAAGTCGAGGAACGGGATGAAGAAATTACCTTCATAAACCGTTACTTTGTTGCTCAGAGGCGAGCTGCTACTCGTGACCAACAGAGACAAGGAGAAGATGACGATTCGTCTGATGACGATACATACGAAGAATATGATGAGACAAGCGCTGGCGACGCCGCTGAGGATATGGATCTCGATGATCTTTTGGCCAACGATGGGGACGGTGACGTTGATATGGATGCATCCGACGGCCCCGACGATGAGCTCGAAGTCTCTGAGGCAACCATTGCAGGATACCCTCCACCGCCGCCGCCACCTCCGCCGCCACCAACTCTACCTGCCCACACAAGAGCTCCGTTAGCGCCACGGCAAGAGCAAGACCGTACACCCGCAGACTCTGATACGGACATAGCCCCGCACCTTGCCGTTGCCCAGGCCGAGCCATCGATCGAGGTCCCCAAGACGCCGAGAGCGAGACCAAGATCACTGCGGCCTCCAAGACCACCAAAGTACTGGTTAGAGAAGCCAGAAGGGTATGGGAAGAAGAGTGATACGCCTCCACACGAGGATCTTTGGCAGCGTCTTCGACTAGACTTCATGATTCTGTACGATTTGAGGATGTGGAAGAAGATTAGGATCGACATGCGCGATGTCTTCATCAGCACTGTTGTCACCATTCCTCATTTCAAGCGACTCCTAGGTCTACGCTTTGCTGGTGTGTATACGACGCTGGCCCAGCTTTACTTGATAGCAGATCGCGAGCCGGACCACTCCATTATCAATTTGTCACTTCAGATGCTCACGACACCATCCATAACTGCGGAGGTCGTCGACCGAGGAAATTTCCTCACGAACCTCATGGCAATACTCTATACATTCCTCACGACCCGCCAAGTAGGATATCCGTGGGACGTAAATCCAAAAGCTACCTTGGCTTTTGAACAGGGCGCGGTGACAAATCGACGCATGTATCACTTCTTCCTAGATATGAAGTACCTTATTGGATCGGATCACGTCAAGGAGAGACTTTGCGATGAGGAGCGCTACTTGATGCAATTCTTGGATCTGGTAAAACTTCATCAAGGCATATGCCCCAATGTTCGAGCTGTAGGTGAGCATCTCGAGTATGAGACCGACGCTTGGATAAGCGCATCTCTTATAACCAGAGAAATCAACAAGCTATGCAGACAGTTCTCCGAAGCTTTTACGTTGCGGAGAGACGAAGACGCTGCTAATATCTGTCGTGCCATCCGGAGGACAGCAAAAGTAGCCATCACCAACTCTATTGGCGCGGAACGCAAACGGTTCGACCAGGCTGAAATCAGAGCGGAAACTAGATTCAGAAGTTTGGAGGCGTTCGAATTTGATTCAGATCCAACAACCGCATCCAGCCCGGTTGATAGGATCGTCGATTTCGTTGTGGCTAAAGAGCCAATGAGCTTCCACCATGCTCTGCATTACACTTTGTCTTGGCTCATCGATCGAGGCAAGAGCATGTCTCGGGATCAGCTCTGGGGATTGTTGCTGTTCTCAGTCCAAGAATTGAGAGAGCCACCCATACCTCTTAATGCATTGATTCCCGAACACCAACCGGACGAGTATCTCCTCGCTCTGTTCGACTTTCCCCTCCGAGTCTGCGCTTGGCTGTCTCAAATGCGAGGTGGCATTTGGGTTAGAAATGGCATCACCCTCCGCCACCAAATGTCTACTTACAGGAATGTTGGACAGCGGGATGTCTCTTACCAGAGAGACATATTCCTCTTGCAGACTGCTTTGGTCATCTGTAACCCAGCGACTTTTCTTGCATCTATGGTTGACAGGTTTGGTTTGATGCATTGGGCGAAGGGCCACTACGCCAACACACCTGGCATTGAAGACTCTCAGATCATCGATGTTGTTGAGGACTTTGTTCACCTCTTAATCATTCTCTTGAGTGATAGGCTGCCCCTTCTTCCTATCGAGGATGAACCAGAGCCTCACGTCATTGCCATGCGCCGCGACATTGCGCACGTTCTCTGCTTCAAGCCTCTGTCCTTCTCAGAGCTTACTGCTCGCATTTCCGAGAGGATTCAAGATATGAACGAGTTCAATACGGTGCTATCCGACATGACCAAATTCAAGCCTCCCGAGGGCCTTTCCGACTCCGGAACATTTGAGCTGAAGGAAGAGTTCATTACGCTGATTGACCCATACATCACTCAGTACAATCGTAATCAGCGGGAAGAAGCAGAAACGATATACAAAAACTACATGGCCAAGAAGACCGGCAAACAGGCCGAGGATATTGTCTTCGAGCCTAAATTGAGGGACATACCATCAGGCGTATTCACGGATCTTGCAGCATTCACCAAGACGCCTCTATTTGCTCAGATCATCTACTACCTACTCGGTTATGGCCTCCAGGCCGAAGCTACAACGCCTACGGTCCCGCTTACAAGAGTTGAAGGGTACCTACAATTCGTCCTCCAATTAGTATTGGTGGCAATCTTAGAAGACAAAGTGCACGAAGATGAGATGTCCGATACCGCTCCAGGATCCTTCGTCGCTAATGTTCTAACAAAGCACGCAAATGTTGGAATTGCTGGCCATTCAACAATTTTGTCTGTCTTGAATGCATTGACAGGTATCGAAGCGTTCACGGCCTGCGAGCCGAAGATCAAGCTCATCATTCACCGTCTCAAGCAACATCAACGTACAGTGTTCCAATCCGCGTCGACTGCACTTAACATCCCTATAGACCGGATGGATACCGCATCGCCTGCCTCTTTTGTTGATGCTGTGGTCGAAAAGGATCTGAAAAAGAAACAAGCGCAGGAGAGGAAGGACAAAGTCATGGCTGCTTTCAAAGCGCAGCAAGGGGAATTCTTAGCCAACCAGTCTATTGATTGGGGTGCGGATGATTCAGATGATTTAGACGATGACTTTGCGCCTGTCTCGGAGAAGACCGTCGTCAAATTTCCTGGCGGAAATTGCATTCTCTGTCAGGAAGAGACAAACGAGCATCGGCTGTACGGCACGTTTGCTTACATTGCTGAAAGCACAATTCTCCGACAAACAGACACTAAGGATGAAGACTGGGTCACGGAGGTGTCAAGTACTCCCACAAATCTCGATCGTTCTGCTGACTCGATTCGACCTTTCGGTGTTGCCGGTCAAAACCGACGGGTGGTAGAGAAGGTGACCTCAGAAGGGAACGTGATAATTACAGAACGACAAGAGCTAGGGAAGGGGTTTCCTCATGCTTATACTAGACGCGGCCCAGTCACAACCGGCTGCGGCCATATCATGCACTTCAACTGTTTTGATGCATACACTGACGCTACAAAGCGGCGACATGTCAATCAGATTGCTCGCAACCATCCCGAGAGACCAGATGTCAAAGAGTTCCTGTGCCCTCTGTGTAAGGCTCTGGGCAACGTATTCTTGCCTATCATCTGGAAGGGCAAGACCGTCGAATATCCCGGAATTCTCGAACCGGAGATACCGTTCAGCGACTGGATCGGGTCCAGTCTTGCGGTCCAGATTTCGAAGTTGGATAAAACTCCTGAGAAATCTCGCATCGAGCGACAGCAGAGCCTTTTCATGGACTATGGCAATGAAGAAATGATACCACAGCTGGCGTCTCGCCTCCCTGAGTTGATGAAGGCAAGCTTCATATCGACCCCGCCTGTGCCTCAGCCCGCACACCACCACCGATTCCAAGTCCCGGCCTTTCTGCCTCTTCCTACGCAAGAAGACCATAGGGACCCTATCGTGATTCCCTCCGAAGGTCACCCGGATCCCGCCCAGAGTCTGCCTCTGATCGAGCTGAATAAGATTTATCAGCGGTTGAAGGACTCAATGCGTGCGAATGGTCTTCAGACCCGATTTGCATATCCTCATACTTCAGCAAATGCGCTGGACGACCTGACCTATACTGATACGTTGGCTAGAGCGCTCGGGTACTCAATTTCTGCCGTTGAGATTGCCCAGAGAGGAGTGGAGTCCCCTAATCCCAGAACTACGCTTTTGGACAAAATCCCGCCACAGTCAATAGCACATTTGAGAATTTTCTCGGAGACCGTATCGTCGTACTTTGCAGTTGGCGGTCTTCGAAATTCAGGCGCATCCAAGACGTGCCAGGAATTCATGGACAGCCGAGACAGACAACTGCATCAGCTCTTCGTGGGGCATCCAAAAGTCTTTCCACAAAATGCGCTTCCTTACGAGGCGAAGGGAATATCTGCTCTTTTGTACCAGGATCCATTCGTGTTCCTCTCGGAGTGTGCAGTCTGTTGTGTGCCATCACACAACTTGGACATATTCCATATGCTTCGGCTTTGCTATCTTGCCGAACTTGTCCGTGTCGTCATTGCCTACGCGGCTGACGACTCAAGTAATCCGTTTGGAAGTCCGGAGGAGGCGCCTTTAACTGATATACCCTCAGTACACGGCCACTGGCAGCGCCCAGGCCCTTTCATAAATCCCGAGAAAAGCAGCGCTTCTCGACAAGAAATTGAAGAGTTGTCTTCGTTTGTTGGCCACATTGTCAACACTGCCCGGACACATGACTATCCTTCCACTGCTTTCTCAGGAAACGATGCCGATGCCATAGCCGCTAAGACCCTGGGGGACGAGAAGTTCTTCCACTTCATGCATACGATGATGGAGTCTTACGCCCTACCTTTCCTCCGAAAAGCTGCGATCCTTTTGAACGTTCGCTTTGGTGTTGAATTTCCCCCTACACCTAATGCTGTCTCTGAAGAGCGTGAGATTGTTCGGCTCACGTCCGTTCTCAAACTCCCTTCTCTGCACGAAATGTTCCGCGACTTTTCAGCTGATAACCCTGGTGGCGAAGCCACCCGAGCAACTGTGAGCGGCTGGTTGCGGCACTGGTGCTGGTCACGGGAGGGCAAGCGCCCCGCTAGACCGACTATATCGCTCGCACATCCAACCATCTTTGAGCTTGTGGGGTTACCTCGAAACTACGATACTTTGACCGACGAAGCCGTCCGGCGGAAGTGTCCCACTACTGGAAAGGAATTGACAGATCCTTGTGTGTGCTTGTTCTGCGGCGAGATCTTCTGCAGCCAGGGCGTTTGCTGCATGAAGGATCGGAACAAAGGGGGCTGCTTCCAGCACCAGACAAAGTAAGTAAAGTCCAAACCGAAGTTCCTCGAAGGAGTGATAATTCGTTCAACTTACTAACATACTCAACAGGTGCGGCGGCAACATCGGCCTTTTTATCAATATCCGCAAGTGCATGGTGCTCTTCATGAATATGTCGAACGGCACGTGGGCCGTGGCGCCATATCTAGACAAGCATGGCGAGGTAGATCCGACGTTGAGGCGGCACCACCAGCTGTTCTTGAACCAGAAGAGATACGACCATCTTCTGAGGCAGGTCTGGCTCCATCACGGCGTCCCGAGCATGATAGCGAGGAGATTGGAGGGGGATGTGAACAATGGAGGGTGGGAGACTCTGTGAGTGTGGTGTTTAGGCGTTCTAGTAAGACGAAGGGAAATGCTTTGGGCACTCTCGGACGGCGTTTGGACGTAGAAACTTGAGAGGTGCATCGGAGACCCATCCATTAGGTCTAGATTAGGGGAACGGTATGGCTTGGCCATTGGTAGTGTCTGGTCATGTTATTGGGAGCCGGCAAAGTGTGCAGCGGCTGTATATGGTTATGGGAGGCTCCGTGAGTTTGTAGTGGTATAGCTGTAGTCTAATGAGTACAGTCATATTGAGAACCAAGATGCGCGTGCAACTCATGAGTTCATGTACTTGAAACGATCTTGAAGACCGCGTGGACGGGCCATGGGAAAGGTGCCTGCGTTGAAATGCTCAAAGTGCACACCCTCTCACAGTTGTTTCTAACCTTACTTCTAGAGATTTGATGAGAAGCTGGGTCCCCGTTACGAAAATGCCGTAAAAGGTAGGTCAAAAGCGTTTGGGACCGCCCCAGTCTGCGTTGTCTTGATCTTTACATCTTATCTGGATTCATGATAATGCAGCGAAGAACCCCAGACAGTGGTCAGCAGGAGTACACAGAATTTTGCCCAGGCGCTGTACCATGTGATAGGTCATGTGAGGTTATCCATTGGCCATGCCCAAGTAGATGCCAGCAACCTGCTGTAGTCTCCGTTGCTACGACGCTTGCCACGTACAAACGAGTGTCTTCACTCTGTGAAATAGGACTAACAGAAGTACTTAGCAAGCACGGGAAAAAAGACTACATCCATCGAACCCCTATGTCCCGAAAGATCCACCATGTTCACAGTGCAACCAGCAATCACAAAGTACCATACAAGCCTCTATAACTTCCACTTGGCCGACCTACGAGATCTTACAGACTCACACCTAGCTGCCATTAACGAAGCTGAAGCGATGGCGATTCCGCAGTCCAACAATCCTACTCCACCTCTCACCGAGCAATTCACAGAGCTTAATACTTCCCTTACTAGCCTTACCGCAGGTATTGATTCATTCTTTGAAGGACTGCCGGCGATCCACGCAGTAGATTCCCGGCCGTACCCCGACCCGAACCGGCACTTCAAGGCCTACGTGCGCACCACGTTGACTACGCTGAAGCCGTATCTCGATGTGCATCGCGGCGTCATGAGGGCATTGGCGTCAACGCTTAGGGATTGCGAGCAGAGTCGCGGGAGCGAGATCTCGAGGCAGCAGGTCGACGACTTGGAGAAGCTGGTGAAGGAGATGGGAGAGGTTGCAAGCGTGATGCATCGGACTTTCGGATATCCGACTGTATCGAGGAGCAAGGGAATGGTAGTGGAATCTTTGAAGGGGGTGCAACAGAGTGTAAAGCGGGAGCAGGAGCTCGTGAAAGTTTTGCTGGAGGAAGGGAATGTGAAAGACTGAGTGGAGACAAAGGGAACGGGGCGGTGGCGGAGGGATATCATGATAGTAGTGTGAGATTCCCCTACAACTTTCCTACAGTCCTAGACTGTAATACTTTAGCTAGAATGTTTTACTACGTTGGAAACGTGCTGAGTCTTTCACTTCAGCTCTACAGCGCCTTTTCATGGATCTATGTGTACTTATTTGTAACTGTCTTGACAGGCTGCGATACGTTTCAACATAACAGCCAAATGAGCCACTTGTTTAGAGACTGCGCGTAAAAGTTGTTTAGTACTGAAGCAAAATCGTGGAACTGGAGTGATGTCAAGGTTGCCGTCAGGGGTTGGGCGCACTGACGCGACGTCCTCGCTAGTTCTTGCCCATCTATTCACTCGATGCTCAACTCCCCCGTCGCAGCAACATCCCGCTACAATTTGCCGGAAATGGCCAATTCTGGGTCAGCACCGCCCTCCAAGCTTCGTATCCTCTCCCTGAACTGCTGGGGACTGAAGTTTCTAGCCAAATACCGCAACGAGCGCCTCATAGAGATCGGAAACCAGATCGCCGCTGCGAGCCCGCAGCCAGATATTGTCGGACTCCAAGAATGCTGGACACAACAGGACTACAACGCCATTCGCGATAGGACGCGCAGTTTTTTGCCATATGGGAAGTTCTACCATAGCGGTATCTTTGGGGGTGGTCTGGTGATTCTGTCGAGATGGCCCATCGTGGAGAGCAGCATGATGAGGTACCCATTGAACGGGCGGCCGGCTGCATTCTACCGTGGGGACTGGTATGTGGGCAAAGGAGTAGCCTGTGCACGTATACGGATGGGCCCAGAAAGGAGAGACGTTGCTGAGATCTTTTGTACACATGTTAGTACCCAGTCCAAGCTCGTACGCAAAGCATACGTGACTGACTCTAGCAGCTTCATGCTCCCTACGAAACTGAACCTCACGACTCCTACATATGCCACCGAACAGCGCAAGCATGGGAGATTGCGAAGCTCATGCACGGAGCTGCAGAAAGAGGACATCTCGTCATTGCTTTGGGGGATTTCAACATGGTCCCACTATCGCTCGCACATCGCATTATCGAAACGCAGTCCCCAGGGCGAGACGTCTGGCGAATACTACACCCCGAGTCTTCTATTGGCGCTGCGAAGGACAAGGTGGAGAAGCAGCGAGGGGTTCCCATTCCCAACGCCCATTTCAACCTCACAGTCAATGGCGCAACGTGCGACAGTGTGCTGAACAGCTGGCGCTGGAATAAAGCTCACAAAAGGCGTCTCAGGAAGGGCGAGAATGTGGTGATAGAGCTCGATGTCCCAGACCCCAACGCCAAACGTTTGGACTACATCTTCTTCAGTAGTGGATCCCATCACGACTCTACGACTGGCGAGGCAACTTCGGAATGGACTTTGGAGTCTGCTAATGTTGGTATGACGGGGAGGCACCCGACCTTGCATTGCTCCCTCAGCGACCACTTCTCTGTCGAAGCGACTCTGGTGCGCAGCGTTTCCAGCGCTACTGAACCGTCCCGCAGCAATGGACCGTGGGCACTGCCGGAAACTTACCTCCCGATCTCCACATACGATGAGATCCTGACGACCATTGCAAAGTATATGAGGCGGGAGCAGGTGCAGCGGCAACTACGTCTTGGGCACTGCTTATTCCAGCTCGTCCTCTCCATTGGCTGTCTGATCGGGGTGTGGTGGGTACCGCACAACTATGTTGCGTTCATCCTGATGCTCGTCAGCACTTTGAGCCTGAGCACGGGTGTGATTGATGGCCTCATGGGTGGCTTGTTCGTAGGGAGCGAGTTGAGAGCGCTTAAAGAGTTCCAGTGGGAAGTCAGCAATACAAGAGCTCGAGCTGTCGATTTCAGCGCGAAAGACTCTCCGAAGCTGTCGCTGGAGACGAGGAGAGAGATGACGTAATGCAGCCCTGTATGGGTGCATAAGATTGCGAGTTTGGATTAGCATTTTTGTAGCGTTCTAGCGTATTGTCTTACATGCCCACGAAAGGCTAGAGCATTGTGGCATTGGAAGCCTACACTGTATCTAAATCCGAGCATTTGAACATCCACCTCCTTCCTTCGCGCATTACTACTATGTAGAGCCTGACCTCTGAACGTGTAGCCAGCGGCGATATGGTCTGGTGTTGATGGGGTACGTAGGATCACGTTACCCTGTATTGTTCGGTCTGTGACAATACATGCATCCGTCGGGTTTATCCCACCGCCAAGCCAAAGTCTACTTCAACTTCCACCTGCAGGTAGCCCACCTGCATTCACACCAACATCACCCTCTACGCCATCGCTCCCTCGAAGTGCCCCATCGTTGTTACCCCCTTTTCTGCTGGCTAGAACTGACGCGCGCATTCCGTTTGGTCGCCCCGTGGGTCGGCCTGTCGACAAACGCAGCTTCCCGTGGGAACAACAGAGTCTGGAAGTCGGATCAGAACAAACGCAACCATGAGCAATCCAGGCCAACAATCCCAAGGCCCACAGGGCACGCCGCAGCAGAATCCGCAACTCCTGAAACCAGAGGATGTATTAAAGCTCACCTGCCTGAACGACGAGCAGAAGACCAAGTACAGGCCTGCCGTCGCCAGCCTGTGGGCCATGATACAGGGCAAGCCGAAAGACTCGCCAGAACGCATATCCGCCCACACCAAGCTCGCCGAGTGGTCGCAGAAGCTGATCGGTCAGGAGCGACTCCAACGACAGAAGGTCGCCGCAGCCCAGGCGGCAAACAGGCCCCAGAGCCAGCCAAACCAGCCCGGACAGCAGCCTCCGCAAGGCCAGACGATGAATCAACCCCGACCGCAGATACAGAACACCCCATCGCAGCCAGCGCAAGGCGGCCAGCAACGGCCACAGGTGGATCCTGGCATCTTGAAGCATGTCCAGGACTTTCCCTACCACCTGCCCCCTGGCGGGCCTCTCCTGGGCACACCTGAGGGCGATGCGAAGGTGAAGGAGTTTAAGAATAACTACATTGTGGCGTTGACCAGGCAGGAAAAGGCGAAGACGGCGAGTGCACGTATTATACAGGCAATGGAGGACCGGAGGAAGAGCGGGCAGGATGTATCGCCAGAGCTGATTCAACGAAAGGCGGCCGCGGAGCAAGAGTACAACTCGGGAAAGCAGTTCATAGATGAGTTTCGCAAAAAGCAAAGCCTGTGGAAGCAGCAGACAGAGCAGCAGCAGCAGCAGCAGCAGCAGCAACGGGCCCAGCAGACGCAGCAGCAGCAACAGCAGTCGCATAACCAACAGAGCTTCCCTCAAGTGAAGAGCGAAGCGCCCATCAAGACGGAGGGAGGCAACACAGCTCCAGGCGGACAGCAATTCACCAACATGCAAATGGGCGGTCAACCGGGCACGCAGCAACCAAACTCGCAGGGGCCAGCACACAATCCGAACGCCGCTCGAAACTCAATGTCTTCAGGACCACAGCAACCCGGTCAGCTTCCTTTCACTCCCCAGTCTGCACAGGGACAAAATCCGTCGGGCCAGATGAATCAGCAGCACAACAACATAAACGCACAGCGCCCACAGATCAACCCCGCGCAAGCCAACGCCCATGCACAACAGCAGCAGCAGCAAAACTCACCTCACCCACAGTCCGCAACCGGTAACAACCTCACTGGCCCGCCTGTCCCTCTCTCTCACCGAGACGCGGTCGGCCTCGCCCAGCGCTCTTACTCACAAGGTGACGCCAACCGCAATTCCACGCCGCAGCAGATGCCGACTAGCGCAGGAGGTTATCACAGCATCCCGAATCGCGACCAGATGAACAACACCAAGATGCCCATCCCCAAAACGCTCAACGTAGCGCAGCCGCAACCCGTCTCCATGGGCCCCGCCAGACCTACTATGGGCGGACCCGGCAACGGCGCGCCGGGTATGATGGGCCAGCCCGTCATGCAGAAGATGCCGACATTCCAACTTGAGGGTGAAGGTGATCGCGTGCTCAGCAAGCGCAAGTTGGACGAGCTCGTGCGGCAGGTCACTGGTGGTGGTGAAGGGCCGGGCGGGGAGTCACTAACTCCCGAAGTTGAAGAGGTGTGTGTCTCATTATATTTCCTCATAAGCACGTAGCACGAGCTAACAATGCGTCACAGGCAATGCTCCAACTTGCGGACGACTTTGTCGACTCGGTCATCAGCTCAGCGTGCAAGCTCAGCAAGCTGCGCGAGTCGCCACAGCTGGACATCCGCGACCTCCAGCTTATCCTCGAACGCAACTACAACATCCGCATTCCTGGCTACGCGTCCGACGAGATCCGCACCGTGAAGAAGCTGCACCCAGCACAGGGATGGACGGCGAAGATGAACGCCGTTCAGGCAGCTAAAGTCATGGGTGGGAAAACTGACATCTAGTACTTGATTTACGGTTTTCCCAAATGTGTACTGACTTTTCACTTTGTCGTAGTGGCTGATCAACGCGCCAAAGAAGAACGCGAGCGCGAGAAAGAGAAGAAGCGGGATCTGCAGAGGCGGAGGGAGCTGGCGATCCAGAGCCTGAAGAGGCCGAAGAATTATGCGAGGGCTGTTGACGGTCCTAGCGAGGGGTTCGGAATTGGTACTGAACATGGCAATCACAACATTTCTAGTGCGAGGAAGGACTCGGTGCATGATCGGCAATGAGTACCTAAATCTCCCGAGGCCTAGAGGCCAGGTGCCGCTTGGGGTCCGCCAAGGCATTCCAAAGTTTCAAGATTTCAGGCGCTATGGGCGAATTTTCATTCACGGCAACTATCTATGAGTGGGCTCGGAAGGCGCTCATGTGCTGTTGGTTGCACCTCGGTTTTGCTACTTTATTTCTTACTAGCATACCCAGATTGTACAGTATGGCTGGTAGGGTATCAAGGATATCTCGGAGGAGGGGAGTTTTGCGTTTATGCTGCATATAAGCTGAAAATCTTGGGATCAGGTTGCAGGGGGAACTAGGGCGAGTTATCAACCAATATTAAGTCTGGTATGACACGAATAGATTTTTGCTTCGTGTTGCAGTGTTCAAACAACGCTTGGGGCGTTTGGAGTCATGAAGCGTAGGATAGGAAAGCTAAAGGAGATATGAGGTGTTGGATAGTAAAAGATAATAGTCTCCCATAAGCTTGTCGTTGACCCATCATGCTACGTTCAAGGGTTCTAAAATATATCGTAAGAATCATGAGACGGGTGGTCTATGTCCTAGTCTCTATGCACACTTCTCAACGGCCAAGCTGACCAACCTTATATCTGGCGTCCGCTCTGTCCTGTTATGCACTACCCAACTCTTCTACGCCCCCTCTCCAGCAGGCCCACCAACCTGCGCCTTCACCCCACTCCACGCCTCGGAAAACACCATATCCTTCTCCTCCCCACCTCTATCCCGCCAACCCCAGCACACACAATAATGCCCCAACAGCAAGCCTAGCTCCTCAAACTCATCCAGCATCTCCAGCGCCCCAACCCGCTCCTTCTCGGCCTCGCTCACCCACTCCCGCCACACAAACCCGGTATCCACACCCCCTTGTCCCGCGTCAAATCCCGCTGTCTTTAGCCGTGTAATCTGCGAGGCGAGGTCCGGGTACGTGGCGAGGGTGTGCAGGTGGATGTTCCGGGATTTGAGGTTCGAGACCATGGTACGGCCAAAAGCATCATGCGGGCGGACGGGCTCGTAGAGGACGAGGGCGCAGGGGGTGGTAGGGGAGAGGTGGTGTGTTGTGAGAGTAGTGAGGATGTCGGAGGCGGTGGTGGGCGGGAGGTAGACGAGGCAGCATTCGGAGAGGAGGAGGGTGGGGGTAGAGGGGTTAAGGTTTGGGAGCGGTGGTGGGGTGGGTGAGGCGAGGGTGCGGAGGTCGAGAGCCGTGATGTTGTAGGTGGGCGTGCTGAGGGATGTGCCGTCTGTAGAGATGGTAGGGGGGTGGGAGAGTAGGGAGAGGATGGCGGGAGAGCGTTGGATGGCCGCGATTTTGGAGGAGGTGTTACAGGGGAAGTCGATCTCGTGGTAGGTTAGATTTAGAGACGGGTACGCGGAGAGGAGGCGGAAGTAGCGTGTGTCTGTCCCTGCACCCAGGGAGATGATCTGTTTGGGCGAGCCAGGCGCGGTGGTGAGGAATTGGTGGATAAGCTGGTCGAGCCCGGTGGTGCGAACGTATGTGCCTATACTTCGGCATGAGCTTCGCTCTGTGTACTAAGAAAGTGTTGGTGGAATTGTACCTCTGTTTAGGAGAGGCAGACGCCGCACCGTCTGCTGTGCGGCGAATACCTTCGCATATGGGTCGTCGAGATAGCCCAGCTCTACGCAGCTCACTCGCGAGCCCGCTGCATCTTGATCGGTGCCTTTCACGGCGTCGTCTTTGGCAGCCTCACTTGTTTCATGGCTGATGGGAGCTCTGGGACCGCGTCCTCGAGCGTGTAGTCCTCCACGGCGCTGGGCGAGCAGCGATTTTAGATTTGGGATCTCCGGCGCAGCCATTGTGGTGATAGCTGTTGGTGGTGTTGGACTTTAGGCTCACGTCATAAAGGGGCAGGGGCCCATGCCATTTCGCCCTGAAGGTGCGACCCAAGGGAGGAACACATGCGTTAGATATGGAAGCTGAACGAAGGCATCCCTCTGATCTATAACAGGGCGTTCCGGAATTAGTAGCTTATTCATTGGTGTTTTAGCAGCGATGGGCTGCTTTGGACGACCACGTGAATTAAGCTCCTCGCTTCACCGAGGATGTGCCGGCGCGAGGCTCCTCTTCTCAAGGTTTCTTTTAACTTTGTCGACGACCCTCCTCGCCGTCCTCACCTCACCACCCACCACTAGAGACTGTGAGACCGACCCAGTATGGATTCCGACAGGAGGGATAACCCGGCCATGATCCGGATGTGGCGCATCTACCGCACCGCGAAAGAAATGTGCATGGATAGAGTACGCGCGACGCTGCAACAGAGCTGCCACTCGGCCTGCTAACAGCTCTGCAGGGCTACCAGATGCTGGAAGAAGACATCAACATCTCACTGGCCGAGTTTGTCGACCGCTTTGGAAAGGAGGGAGACCACGAACCCGAGTGAGTACGCCCGCTTCTTGTATGTGGCCTTGCACAGCTAAACCTCCTCTTGTAGCCGTTCTCGCATGGGCTTCAGCGCGAAACCCAGCGAAGCCATGCTGATCAAATACACCGACCCGCCCACCCCCAAGGTTCCCAACCCTCAGCCCCAGATCGGCGAGATCTGGATCGACTTCAGCGGCGACGAGAACGTCGGCCTCAAGCAGTTGCGCGACTTCATGCAGCACCTTGTTTCCACTAGCTACTACTCCGGCATTCTCATCACCCCGAAGCCCATCACCGGCATGGCCCTGCGTCTGTTGCGCGGCAGCACCCAGTTCGAGGACGGCCCACGCGGCGGCGTCGAGACGTTCGAGGAGCAGCACTTGCTGGTGAACATCACAAAACACGAGCTTGTGCCCAAGCACGTGCTTCTGAGCAAAGAGGAAAAGGCGCAGCTACTAGAGCGCTACCGGTTGAAGGAGACGCAGCTACCTAGGATTCAGGTCACCGATCCGGTGGCCAAGTATTTGGGGCTGAGGAGAGGGCAGGTGGTCAAGATTATTCGGAGGAGTGAGACGGCAGGCAGGTATGCCAGTTACCGGTGGGCAATATGAAAAGGCACGATCGTGCAGCGAGGCGTTTGGCAGCATTGAATCCTACTTTGGCTAGGGCTGGAGTTTAGGTGACTGGGAATGATATTAGCTTGTATCAAAAGAAAGTGAGTGGGGTCCTGCAACCTGGTTTCTTGGTAGGCGCTGGATTGCGAGGAAATGCTTATCAGTAGGCTGGACAGAAGAAAAATTTATATGAAGCTTTGATCGTTAGGTACTTGTCAATCCTAACAACAGACTCAGCGTCTGGTATTTGACAGCATCAGTTTCCAAGCTAAATAAAAGGTCATCTAAATTTATATCTGTTTAAAACGCCGCCTTCTCTCCTACCGCATCCCTCCCTTGACCCTATTCTCCACCCCCTTTCGATCCCTTAGCATCCTCCTCAATACAGTAAGGTCACCGCAAGTACGGACTCGTGCACCACTACTAACAAAGCCTCTCAAGGAAAAGCAGTCGCCAAGTCAACAAATAGGGCCTGGAGTAGTACCAAAAAATCTTTCAATCAACTCATGCCCACTCAGCAATAAACGTCATCATGCCAGAGAACCATCACTACCAATCCAGAAGATGAGCATACCTCTGACGACACTGTTGTCCGATCTCGGACTGCAGCAAATTCCGGTAATCGGTCTGACGCTTGTTTTCTGACAACGGAGTTCGTTCCAGCGAAGGTCAATCATGTCAACCTTACTAAACCCCTCAACGCCCGCAAGGGGACCACTGTCCAAGGATCCGGGGTATCTGGCATTGGATGAAGAAAGCGACAACGACTCTGACGTTGACCTCGCCAAACTCCTCAACGCGGATATCTGTCGTCTCACGAAGACGAAGACGACACCAAGGTCCACTTCAGCAAGAGTCCACTGCTACCCAGCCTCGCGTCCCAAGTCACCTGTCTTTCATCGATGACGAGGACGATATTGATGCCGACTTCAACCAGGAGTTCAATTCTACCCAGCCTCGCGCCCCGAGCAGATTGTCTTTCATCGATGACGATGACGGGATTGACGCCAACTTCAGCTAGGAGTTCACTACTACCGAGCATCGCGTTCTAAGCCGCTTGCCCACTGCTACCTAGCCCCACGCCCCGAGCAGATTGTCTTTCGTCGATGACGATGACGAAGACGAAGAACCAATCCATCGCAACAAGAGACGCTTCGTTGCCGACGACTTAGCTACGATAGACCTCACCTTGGAAGATGAGGACAATCTGGACCCGCCTGACGCTCATGAGACATTCCGTAATACCTGTTCTCGCCTCTGTGTACTCGTGTGCGGGTCGCACAGACAGATTCGAGGGTCGGTCGGTTATTTCATACTAAGTGCCCTTATATGGTACATCAATATTATTCTGGACCTTCGATTACCTCTTACAAGACCTGTTAGTCGCAACACCATGCTATGGCTACTCTCTATTGACACCGACGATACCGTGGACCTGATCGTGGAGTCACTGTCAAGGGGCATGATCTGTGTCATTGAACTCATCATGCGGGGTCAAACGGTCACCCTGGAAGACATACAAACGATCGAGAGTGACCTTGAGGATCAGTGACAAGGAGTGTACGCCAATCTGCTTAGGAATATCGCATTCGCATTGTTTGGCTTGTACGTTGGCAGTTCAGGCAAACTTGCGCGTCGAATTTCGGAAAACAACGATGAGAACTACCGCCGGAGAAAGGAATCTTCTTCCGAGCATTATAGATATTGGCGATGAACGAAAGCACAACCACACTTCGTGCTACTTGCAGTATTCCAACGGAGAGCACATCCCGAGCTTGTGTTGCTCACCGAAACTTTGATGATACTAATTCTCCATACAATGAACGCCCCGGCCATCGAGTCCGTCAGGGGCCGACCGACCTGGACTCCGGCTCGTGTTCCCAACTGGCGCCAGCTAAACCAAGCATGGCCGCAAAAGTCTCGCCTGATTGGTCACCAGAGGCAGTGGAAGGGGCGCGACACAAACGTTTCGAACCAGCAATCCAGCGCGGCGGCGTCGGACAGAGGCGTAAAGACATTAAACGCGCGGTCACTCAAGAGTTCATCGTCTACCCGGTATGAGGGCGTTTGGAGTGGTCATGTGCTAGTCATATTAATGCGTTAGGTATCTTTGGCGTTACCTTCAATGTCCCATCGGATGTGATGAGAACCTGCCAGATCGCCGATTACGACACTGTCCGACTCAACTGGAATTTTAACGACCCAGAACATCGCCTCGTACAGCGCGCCACACCGAAACATGGTGCCGTTTTCACGTTCAGCGTGGAGATTGTGGGTAAGCATGGACGCGCATGGCTTTCTACGGGGAGCAATGAACTTAAGAAAATCAGCAAGTATATTGACATGCTGAAATCGGGCACTACTGGCTCTCTCCGTTAGCTGTCCTTGGCGTTCCGTTTTATTGTTTACATTGGCACTACTCTGGCATCACTTACTTACGTCGGCACCACTTTGACACCAGTACTTTAGCGCCTTACCTCTAGCATTTCCTCTACGACATCCACGCTCTACTGCATTAGCACCACCACTTCAGCCCCATATCTTCTCATAACACGGTAAATACTCATGTAAAGAGGCTATTATGGGTACTACTGCATATGTAGCTAGTATCTTACAGTATCAGTCTCCAGGCTGAACAAAAGGTATTCTATATTCATATCCTTCTACAACATCGCCTTCTCTCCCACCGCATCCCTCACCTTGACCCCATTTTCTACCGCCTTTCGATCCCTTAGCATCCGCCTCAATATCTTACCACTCGCCGATTTGGGTATCTCATTCACAAACTCAACCTCCTTAATCCACTTATACCTCGTCTTCCTTTCTCTCACCCACTTCATCAAAGCCCTTCCGACCTCTTCACTCGCATTCACTCCGTCCTTTAGCACCACAAACGCCTTAGGCAGCTCGCCCGAGTAGTCATCCTTGATTCCCATCACCGCCACATCTTCAACCTGGGGATGCCCTAACAGCAAATCTTCCAGCTCCGCCGGCGCAACCCCAATCCCCTTGACCTTGATCATCTCCTTGATTCGGTCCAGGATATGAATCATGCCCTCCTCATTCATGGCTCCCTGGTCACCAGTTCGCAACCACCCATCCACAAAGGTCTCCTGCGTCGCCTTCTCGTTTCCTAGATACCCCATAACAACCTGCGGGCCGCGTGCAGGAATTTCTCCAGCCTCTCCAACACCTGCTTCGGTTCCGTCTTCTTTGATAATTTTTACTTCTGTGTTAGCGACTACCGCACCGCCCGTGTGCGCGTATTTGTAGTCATACTTCTCCGGCGGATGCGCTGTTATACACGAGCAGGACTCCGTCATCCCATAGCCCTGCTTGAAACCCGTCCCGGGGAACTTTTTCTTCAGCAGCTGGATGATCTCCTCACTCAGGGGCGCTGCGCCAGACGAAAACCTGGTCACGTGGCTTAAATCATAGTCGTTGACTTCCTTGTCCCGTACTAGGCGAATGATGATAGGTGGGACGAGGAGGAGCTCGGTGAGCTGGTAGTCGACGATTATTTTCAGCATTTCAGGCATGGTGAACTGCGGGAGCATGATAACTTCAGCGTTGAGGAGGACCGGGAGGTGCAATTGGTGCACGAGGCCAGTGATATGGAAGAGAGGTAGGACGGCCATGATCTTGTGGTGCGTGACGGGGGTAATTTGCTAAATTTGGAGACACTGGGCTATTACATTCTGGTGGGATATCATGACCTTTTTCCACAAACATCAGCATTGATTCCAACTCCACGCAGCATTCTACATGGGATCGTGAACTCACAGCCTTGGGCAACCCAGTAGTCCCACTACTAAAACTTAGATATCCACAAACATCGCCATTCCGCTTTCCCGGGGGAATTTTCCAACTCTCCACCACCTCCATCTTTCCCTCCTCCACGAGATCCTGCACGGTCTTGAACCCCTGTGATTTCCCCTCCAGCAAAAACACTCTATCCTTCCCCAACCCCACCCTCTCTGCTGCCTCAACCGCCACGTGCAAACTGTCCTTCATGGTCATTAGAAACCGAGCCTTGGCGCAGGTAAGCGCATATGCCATCTCCTCGACCCCGTACGCCGGGCTCGCGCCGCTGATGACCGCCCCAGCGCGCAAGCCCCCGAACATGGCGATTGGGTACCAGATGATGTTCTGCGAGAAGAGCGAGATGGTCTCCCCTGGTTGCAGGCCGTGGTGCTTGACGAGGGCCGTGGCGAGGTGTGTGCTCAGGGTGCGGACTTGGGCGTAGTCGACGCGCGCGCCCGTGGCTGCATTAGTGTAGCCGCCTAATGGGCCTGAGGAAGCTGATGAGGAAGGGCTGAGGGGGGAGTAGGGGGAGTCGAAAAGCCAGTCCCAGGCTGTGAGGGAGGAGGGAATGTCGATCGGGGGCTGGTGGGATTTGAAAATTGTCATTGTGGGCTTTTGGGGGCGATTTAGTATAGAGATGATGTATAGGAAGTAGGGAGTAGAGGAAATTGAGAATATAGCACAAAAATGGAAATGAAGGACTGCAATGGAAACGAAATTAGAGATTGAGTGGCTTATTAATGTCTAAGGACGTGGATTTGAAGCTCCTCGGAGCTTGCACTTGAGTCTGTCCATCGTGCGTCGTCCACCTCGGCGCGTGGAATTAGGGTGGAGCGGCAATGCGGAGTCGGTGCTTGCGAGTCGCGTTGCGGAGAAGAGGGCGGCGTGTTTAGTGAAGCGTGAAGATCGGCAAGGTTTACCGATGAGCGACAGTCAGAGAGAAAGCGGATCAAGACAAGGTGTGTAACCAAAAGCTGTTGTATTGATGCTGGTGAGGAGGCTAGCTATTGAGCGGAAGGAGGAAATACATGCATAGGGTGCTGAGTAAGCCTGCTAGAAAGGAAGGGGCCGAGTAGGACAGCGAGGGAAGGGCATAACGCGACTTATATACAAGTTTGAACTGCGGGTATGATATGTTGAGTTAAAGGACAGTTGCTTGATAGTCAATCAATTTCATACCAACCTATAGACTCGCCAGAGTGGTATCTTGAAAGTATCAACCACCATATTTTCTATTAGACCAAAGAAAGCCAGCCTGGTTAGGTTGTCACCAAGCCTTTACACCATCAAGAAGAACCAAAAGCCGTCTATGGGATATCACCAGGCCTTCGCCCCAAACACCCACTATATGTATCAACAGTAACCACCATCTTTCCCTGCAACCTTTTGAGTGAAAACAATCTCATATTCTCCTGCAACTGGGAACTTTGTCGCGTCCCCTAGCGTTACTGAAGCCGTGATGACCGAAAGCTCGATGCCCGGGATAGCCCCTAGGGGAACGTCATGTTTTTGAACCTATGCACGTGAATCAGTATGCATTCGAAAGAAAGAATCAAGAGGGTATAAGATAACATACAGATAAGACACGCCAACTCAAGTTCTTCAACAAGTACTCTGTAACAAGATCTTTCTCACATAGATCTGCTACTTTTCCATCCGCCTTATGCTTCTGCAGTGTCCATGTAAGCGGCACAACGGTATTAACCATGCCGGTTCCATTCGTAGTGTGCTTCATGTTATCCGACGACCAGATCGCAGTAGAACCTGCAAAATTCGGGTGGCTGTTCCAGCATGACGGGTCCGAGTCGTCTCCTGGCGCTTCGCCCACGAAAACGTACACAAAATAGCCACCTGGCAATGCGAACTTGGGAGCTTTGATTTGAGCTATGTAGACCTGGTCTGCGTCGGTTCCATTTTTTGGGACCTTGCTAGCTTCACGCTTCTGATTCGAAGGCACGGGATCACCGTAGTGTTCTTCGATGGTCTGCAGGAGAATGGCTGGGTCGTCTGAGATGTCATCGTATGTGTATCCGAATACCGTGTAATCTCTCACGTCTTTGGAACTGAAGAAGTCGCCGGCTATGGTCTTATGGAAAGGGTAAAGCGCTATGATAGCCGTGTTAGCCTTAAAAGGGGACTGATGGCAATGCCGCCTACCAGAATTTTCATCCGCAACGGCGTCATTCGGTCTCGCAAACGTGGTGTATTCCTGAGATTGGGGCTGTACCCAAGTGTCCTGGTGTCCCTTCTGCCACATAGCTGCTACATGATCGATATTTCTAGACGACATAATTAGTCCATCAATATTCAAGATTAAAGGGGATTTACCGTAGATATTTAAATCTACTCACAGGTGATGGAACATAAATATAGGATCAAAAGACGAATATGGGACATTCGACATATGCCCACCATCTCCTCCTATCGTCATGTGAACAATATCATGAACTGATTCTAGGCTGTCGCCATCGTATGAGGAGCTGCTGACGTTGCTGAAGTTGGTTTCCAAGGTCAGAATATGGTGGACACGCTCGCGCAAGTTCAGACTCGTCTTGTTGAGCTCACTTTCTACAACGTCATTGCGACTCGCGGCGCTTGCGTCTTGCGAAGTAGGAATGCGGACAGTGTTCGGGTATTCTGACCACCATAGTTGGTTCTGACAGGGTTAGTTTATATTCTGGCCTTCCGCATACAGCTGCAATTGAGAACGAGGAAAAACTTACAGGGTCATACAAATCTTTCCTGCTGTTCGAGGGAAACTTGTAGGAGAAAAGGGGGTTGTCGATGGTTTGATTCCCAGTAGATGTGACGATGTCCACTTTAGGACGCTGAAAGAAATCGGGCAAGATCGGATCTCCCGGTGCGAGCTTTCTTGCCCAGTCAAAGTACGGTGCTCTAAGAGTTTCCAGTACCTTGCTATAACGGTCTTTCAAGCCACCATCTGGGAACTTAGAGACAGCAGTTCTGGCGTTGACCAGAAGGGTTTGCTATGGCTTTTAGCGATGAAATGGCTACAATAGAGTAATATATGCTCACCTCGATGAGCGCGCAGTACGGCCTGTGCCACGTGAGGAATAGATTAGAGGAGTGAGCGCAATAACCTCCATACCCTCCGTCTGCCTGTGGAACACTATCCCATTGTTGTTGCATACCATGAATTCCTAGACTGTCAGCAACTTTGCATAGTTAACAAGCCGGAAGATTCACTCACCCATAATTTTGTACCAGCTGAACGCATCGTTTGGATCCACCTCCTCCTGCCACTGCCTCATGCCTAATATGAAAATATTCCACGCATCCGTGTCCTTCTTCAGATCCCTAATCTCAAGTCGAGGATAGACACCACCTCCAGGTGTTGATATGGCGTGATAATTGCCACGGCGTGCGACTCCTGGCGTCTGGCGGTATGCTAGCTCCTCTGCCGAATGGAACAAGCCGCCAATGGGCTTGCAGATAGCGGAAGATAGTACGGCGAGGACGACCGCGATAGTGCGAAGATAGCGCGACATCCTGCGTAGATGTGGAGGGGGTTTCAATGTGGAGAGCTAGAGGCCCCTTCCACGGTCTTTAGGAACGGCCACAAGAGCACCGATCGACTCGGACACTTGTATATGCAGTGAAGAGGCCACGAGGGATAGATAAGTGTGCCCTGAACTAAGCAGAGACGATCAACGAGAGGCTCCAAGTAGTAGTGGAGGCTTGTCACACCAGGAGGCGGGGACGAGAGAGCGAACGATCGTAAATGTCGAACATGAAGAGAAAACGAGTGAATGAAAAAAGAAACCGAAAAAGCAGGCAGGAACGTGGAGACGCTCTGTGTGACGTGAGGTAGTATGATGCAGACAGCACAGCAATTGACGGACAGACGATGAATATAGGAACCCATCAATTTAACAGATCCTAGCCGCAGTACTGGGATCCAGCCGAAGATCCTTATGCCAGGTATGGATAGGTCCTTCAACGATCCTTCACACCTACCAATTACCTAGTTTGGGGTAGCGACGGAGAGACACCAACTGTTTGCAGACAGCGGGATTCCGTCCGCGGGAGGAGACATGGCATCAGCAGGATCCAGCTGCTGTAGACCAGAAGCTGTATCAGCCAACACGAGGTGGAGGATGAGGTGTATAACCAGGGCTGCAGATCTATACTTGGTGTCTGCCAGGTAGTGAAAGATGACACCGGCCCGCCCAAGATGCGGTGCTGCATTTTGTGTGCCTCGGGCTCTCTCGTTCTACCCGCCGTCTTGCATTTTTGCAGGCACGACGACTGCACACCGTATATCCTGCAGACGTACTCGGAGTAGGCGGCATGCGGTGGAGCGAGGTGGTAGGTGTGTTTGTTCCTCCAGGAAGTATTCCTACGGCATACCGTAGAACTGACCCGTATAGGATCAACAGCACGTCCATCCTGCTATGGCTCCTGAAACACAACAACGTTTGCGGATCCTGGGCGACGTCATGTTCATCTTTCAGGGGCCGCTCCGGCATGTTGAGCCCGCGATCCAGTGCCCTAAGACCTGGGTGGATTCGCGATCCAGTCCTCTGCAGGGCTGTTCTCATCCGTCGACTCCCATCCAGGGACCATCATGTGCAACCAGACCGACAGGGTGTAACACTGGCGCGCTCAGCACTGTCATATTTCTCAATCCTCTCCGGCCGCACTAATCATCGCTGTAGATGTTGGTTGTTGGGAGAGGCGGAGTTCAGCGAGGCTGTGCTGGCCTTTCCCAGTCCTGTCATCATTCTCGCGAGATGAGCAGTATATTCATAGACAAATATCTAACAAGACTATTGCTGCTTTGGCTTGGTTCTTGAGGCTAGTTGCACCATTCTAACCTACCTGCAAGCATCTACCACGTGAGACAAGATGGACTAACGCTGGCAATATTGCGTGGCTGGCAACTCGCGATGTAAGGGGTGCACTCTCACGCTTCGCCATATGCACGACGACACCACCGCTCGACCGCACGTACGATAGACTTCAAAACGTGGACCAGAATGTGACAATGTGCAACACGTTTCCATAATCCAACCATGATACATAAACCTGTCCCGGTCTTTCAGAACGCCATAGCAGCCTCGGTATAGTTATACACCCCGAAAAAGAACGACCACGGCAGACGCCAGGGACCACGAACCCAGTCCCTCAATTTCTCTGATCCAGTCCCATCTACCACCACTGCTGTGCTCACGACAACACATCGCTAGTGTAACCTCCCAGCCTCCTAGTCCTCCTCCGACTCATGCACTTCCGTCCCATGAAAAGCATCCCCAAAAGCCGAGTCCTCCAAGGCGAGGCCAAGATCATCGTCCGCGTTGGCGTAGTCAGCCAGGGCATCGCCAGCTGTATCCAGATTGTCGAAACTGAAAGAGTCGGCCGTGTCAAACAACCCTGTACTAGTCTCGGTATTGGAAGCTGGTGCACCGGCTTGTGCAGAAGCCGTTATGGAGTTGTCGACTTTAGGTTGCCCGCTGGTGGTTTGCGGAGCATTCGCCGCCTCGTCCACCATGACCCAGTCGCCCTCTCCCTCGCCTCCCTTTTCATCCCCCATCCCTGCCATTTCCACGTCCAAGTCCATTAGATCGTTTGCTCCGTCGCTTTGCCCCATCAATGTTGAGCTCCCTACGCCTGGAGTCCCTGCGGAAGAAAGGGCTCCGCTGCCAGTCTGGGCACCATGCTGGATGGTGGGATTAGCGGGTGTGGTGGCTAGTGATGTCGAGCCGCCATACTGGTCCAGTAGGCTTGCGGCGGTGTTGTCTGCGTCCATAGCACTCTCATCGAGCAAACCATTCAGCGCGCTATCGTCGTTCCCATTGTTCTCGTATACAGTGCCCTGTCCATTGGTAAGGCCGTTACCATTTCCAGTGCCGTTAACTGGCTGCTGGACCTGTACAGGCTGGACTTGCTCCTCGATAAACCCACCTTTGTCTACGCAGACAACGCTCTTTTTCGTCCCAATGGCAATCCCCAGAGATGCTTCAATCTCTGCAACAATTGCATCAGGCTTCTCCTCGTCTTTTGGTGTTTCCACTCGGGGTGGTTGTGGACTCAACTCGTCACCTGTCTCTTCCGGCAGATTGGTAGAACTGCTGTAACCGGGACCGTGCGCAGCTTCCTGTAGCCTACGTTCCGCCTTGATGTACGTTTTGCTGCGCCTGAGGTTGGCAAGTTTGCGGGCGTGGTCGGCGCGCATCTTTGCGAGCTCTGCCTCTTCCTTTTTGGTGTATTCTACTACGCGCTTTTCAAACTCTGCGAGCTGCTCAGGGTCAAGTTTGTGGTAGCTCTTCGTCTGGTTCGGTGCGTTGGGGAGAGAGTCCGCTGCCGGGGCATCGAGAAGCCCGGTCGTCAAAGATCCCAGTTCTCCCATGAGCCCAAGACCAAGGTCAACAGGCAGTATCTGGCCGACTGCGTAGGGGGATGAAAAGACTTCTTCCATCCACTCGTGATGTTGCTTGTATCGCATGGTGCTAATCTCACGAGGAGTGAGGTGATCGAGCAGATCTCCGAGGGTGGTATTTTCTTCATCCTCTATGGTCGTGTCGGCACTTACTGCAGTTGGTGGCATTCCAGGACCACCGACAATTCCGGGCATTTGTGAGGGTGGTACTTGGCGCATACGCTTGGCTGGGGGTCCTCCGGCCGCCGGAGCCTGTGGCTGTTGGTAATATTGAGCCTGTCTGGCCATAGCACCGCCCATTGGCTGCATGGGATTGAACATCGGGCGTCCTTGGGCGGCCATGTTGTGCATCTGGCTACTGGGGGCAAATTTGACGTCCGGCCAGTTGCCCCTGTCGCGAAGCATGAACTCCTTCCGCTGCAGTTGTCCTTGCTTCTCGAGGTATCCCCGCTCTTGCATTATTCGCTGAACGTCAGGCCGGATTTGGATTTGAGCTGCGGGATATCTGCAATCTGGCGTAGCTTGTGTGTAGTGTACTATCCAGAGGTTGAGGTCGAAAGGTGCGTTAGCCGCCGGGTTCTTGTTGATGATGCGATATCTGTGGCGAGAGTGATTTGCTATAGGCTCGACACCGTAGCGGCATCCACTACGGTGAACGAGGATTTCTAGGGTCTGTTCGCAGGTTAAGGTTAGAACTTAGCGCTGTCGCAAACCAGAAAAGTCACTCACGTAGCCTCGGATGTCCACTGAGTATGTTGATTCCGAATCTGCCCACGTATAACCATCACTTGCGAAGCTTTGACCCATATGGGGAGGCTGCCATGTTAGAATAACGGTACCGTCGGGCGGTGGAGCTTGGAAGTACGTCCATGCGACAGGTTGCGCATCGTTGACAATTTTCGGAGCATTGAGAAGATAGTCGAGGGCAATATTGGGTGGCAGCTGGCTTTGATGTGGGAATCGATAAGAGGATACCAAATGTACATGAGGCAACTAGTAAAGTCAGCGCATCTGCGTTGGGGGCATTGGATTCAGTGAATACTACTAACTACAAACTGGGGAACATTACTGCTGGGATCTTGTCCCGTCCGGACATCCACATGGTTCTGAGTCATCATCTTGGTGAATTCTCGTCACGAGAATGCCACAGGCAGCGCGTTGGAGGAGATATGGTGGGTGCGCGTGAGGAGCTTCGATGTTGCGGTGCTGTCTGAAGTCGCGTTGAAATCACGCTAAGGTGGTCTCTATCACGTGATGAGAACCTCACGTAGTAACATCGCTGGCGCGTTCTACATCAAATCAGGCAACTCTTGAGCATATTACACGTGCGAAGGTCCAATGTATCAGAAGATTTTAGTTTCAATTGATGTTATCTGCTCTGGATGAGTTGACTACCCAGTTTGGCTCCGATGATATCCAGCAATCCTTCAGAATCAGAATACTAGTAGGCCTAATATAAGCCATGCCACCCAGAATCTTCAAAAGAGAAGTGTGACGTGTGGCTATATTCCATACCCAACACTTCATCCCCAAGACTTAGTCTTTATCCCCCTTTCCTCGGGGCAATCGGCGTAGCAACTGACACCCTTGGATTCTGAGCTTGGCCCTGAGGCTGCTGGCCCTGCTGCGGTCCGGCTCCAGACCGCTTCTTCGCGAAGAAGTTCTCCAGCACCTTCTTCACGTGCGGGATGCTCTGCTGCTTCTCCTGCGGCGCCTTGCAGTCTTCAAGAGAGTATGGCTTGGAGATCCTGACAGCATCATTGACAATGATGTCGGTATTGTGCCAGCGGCATGGGAGACTGTATCGCCGGAGATATGATTAGCAACGGTTGAGGAGGACGGCTGCGGGTAGTTGTGTGGGGCAAGGAAAGAAGTATAAGGCAACCCACGTTCTAGCCAACGCATCGAAGATCTCTTGTGCCTCCCTGCTGACGCCTCGTCCTCTCATCGCATCCCGTTCCTTGATTTTCCTGATCGTAGCTTCCTCCCTTGCCCTGACAGCATCGAGGTCGACTTTTGCAATGCTTGGTAGAGCCCCGTCGAAGCCGGGAACTGATCCCTCAACCCGCTCTCCTGCGCCCAGCAATTCAATGTTCAGGATGTGCGCGAAGGGGATGATGTGGTAGTCGCCTGGCTGGGAGGAAATAGTCGCGGAGGGGTTGGGAGGTGCGGGGGTGGTGTTGATGGCGATGGCGTTGGTAATGTTGCAGGTTGTGAAGAGGGTCCCCTCAAGAACGGTATTATATGGCGCAACGGTGATTTTGATGCTATTTTCAACGACTATAAGCTTGATTCGTCCATGTGTGGTAGTTCATAGGCTCCGAATCCTGCCCTCACTAGAATACCCCATGGAAGCTTCACCTATTTGCTGATCCGTCGCGCGAAAATCGAGGGTGTGGGTAGTTACGCGCTTGGGGCTAGGAGCTGAGAGAGAGGATGAACATACCGCGCACCGACCGCCTTGTAGAGGATAGAGTCCGAGTCGGTCACATCCTTCCCGCCTGCAACCTTTGGTGTCGCAATCTTGCCCGCCGTGGCCTGTCTCTTGTGATCCGCAGCCATGCTTCCCACTGCTTGCTCTTCTGCTTCTCGTGCTCTCTGCCTCGAAAACGAGAATCGATTCGCGATTGCTCTGTCTGTCGAGACCCTGGAGCCTGTGTTCTCCTGGGAACTTCTCTGGCTCTGAGGAGTCTTTTGGCCTTGGGAGCCTCTGCTCAGCGCGCGCCCTGTCCGTCAACGCCGACGCATGTAATCAAAGAAAAGGGAGGAAGCAAAGGAGCGACAAGAAAAGCAGAAGCAGCCCGGAAGACGAAAGTAAGGTGGGCTTGGTAGAGCGTGCAGCTCCAGGTGGATGGACAGGGTGAAGTTCCGCTGGCTTGGCAACCAGTAGCAAATTCCCAGGATGTAGGTACGTCAGTTTGCCCCGACACTACGCTTTGTTATGCTTTAATAGAGATTATTAGATCAGTAGAACTAGAAGTACTACTGTCGTTTTGATTATGCCTATGCAGGCATTAAATAAGTCAACGTGTGGAAAACTTCTAGATAGTAACTCATCAAGACCCCGAGCAGTAGTGCACAGACCTTCTCACTACTCTGAAACAAAATAGCCATCACCTCGCACCTGTATGGATCTTGTCGACGTCTCAGGAAGCAGAAACTTTTCATCACTACAGAAGCTGCACTACAATCTCGAGTTAGTGAACTAGTCTCTCATTCCTCAATTTAACGCTCCCGTGTATGCACATGTTGTCACAACATGGAAGCCCAGTGCAGCCCAAGCGCGCCTATTGTGGATGTGCCTTTATATCTATGCTGCGAGCGAGCTCTCCAAAGTACCAAGAACCCCTCCTTATGCGGTGTAAGTCGACGCCGAGATGTTTCCTCCCCTTCCAGTCCAGTTGACGTGAATGTCCTTGCCTTCTGGGTAGTCGGCGCTGGCGGCTTCGGGCTTGACGCGGAAAGTGTGGGCACCAAAGTAATCTCTCTGCGCCTGCAGCAGGTTGGCAGGCAGATCTTTGGAGCGGTAGCCGTCGTAGAAGCTCAAAGCAGTGCTGAAAGCGGGGGTGGGGATACCCCACAGGGCGCCCTTGCTGACAATGTCTCTCCAGCCAGGTTGAGCCTGTTGTTGTGTTAATATCTAGCAGTTTGCCAATACGTGAGTGAGTTTACCTTGTGGATAGCCTTGTTGAAGAAGTCGTCGAACAGAAGATTCTCTAGGTCGGGGTTCGCACGGTACCTAAACCAGTGAGTTCATACGCTACTTTCACTAATGTTCCGCAGGTTGCTTACGCCTTGGTGATGTCCTTGAGGAAGACTGATCGAATGATGCAGCCACCACGCCACATGAGAGCAATTTCGGGCTTGTTTAGCTTCCACTTGTACTCCTTTGCGGCCTTTGCAATCGTCAGCACAAACCCCATGCTAGCTCGAAATGGACGCTCACATTTTGGATCAGCATGAATCCCTGGGCGTACGAGATAATCTTGGATGCGTAAAGGGCTTGTTCGAGGTTCGCCAAGAATTGCTTCTTGTCGCCGGTGAAGCTGGGAGTGGGTCCGTCAAGGACCTTGGAAGCACGACCACGCTCAGCCTTCAAAGAGCTGAGGCAGCGAGCGAAGACGGCCTCACCTATCAAGGTGACGGGCATACCAAGGTCCAATGCGTTGATGGCGGTCCACTTTCCAGTACCTTTCTGTCCGGCAGAGTCAAGGATCTTCTCGACAATAGGCTGCCCGTCCTTGTCGTCGTTCTTGTACATGATGTCGCGGGTGATTTCGATGAGGAATGAGTCGAGAACGCCCTTGTTCCACTCAGTGAAGACATCACCGATCTCCTTGTCCTCGAGACCAAGACCGCGCTTCATGATATCGTAGGCCTGGGAAAGTCAGAGATGCTCGCTTCGTTTCGAGTGGGTCTTCTCATACCTCGCAGATCAACTGCATGTCACCGTACTCAATACCGTTGTGGACCATCTTTACGTAGTGGCCGGCACCCTCGTCACCAACCCATTGACAGCAAGCCTCGCCGTCAGACTTGGCAGAGATGGATTGTAGCACGTCCTAGCTATTGTTAGGACCGAAACCGGGATTAGCCAAGGTTTGACTAACCTTGATGTATGGCCAGGCCTCTGTGAAAGTGTTAGTCTCACATTGTCAAGGATATACAACGGAAATGCGCCGTACCTTCATTGCCACCGGGCATGATACTGGGGCCATAGCGGGCACCCTCCTCACCACCGGAGACACCGGTTCCGACGAATCGGATTCCCTTGGCCGAGAGATACTTGGTACGGCGGTTGGTATCAGGGAAATGTGAGTTGCCGCCGTCAATGATGATGTCGCCCTCCTCAACACCACCGTTCAGAAGGAGCTCGATAAAGTCGTCGACGGGCTTGCCGGCCATGACGAGCATCATCATGCGGCGTGGCTTCTTGAGCTTGGACACGAACTCCTCGATGGAGTGGGCGCCGACAATCGACTTGCCCTTCGCCTCTGGAGAATTGGTCAGCGCTGTCTTGTGGTGAAGTTTGCGATCTCAACGTACCATCGCCGAGGAAACGGTCAACCTTGGCCACCTGCGCTTTTGTCAGTTCCCTACTTCTTGCATCTGGGCTGTGGACCTACGGTGCGGTTGAAAGCCACAACAGTGAAGCCATGATCCGCGCTTTCCGGGTCTTAGTATGTGTCTGCGAGCGAGGTGGGACGAGGGTGCTTACGCATTGAGGATCAGATTCTGGCCCATAACCTGCGGCGCGAGTTAGCAATGGCTCTGCGAGTTCAGGTGCGCACAGCACTCACGGCCAGGCCAATGAGGCCGAAATCTCCAACGGGCTCAGCCATTGTTGGGAATGGAGGGGTGATGGAATTGTGAGTCTGGCGAAGGGCTGGATGGCGGGGTAGCAGCGATCGTCGAGAAGGCTGGATAGCGGGGTGATGAGGTGTGAATCTGCGGACGGCGAGGCGGCGAGGCGCTGAGAGAGTCCAATGGAGCAGAATTCTGGCTGCGACGGGAGGTGTAGCAACAGAGTCTGAGGTCTGGCGGGGCAGTGCTACTATATCTTTGATGACCCAGCAAAGCGACTAGGTGCTAGGTCTTTCCTGCATGGCCCGGCATGGATCAATCACGGCCGGTTGCCGGAGTTTCGACAGCTGCCAGTTGCCAGTTGCCAGTTGCCAGCTGCCAGTGTCGGCCGCGGGCCCTCTAGCCGTGACGGCCAGGCCGCCCAGACGACGCTCTGCTGCGTAGGTAAACACGCATCCGTCCCAACGCCCGCGCCGCTGCCCGCGCTGTTCTCGCCGCGGGCTCGCCGTGGGTGAAGCTGCGCACGTGGGCGAATGGGCCGCCGAAGCAGCCCGCGTCTCTGCGTCGCCGGGGGAAATTGCCTCCATGGCCTCCAGAACGTCGTCCATCAAGCGCCCGCCCGTGGACCAGCCCGCCGCCCAAGTGCATCATATCCCGACGAAGCCGGCCTCTGCCACGCGCGCTAATCCTTGGCCGTGCTCTGAGCGCACTTCAGTCAGCGTTCTCGTCATCCTCGTGCAGCCACGGTGCCACGGCCGCCTTCACCTCGACCAGCAGCCCTCCTGCCTCCGAGCCCTCACCACCAGGCCGTGCGCCGGTTGTCCCCATCCTTCTGCGCTGCTCCACCACTCACGCCCGGTCCGTCCTGTGACAGCCGTCTGCTGTCCTGCCGAGTCGCCGATCTGGGCCGCGTCGTAAGTCGCCAACCTCCAAAACTTAGCCCGCCCGTTCATCATGTCCTCGTACGCCTCGCCATCAGGTCGCAACTCTGCCTCGCCACACCCGTCGCTGCCCGCGCGCCCGCCGCCGTCTTCGAATCATCATGTCTTCAAGCCGACAGGCAGCAATGGAGCCGCGACCTTCTTCAAGCCGCGCACCGTAGGCCCTCCGCCGCCCATCGTGTCTACCGCACCATCCCCCATCTACGGAGTCTCCCAGCCATCCTACTCTGCCGGTGGGTATCAGACAGCTCCTTACCCGGGCCGAGCTCAATACTATCAACAGCAGCCTGAGCCGTTCGTGCCAGCCACTCCCCACATCGTCAACCCGTTTCCCCTTCCTGGCCAGGGACCACACGCGCGCGCCGGCTACGACCCTGAGACCGAGGCTCAAATTGCGCAGTGGCAGAGCGCCTACGTGTCCAACAAAGATGACGGAAAGGCCACCGGCAAGAGTGGCCGCGGCGAGGGTCTCTTATCCGCCGGCGGTGCAAACGCGATCCCGCTGGGTGGCCGTTCTGGAACCCACACTCCATTCGAGGGCGCGACGGTTGAAGCAGGCCCAGTGCTGAACTCTGCTGACGGAGTTGCTGCTGCCAAACCGAAGACCGTGATCCGCACCGGAGGGGGGAAGACTTGGCAGGACGATACTCTCCTTCAGTGGGACCCCAACCACCCACGAATCTTTGTCGGAAATCTTGCGGGCGAAGTCACCGATGACTCTCTCCTGAAGGCCTTCTCCAAGTATGGCTCCGTCCAGAAGGCTCGCGTCGTCCGGGACAATCGCACCAACAAGAGCAAAGGATTCGGCTTCGTCAGCTTTAGCAACACGGACGACTTCTTCAATGCGGCCAAGGATATGAACGGAAAGTACATCGGCAGCCACCCGGTGCAGATCAAGCGCGCCAATACCGAGATCAAAGTGTCAGCCGTTCCCGACAAGAAGCAGAAGAACGGAAGACATGGAAAGCAAGGCGGAGGTCGGCAGACCACGGGCGCCGGCGTCCAGAAGCCCCAGCAGCCGGCGCAGAAACACAAGCTCGGACCACGCATGCTAGGCTAGTCTTTGCTATCTTGTGGTATGTGAAAAGATGACCTGAAATGGAATGGAGATTTTTTGATTGTTTACAGGTTCATTTACCGCAACCACTTTTCAACGTCAAGAGGCATGTGGGCCGGCGTTCGGGGAGATACCAATGATTATAAATGTCAGACCTCTCATGGCAAGACTTACTCGACCTTTTGAAAACTTCTCTTAACTTTTATTAGGTCACCTACCAGGGGTGTCTACCAATAAGACACAAAACGAAACCTTCCTTGTATACTCAGTCATGAATAGCTGACCGGAAGATTCACGCCGACCATCTACTCTAGGGTGGTCGCGTTTCTCAAGCGACGGACAGACTGGTGACACAACGAAGGTACGTGAATGTGAAATTTGAGGCGTTCAGCGTGTTTTGTCGTTCGGTGTTTCCCTGGTTTGGTTGGCGATGGATTGGTCATTGGCTGGCAACTGGTTATGCAATCAATGGGACATTGCCCGCTTATGGATCCTCTAAGTCTGAATTCTTGATTTGCACTCTTTGAAGTGAATTTCTCCTTTACATCAGACTGTCTTCGAGATGTAGGAGTAACAGTGCCTTGCCATAGATATTCGTACACTTTCCTGCCACTGTCTGTGGGGCTTCAACGTCCTAATAGAAACTAGGCGCGGCGGATACACTCCCAATCTGCGCACACCCTGTTGGCGCTGTCTGAGGTAGCCTCACAAGTTTAGTAGTCGCCTAAAATTCCGGATTTCTCTCTTATTCGGAATACTGAAAATACTATGAAGCTCCTCACACAGCGGTAAACGAGTGTACGGATTTCAATGATGAGGCATTGTACTTCGTACTTGATAGACGGACAATGCCCGACAATAGTATAAGATGAGTGATTGAAAATTGGCCGAATACATATACCTACAAATTATTAAAAAATGAAGCTTTAAGTCGTGAACAGCTTTCCTCGCCATTAAAGGTAGGAAACTATTGATATCAAACTAGTCTGTGCTGATTGGCCGAAAGACCGAAATACTTGGCACTTCAAGATGAACCTCACGGCATCATTGGAACGCCATCATCCATCCTCCTCACCCCGCAATGGCTTCAAAACTGGCACCGCTCGTCCTCCGACGTGCTCCCCGGGTCCTTCGGCAGTTTCAGACGCCTCAATGGCGATCGTTCACCGCAAAGACGCCGTCTCGTAGCGACTCGCTGCAGGTGGTACGCTGCAATTCCCCCGACGCCAACACTAGGAACACCTGCTAACATGACGAACAGCACCGCGATTCATCCGTCAACAACCCTTCTATTCCCTTCAAGTTCACCGCCCAGAATGAGAAGATCATCAAGGAGATCCTAAGTCGGTACCCTAGCCAATACAAGAAGGCCGCCGTGATGCCGCTCCTAGATCTGGGGCAGCGCCAGCACGGCTTCACCAGTATCAGCGTCATGAATGAGGTGGCTCGGCTGCTGGAAATGCCTCCCATGCGAGTCTACGAGGTGGCGACCTTCTACACCATGTACAACCGGAGTCCGGTGGGCCGGTTCCACGTCCAGTGCTGCACGACGGTACGTTGAACAATTTGGGGACTGGGCTTATATGGAGGTATCTAACGGGATTTTATAGACACCGTGTATGCTCCGAGACAGCGACTCCATCATGAAAGCCATTGGTGACCACCTCGGGATCCACCACGGCGAGACTACCAAGGACGGCCTCTTCACATTCACAGAGGTAGAGTGCCTCGGCGCCTGTGCCAACGCCCCCATGGTCCAGATCAACGACGACTACTATGAAGATTTGACATACGACACCACTGTATCTCTACTGAAGGCCCTGCAACACGCCGCTGAAGCGACTGGCGCGCCGCCTGGGGAAGCGGGACTAGGTAGCAAGGCTGGCAAGGGCGCCATAACAGGCGACGACAGGAACGTGAAGAGCGGGAGCGAGATCAATGAGCAAGGACGGGCATATGAGGCTGGGGGGGTGAAGGTACCAACGCCTGGGCCGTTGAGCGGAAGGAAAAGCTGCGAGCCCGCAAAGGGGTTGACCTCGTTGACGAGCGAGCCGTGGGGCAATGAGACCTTGCGTACGGATGGCGCTCTATAGTGAGTTTGTATATACTTGTATGTTATTTTATTGAGTTCTTGACCCTCGACTGCGATGGTACTGGTACTCGAACCATGTTGAAACTCTAAATGGAGTTAAGTTTGCCTCCAGAGACTAAATGTAGATAGAACTGGAAAGCTCTTCCGGTATTCAAGTGATCGTGATTTTTCTTCATTTAGTATCCTATACTGCGATATGTAGAAGCCATGTGAACTCTACGTAAGAAATGGTCAAAATCACTTTCTTCGGAATCTTATTAGGCATTTATGCTCTTGGAAGGCGTTCTCTTCCCGGCTCAACCTCAGACGTTTTCAGAGAACAGACGTATATTCATACCGCTATTTCAGTCCCCCTAACTAACTCAACTAGTCCGATCAAAGTTAAGCCGACATCCGTCCACAGGGGATCACACTCTACTCTACCTCTTACCCCGATCACATGCCCTACCCTTTCCTATATTTACGTCGATCATGAGGTACTTATCTGAGGGCACGTAACTATAACATTCATGTCGGAGGTACAAGTGGTGTAAATCAATCGTGAGATGCAGCTATCAAAACGGCATGTAGTAGAATTAGAAGCCTCCACATACTTAAGTCCAAAAGTTCCGGGTATCATGGAATTTGAAACCGCGCCTGAAGCAAGCCCATGATTTCTTCAATCGCTCAACTCTCCTCTGTCACTACTGTCTCAACCTCTCTATCTATTTTAGGCCCCGCAACTGCTTCCCCATGGCCTTCCTCCACCCTCCACACTCTCACCGTCCGATCCAACCCCGCGCTCACAATCACCTGCTGCGTAGGATGCGCATCGACGCCCAACACCGCCCCCTCATGCCCCTCGAGCCTCTGCATCACATTCTTCGAACTCACATCCCACAGCACAACGCTGCCGTCCTCGCTCCCGCTCGCCACAAATGCATACAGGTAGTCCCGCGTCCCATACACCCCAAATGCACCACCAATACTATACTTCTTATTTATATGCCCCTGATACGTCTTCACGCACCTCCCCTTGCCCTCCACATAATTCCAAAGCCGTATGCAACTATCCAGCGTCCAGGCTAGCACATATTTTCCGTTTGGGCTGAACCGCACATTCGTGACCGGTGCGTTATCCTCGTGTACGAGTGTTCGCAGGCATTGGCCGGTTGCCGTGTCCCACACGCGGATGAGCCCATCTGATGCGCAGGAGGCGATGAGAGTGCCGTCGCGTACGAAGTCGACGCCGGAGACGGGGTCGGAGTGCGCGGGGAGGGAGCGCATGACGCGGGCGGCGCGCACGTCCCAGAGGAAGACGGCTTCGTCATAGGAGCCGCTGACGAGCATGTTGCCTTTTGGGGAGAAGGCTAGGGCGTAGATGTAGTTGTGGTGACCTAGGAGGGGTACGGGTTGGGGTTGGCCCTGGTGGTGGAAGAGAGGTTAGTCATTGTCTTTAGGTAGCATTCTTCGTAGAGGTGTGACATTGGAATGGGGCTTGAATTCGATAGCGAGGTTAGGGAGGCTCACTGTAGTCACGTCCCACAGCCGGATAGACTTGTCGTCAGAGCCTGAGGCGAGGATTTTCGAGTCGGGGCTCCATGCTATGGTTGATATTCCAGCTAGATGGCCTTCGAGGGTGTGTGCTAGCTCCCCGGTTCTCGCGTCCCAGATCTTGATTGTTGCATCCGATGCTGTGAAGACAGTTACATCAGTATTCCAGTTCACTGAATGCCTCAGATTTGCAGCATACTCACAGCAGCTGGCTATCCACCGCCCGTCTGGTGAGAATTTGACCGCGGCCACCCCCTTCTTGTGTCCCCGCAGTATCAAGTGCGGCTTGTAATGTAATTGAGTAGGTTTGTCGGGCGGAGGAGTCGCAATGGTCCCGGACGGGGACCTCGAGCGTCGTCTTGACCGCGATCTCGTCGAGCGCGGTGACCGTCGATCGCGGTAGTATCGTCTGTCTGCTTCGTCGTCGCTGTCGGCGCGACTGTAACTGCGACGCGCTGGTCGCTCAATAAGGTTGTATTTGGGGGATGCGTGGGTCGGAGAGCGGGATAGAGAGCGACGGCGGGGTGGCGACTCTACATAGCCGTCGGTGGAGCGGCGACGTTTGGGGGAGCGTTCTGTAGACTCCATAGTTGGTTGTTTCGTTTTGAGGATTGCTGTTTCGGCGTGGAAAATGTTAGAGAACGGTGTCATGATCTGCGTACTTTCGATCACACTCTCACGTGGCCTACATTCACTCCACATCTTAGTGAATAGAACTTCACAAACTGATCGCACACAGTAAGCAATCTCGTAGTTGATACAATTTCATCGAGATTGGCTATCATACACCATACATGGCCTTGCTAGATTTTGAAATTAAAGATGTATAGCCGGATAGACTATTCTTGACCATCAGCCAGCTTAAACGACATCGGTATGGCTCTGTTGGTGTGTGCTGTTGTCCAATGATAAAGCTCACTGATTTCAATTAAAGTGGGCGTCTCCCTTCCATACAATCCTAAAAACGTCGCATTTAGGCGCCACGTTCTCCATATCAACCGCGGCCCTTGTGTCGAGTTCCGGTTTGTTCGGCGCAGTCCAACTAAAGCGCTCAACTCTCGATGGAGCTCGCGCGAAAGATGAGCCATCTATCTTCAAGACTTTGTACGTCTCCATCCGCCGCACATACTCTTCCGCCTCCTCCATGCCTCGATACTCATTCTTTTTGACCCATACTGGCAATACCTCCAGCTCGAACACAAATTCTGAGCAGGATAGCGGCACTTGGATTGGGAGGGCATGGCTCGGCCGTGTTCCCTCTGGGCGTACCCACAGGTCAGGCATCCTAGTATACCAATTCTTTAGAACAGTGATCCTTTTCCAGTACATCCCGTCGCCCCGGGTAAACTTGTCGAAGAATTTAAGGTCCCTGTCGCCATAGTCATAGACAGAGACGTGCAAGTGGAACAAATTTAGCTGTTGTGCTCTCGTGAGGTGGAAAACGTAGTTTGGCCAGGCTCTCACTGTGTCACCATAATGCGTTGCGCTCTGGAGAGGGATTACGTGGGTCTCGTAGTAGATCAACCTGCAGGTCCGGAGCAGTGAGGTGCATGTTCGGACGGGATGTCGATGACTGGGACGGCAGACTCTTGGGTGTATGCCTTTGACTAGACGGGATGTGTCGCGATACTGAGAGCATGCGAGAGCGAAGATCTGATTACGAAGTTCCGCAGGTAGCACGGAAAAGAGTGGCGACGCGAATTGTAAGTTGGAGTTCTCTGGAGTGATGGAAAGGAGCGAGCGGTTGATTGAGCGGCGGCGATCTTTCCTTTGTCCAAAGGATAGGCCCTTAATAGGAAGTGGTTCCGCAGCCATATGGTATCGGATGGTATCGTGCGTGTAAGGTGCGCTTGCAGTATGCAACAACAGCTAAGCCCGTACGTATCAGGAAGACTTTCTACGTTTCTTCAACGCTGTCTGGGTTGCTTCGATGGTTACAAGAATTTCTGGACCAATTGTCAATTACCTGAAGGTGGATTTCGGGCCGGTTTCGAAACCGTCGTAACCCACTGACTTTGAACTGGACCACCTCAGACCGGCCTAGCCTGCGGTGCCTCGCTACTAAGACGACTAATGGATCGACGAGCGATGGAAGAGAAAAGCATATAACATAGCGGCTCGCTACTGCGATGCACAACAGAGCTGGGGTTTGGAAATTCTACACAGTTCAGGAAGAAAGGTGTCAACGTTCTTGGCGTAAGATATTCTAGTCTTGGTCGAACGTTGATGGCAATCGAGGCTAAGGAAAGCCCAATCTACTGTTAGAGTTGATTTTTTTCTTTCAATTCAACGGCCGTCTCGAATGCTTTGGTGCCGCATCCTGTGATGCTCTAGATCGCTTTCAGAAGAATGTAATGACGAAGAAGGTGGTAAAGAAGAGGTCCTTCGGCTGATAGTTATTCCGCTCCGGCTCGAATTGAACTAACCTCGCTGCCTCCTTTATCATGCTCCACAATCTCCTAGCAGAGGGACTGGATTTGATGACACCGACTCCCTTATCAGAGGCCGTTAGGTTGATATATATCCTTGCCAGTGCTGGGCTTGTTCTACCGCTCTAAGCATTCCCGACATGCTTTGTAACTGTGACACGTCAGAATGCAGCAAGCCGACGTTACACCCACAATTGCTTTTCCATTGCTTATCTGGCCCTCAATCACCCTCCATGATTTCCGTGCATTCGTATCTTTAACTGTCCTCAGCGAAGTCCTCAAATTCCATAATTACTTTCGACCCGGAACTACATGCCTCCTAGCTACTCTTAGTCGTGCGTGGAACGACATGGATTGGGCCACTAGTAGCTCCTCCAAACAGAGAAATGATGATGGGTTTGGTGAGAACAAAGGAGGGGCAGATCCGGAGCCCGAGATCATGGAGAAACTCACTCCAAAGAAGATTAAAAAAGGGCGAAATAAAAAAGCTTTCGCCGTGGAAGCTATCACGGTGCCAGATGCTCCGGTGTCGGGACCTGCTGAGCCAACAGAGTCTAAGCAAGGCACTTCAATTGCAGAGCTTGACTTCTCACTAGGGAATACTGAGAAGGTTGCTTCTCTAGTAAGTGTGTTCGGCAAGAGCTCTAAGAAGGGTAAAGGAAAGCAACGGGAAGGCCAGGTCACTTCTTTAGCTGACTGGCCGGAGCGATTGTCCGAAAGTATCATCTTGGATGATGACGGCGACGTCACCCTCATTGTTGGAACTCTATCAACAAGGATTCGCGTGTCCTCTCGGGTTCTGCGCCTAGCTAGCCCGGTTTGGAAGGCCATGTTTAGCAATCGGTTTGCGGAGAGCCAGGCTTCCCAGGTCGAGTTTCCTGATGACGACGAAGAAGCATTACTCGTCGTACTCAGGGTAGCCCATCTACATTTCTCCCAACTTCCGCCTGCGAGCCCAATGCCGTTCCATCGACTGCTCGACCTTGCCGTGATATGCGATAAGTATGACACTGTAAAGATTGTGCGACCGTTCGTCACTGCCTGGAGCCGGGACCTTGAGGAGCTATCTCTCCAGAATGGATACGAGGAGTCACTGTTCATCGCTTGGACATTCGGCTACCACAGCATATATCAGTCCCTTTCATCAAGGCTAGTTCTGTTCACCATCAAAGGTCCGGATGGAGAGTGCTTGAACAGTGGAGGCGACTTTCTCGGTCCAACGATGCCACTAGACTCCATCGGTGAGTACGAGACGGCTCCCATAATCTTATAACTCATTTCGCTATCAAGACTCTCAAGTAGTTTTCAAATCACAATTATGTATTACAGGAGCTTTGAATGCACTCAAACAGCAATTTCGAAAACTGACTACATTTCAAGAAACCATCGTCAGAGTCAGACAGGACACCATATCAGCTCTTCTAGACACGTGCTACAAGAAGTTCGACGCCGTTCTTGCCGCTACCCATGCCTGTGTGGTTAGCCAGCCAAGTGATAACCGACAAAGTGTCGAAGCATGTCATGCCTCCGTTGTCGGTTCTTTAGTTCGAGGCTTCCATCAGCTTGGGTTATTCCCAAAACGCCCTACAGCCTCAGAAGTACCGAGAAACATCAATGAGCTTTCGAAATCGCTCATGGATCTAACGATATATTTTCACAAGTCATGTGAGGGGAGTAGGTACAACCACACCATCGAGGATCATACTGAATGCACCAAAGCAGCTCAACTATCTGATTCCATCCAGGATATCCTCAAGAAGATCCCATCGGCGGTTCTGGACTCCCATAAAAAACATATGGACGATCAAGCCAAGAAGTAGCGTGATACTGGGTAAAGTCCTTGAAAAGATAGTGACTTTGGATTCGTCTTAGTAAAGAAAGTGATTATCGTTATTCTTCTTAATGTTTGCCAAGAGGTTACTTTGTCGATATACATGCTTATGGATTTCGCTTTCTTTTTCACTCTCATTCAATTTCCAAAAATTCAATCCACCCCTCTGCTATTCCTACGAAACATCGTTTGGCCGTATCTAAATCTATGACAGAGCTTTTCGGGTCTAAAACTCCTTTTCATCGCATACTGAAGTCAAGTCTCGGACTTCATCATATCTGATAGAATCAAAACGATTATGTCTTTAATTATAGCCTCTCGCTTCATGCAAGTAGCCCGTTCCTCGATAAAGGTATCTATAGAAGGCCTCATGCCCTTGTGAAATCACAGTCTAGATGGTATAGGAGGCGAACAAAAGACTGGAAACGCAGGCATAATCAGCTCCATGCTATTTTCACCACCGTGGTTTAAGAAATCCGAAATCTTCAACTATTGCAGCCCGTGTGAGAACCATTCGTAGAAGAAGAAACCGAGGGTATCCACGCAGAGAGCCCAAGTGAAAATGAAAACACCGAATCTATGTCGCTTGCAACCCGAAACCGAAAGATATCGAGTAGGAGAAGATCGATCTCGATGGTACTTTTGTGTCGTTCGTTCGTGCGTCGTTCATCCGGCTTACTTGGCGAACACGAATTTTCGCTCCCCCATGCAGCCCCACATCTCCTCAATCACTTCCTCCTGGCCGCTCGCGGCTCCTCTCACAGCTAGATACAGCCGCCCTTCCAAACTCGGGTCCCAATCACCAGGATTAGCACTCGCCACCATTCCGCCCGCTTCCTCGAGGATGATCCATCCAGCGCAGATGTCCCAGATCCAGCATCCGCCTTCCCAGAAGACATCGATGCTGCCTGCAGCCACGTAGCAGAAGTCGAGTGCTGCGGAGCCAGAGCAGCGGATAGAGTGCACCATTGCGCCACCCACCGATTTCGCGCTCATCAGCTTCCGGGTCATGTCGGTTCGGAGATCCCAGTTGGGGCCGCTACGCTCACTGCCCCATTCTATGGCTACGAGACAGCCGTTTAGACCAGTGAGGGCAGTGGGATTCTGGCGAATTGGTAGTTTGTGAATGGAGCCGTTTGTCTTTTGGAGGAAGGCGCCGCGGCCTCTGATGGCTGTGTAGAGCTCATTGCGGAATGGGTTGAACACGACTCCGACTACGGGCTTCTTGGACACTGTGAGCGCGAGCGAGATGGCGGTGTTGGGGAAGCCGTGGATGAAGTTCAGTGTCCCGTCGATAGGGTCGCAGACAAAGGTAGGTGCATCACCAAGCTTCTGGCCGTCCTTCAGGGTTTCTTCTCCGAGGAACTCGAAGTCAGGGTACGCGGCCCTGAGGCGCGAGGACACCATGTTCTCCACGGCCTTGTCGGTTGCGGTCACTCGATCGCTGCTGTTCCTTTTTGAATCGGAAGTGTCCACGGACGGGTCCGCAGCGAGCATCATGTCGCCTCCTTCCTGGGCGATTGAGACGAGGGTGTCTTTGATTGATACAAGGTCTAATTGGCCGATCAGGCAGTCTAGCAGAGCCTTGTTCACATCTTGGAAGGATGAGATGGAGGATGTGATTGAGGTTGCGGGCGTATTTGCCGAGCTGTAGTCTGAGACTTCTGGTGTCGCTAGAGCGGAGGAATTGGTTGAAGGAGCCATTTCCGGACGAGGAAGGCTGAAATCAGGAGTCTGGAAGTCTTGCCCACAATGTGGTTCGAAGCGGGAATTCTCCAGAACTTGGTTTTGCTCGAGAGGGTGCTCAGAAGTGTGGTGGACGTAGGGTTGGTGTTGGTGGTTTTAATGGTTGAGCAAGGAAGGGGAAGCTGCTCCGTGGAAGAAGATATAGCAAAGGAGCAAACACAAATCCAACGCGTCGGCAAGTTCAACTCAACTGAATTGTCAATCTCGCCGGCTGATAACGTGATACTTTAGATTGATAAGGAAGATCGGAAACAGACGTCACTGAGACTGGGGATGGCAACGTCAGTACGTGACACAGCTATCTCTTCCAAGCAAAGGAGCAATAGAGCACAATAGATAACGATTAATCGGAGCAGGGACGAGAGATGGGGCACAGGAGCCGGCACAGAGGGGGAGAGGGGCTTTAAGAGAGCAGCTTGAGCAACAGCACGCGATTGTGGGCGCAACGTGGTGAACTGGTGGTTGATATTGAACCTGGAGGCTGCTGCACGCTCTAACCAGTAGCACACGGATTGCCGTTTCCAAGATTCAGTGTGCTGCACAGGCAGGGGAGAGATAGCAGGTAGGTCCTTGACCCAAGCCGGCGGTGCAACAAGCAACGGCCAGCTTGTGATAGTGGTCCTGATATTTGGCCCTCATTCTCTCCGACCCTTCACCAGTCCGGCCTGATTTGGGGCCAGAACCTCGGCAATCATTCCGGTCGGCCATCGTCGCCAGGATGCGGGCAGGGGCTTACTTATCAGCCACGCGAGTCAAAAGACGGGGGCCGGGGAGCTTGTTCGACAACCACGCGATGTCGGGGCCCGGATGCGGTCGGGCGAGCCGTGAATAGCTAGCACTCCAGTGCCGCCAAAGCTTGTATAAGGCTCAGGCCAACCTCCCGTTGACTCTCCCTTGCGACTTCATCAAATGGCTTGAGGCACAGTGCCAGACCACGCTGTCTGCACTTCCGAACGCACCCGAGGCGCCGCGATTGGACGTTAGGAGCAATTGAGTCAAGGTGTTGACCATTCTGCTCGATCGGCATGTGGAGTCTGATAGACACTCCACTACTGCGAAGGCCAATAGTGGACCTGAACCCGGGAAGTCCCTTCTCGCGAATGAGCTGGCTAGATCTGGGGCCTGTAAGCTGGGGTTTGGCCTCTCCGGTCTCCTCAAGGACGGCCGTCTAGGAAATTTCCTCGCGCGTCACGGAGAGATTGCTTGTCCGCTCCGAGCGTCCGCGGGCATCCTGAACACTCACACCGCTCGGCAGCTATCTTGAGATACACGCATGCGATACGGCATTGTCATTTTGGGTTGCTTGTGAGCGATGGACGTGTGCGGTACACCGGAAGATACATTGGCGAGAAGGCATGCATTGTGGATATCTCAAGATTGGACCGTGCACCACGCTTCAAACACCTCCTTGCAACAGATCATGAAGTGCAATCTCTAGCCTGTGAGAGTAGCTCTTTTTGAATATTCAATCTCCTCTGCACAGGTTGTCCTGTTTCTCCTTGAAGTGTGAGGACAATTTGAAGTGAAAGTGCTATAATTAGTCCCGGTGCGATAGAACAACGCTAACCCCAATATGGCTGCTTAGTCGAGGTTCTTTGGTCGATCTCCGATCTCCTCCATGTCTTGGCGCTCACCTCTCCCTGACATCCGCCGAAGACAGACCGCCTGTAGTTCACGGTCGTGAAATCGACTACTATAGTCCTGCTTCACATATTATCCATCATGAGCATTTGACCTGCCTGATACTTCGTCGAGCCACCTCAGACCACGGAGTAGAGCATGCAATGAGCAAGCTTCATACACGCAGTCCCGTCACTAATTCCCTCGAGGACTCCGGTGTCGTTCGAGCATGGCTCAAATCATGCACAGACCATCATGAGCTATGCAGGAAGACGATCTCTGGTATCCTAGTAAGAGACGGATTGCCGGGAAATGCCTTACCCACAAGGATCATCGAAGTGGGTGACGATCGAGGAACTCCGCCCAAGTTGGTTGCTACCGAGGGCCAGATGGGCATATATCTTGCGTTGAGTTACTGTTGGGGAACGACCCAACAATCATCTCAAGACGACGAGATCGAACATCTGCGATTTTGAGGATGCCATACCTTTCCCTCTCTTGCCAGCAACTATCAATGATGCTGTAATCACGACTCGTCAGCTAGGTGTTCGCTTTCTTTGGGTTGATACCCTCTGTATCATCCAGGATGACGACCTGGATTGGAATAATGAATCCGCCAACATGGGCAGGATATTTCAGCTCGCGCTCTGCACCCTGGCAGCAACTTCAGCGCGGCATAGCGGCGAAGGCCTTTTCCTATCCAGACAGGTCGATAATGGACATGAGCTTCGCGACCTCGGAGAAGAACTTGCACGCTACGAGTGGAGTAAAAGAGGATGGGTAGTACAAGAACGCATTCTTTCTCGTCGAATTATCCCTTATGCTTCTCAGCAGCTCTTTTTCGAGTGTCAAGAAGGCGTCTTTGCCCAATCTGACAACGGTCCAACGCCTTTTACCCATAATCTGTAGTCGAAACCACGAATCTTCCATCGGCTCATGCTCGAAGCAACGGCAATAGCAAGGATGACGAACGGCTACCATATGTTGCAGACTCTCAGAGTTGTTGCGGCGCTGATCAAGAATCACTCTCTGTTTGGAAGAAGTCCTGATCCTGACAGAGTTCACAGCGCACAGCACCGCTTCTGGTCTAGAGTTGTTCGAACGTACAACCAGTGCGATTTAACTCAAGCTAGCGACAAGCTCCCTGCTATATCTGGTCTCGCCCAAGAAATGAGTACTCTGATTCGCCAGACGTATTTTCAAGGCTTGTGGGTTGAAGACATCGCAAGAGGGCTCTTCTGGTGTGGGTCTCATGACCCATTAACTAGATTAGAAGGCGCTCAAGATGTGTATGCTCAAATCTCCCTTGACATTTCAGCAAGATTGCTTAGCGAGTTGGGCAGCCTGGGAAGGTGAGACCCGAATGGCAACCTACTATGCTGAGTACGACACGGGCAGACCCCGGGTATGCGAGACCAACATCGCGAATCGCGGCACTCTTCATCTAAGGGCCCATTTCTGGAAAGCCTCGAGATTACCCGCAGGCGACGCAACAAATTTTCTCGACAACTGGATCATGCAAGATTGCTGGACTAACCCGGGAAAAGACACAAACGAGATATCAAGAGACCTACCTCGATTTAATCAGTTCATTATTCAAGGAGAACAGGACCGTGACATACAGGGAGTGATTTCCTTCGATGACGAGTCGAACCAACCGCTGAACTTCACGTGTGTTATCTTGAACACGGTTTCTGTTAAAAACTCGATGACAGGGGAAAGTGGGTATGGCTATTACCAATTAATCGTTCAAGAATCCCCTGTTGTTCCTGGAGCGTATGAGCGAGTTGGGGTGGGGATTGCCCTGTCGTTGACAGACTACATACCCCGTGGCTGGCTCGGCCGTGCTTCTCCTTCTAGCCGCATTCTTCTCGTGTGAATGGCTCTCAACCCAATATAATGACTGAGGGCGGCTCCGGGGTAATGTAGGTGGCTGCCAAGCAAAAGGAAATATAGAAGTGAATTTGTATGTATCGCTGGAACACCTCGGTGAGTACAGCGTACAGAAAGCCGACTTAAGGCTATTCACTAATACAAACCACCACTAAAGATATAAATAAACAAAAATTTCCTGCCTTCCCGTTCACAACACCTGGAAGCAGGAGCCGTTACTGCCTTTGCCCCGTTGGTCGAGTCGGTTGCCGTTACTGTGCACTTCTCCCGAAGTGTTATCTCGCTAGCCCCTTCCACTCAGCTGCACCTTCGGGCTGAGTGCTCGCTCTCCTCGAGATCTGCTACAACGCTCAGTTGCCCCCTAGACCGGACCCCAGTGGTCGAGTTAGTGCTGTCAAAACCTATTCGTGGGTGAGGTCTCAACGTTAAAAATTGGCTCTTCTGTACCACCGGGTGAGTCGAAAGATCATCTGTACTTACCAGCAGTTCTCGAGTTCCTTTTTTGCCCCCTTTTTCAGTCTCACTCACGTGACCACTACGCTGCCACTACTCACTGCTCACTACTCATTACGAAGGACCACCAGCGCACTCTAGCGCTCAATATGTGCTCTACCCCCAGACAAACTGTTAGTGGGCTCCGCGCGCTCGTCTCAGTCAAGCGACCAAGAAACGACTTTTCTGCCCTAGGGCTATGGAAGGCTGAACGGGACGAGAGGCTGGCGGGTTGGGCGGTACGGAAGGGATGGAGCGGAGTTTTGAAGAGGAGGAGGTTATTGAAAGGGTATTGAAGAAGAGATATAGAGGAAGCGAGAAGTTGGAACTGTTATGCGCAAAGAATCGTTGCATTGAGGAGGTTTGGAGGAAAAGTTAGGATTGGTAGCAGCTTTTCGACCCGTTTGGCACGCGAAGGGTCCTTCAATGAAGTGCGGAAAATCATCTACTGTTGTCTTTTCCAGATATTGTAGATCAGTTCTACGGCTTTCACGACGTGAGAGTGTTGTTAGAACCAGACCGATTCTTTGTCCGATATCAATGGTCTGATTTGGGGTATTTTGTGTGATGGCTTTCCCTAGGGTTCAAATCTGGGTCGGGATCTTGACTTGTGAGAAGGTCTCGAAGGGGTGCTGGGGAGCCACAATTATCTCCCGAATCACACCGAAAGACACTTCGAGAAGAACAATCTGTAGTGGGGAAGTTCCTCGACGTGAGGGTTGGACTAATTCAACAGCTGAGATATCGAATACTTGAATAGCCGAAATCAAACACCTAGCTATTACCCAAGTGCTCCCGGGCCTATTACGACACCTAAGAATATCTCAGGCTCCGATACATCACCTCTTCTTTGCAGCCTTCTCCTCTATAGCACGCATCGCAGCTCTCGCACTTCGACTACCCCCCAGCTTCGGCCCTTTGGGCCTCTCCTCTCCTTTCGTGCCTTTAGCCGCGCCGGGAGGCGCAGGAGCCGTACGTCTGACATTTCGAGACTCGACTGCGTCAATGAATTCCTGTCTGAATCTCTCCGCTAGGAGGTCGTCGGCGGCCTGGTCGCCTTCCGAGTGCCCTAGGGCCTCAGGCTCATCGTACATATCCACTACCGTAGAGTTAGCGAATGCATGGATTTACAGCGTATGGTGAAACTTACGCCTACTCTCCCTGAGTACCTCCTCAACGAGCAGATCCCGCTTGATATCCTCACTATTCCGCCTTTTCCGGCCCCGCCACGGCTTACCATCTCTCCCAAGCCTCACTTTCCCAGGCCTTAGCCCACTCTGTGGCTCATCGTCCGGCAATCCCTCCATCTTCCTCCTCGCAGCCTCTGTCCGCGCAATATTCTGCGCCGTAGCATCCGGCCCCAAATCAATTTCTTGCAGTTTCCCGACGCCAGCCGGCTGTCTCTCGCGCGCCTTCTCCGACGCCGCAATCGCTGTGGCGCGCTCTTCGGTAGACATGTCATCGAGGGTCGTTATGCTTAGTGCCGCCTGCGAATGACGGAGCTCAGCCATTCTGGCGTCTATAAATTCCATCCTTAAACTATCAGTCCCCGTTTCAAGAAACGCAATGGATATGGTATGCGGAGGGCCCACTCACATGTGTTTATCGTGTACGTCTGCTACCTTCCCCGTTTGTGGTGCGAACCGCTTCGCCGCGATATCGACCGCGGAGCGATTGTCATCGGTATGGGGGATCAGTGCGTCGGAGGGTGGTGGTGCGGCGGCGCGGGTCGAGGTTTGCGATGAGTTCGAGAACTCGATGCCGGCGCGGCGCGTCTTGCCTTGCTTGCGGCGGCGGAGGATCTCGGCCATAGAGAGGCCTCCATCCTTTTGCCCTTCGGTTTCGGCATTGTCTTGAGGAGTTCGGGTATGTGATTCGGGTGTGGCGAGGGATTGAGGGCTTGTGATCTCGTGCGATTCGTCTTCGACGGCTTTGCGGAATATCTTCCGGCGCTTCGAGGCTCGGAAGAGTGGTTCGCTGGGTTTGGCGTCTAGGTCCGCCATAGTTTGATTGTAGATAGTGAAAGGGTGTGCCCAGGCGTGTTGCATGGAGGTGGTGAGTATGGGTGGTGGAGGACTTAGAGGCGAGGTCGATTCGATGTCACGTGCGAACAAAGCTTCTCCACCTCCAAGACCCCACAGCTGAAGGGACGAACAGTGAAAGCTCTACAGGAAACGTGAATAATAAGCCCCCTCATATGCTCATTAAATACTGTTCTTCTATTAACAGTTCTGTGCTAAAGAGTTCAGCCAATAGCAGTCCTTCGGCTTTAAGCATAGCTCACATCCCTGCCAAATTTTTGGACTTCGAAAATTTCGCGACACAGCAAACTGAACACAACTCTGTACACGGTACTGAACCACCCACAATGGCACCGGTAAAGGCGAAGGCGCCTAGCAAGAAAGAACGGCAGCCAGAACTGCCGGAGGAAACGAATGCGCAAGCTCTGATCAAGGCGCCTACACCAGACGAATCGTCCGACGACGATCAAGAAGAATTCGCGGGGTTCGATGATGATGATAGCGAGGAAGATCACGAAGACGATGAAGAGCAAGAGCAAGGAGAAATCAGTGGAAGTGACTGGGAAAAGGATTCTACTGAAGAAGCGCTAGAGAGGGCTGTATTTGGAGATGCAGTGGGGTTCAGGGAGGGGTTGAGGTCGTTGGCAGCTGACGAGAAAAGAGGGCTAGATGACGAAGAAGACCAGGAAGATGGGATGGAGCTGGACAGGTTAGCCGATGCAGATGTATGTTTTACATTTAGGATTTGCTTCAGTAGCCCCAGCTAATATAAATCCTTCTACAGCTTTTCTTCATCGACTCCGGACCTGGGCCCGCTCCCGCTGGTGGGGGAGGTTCTGATGGCGAGGATGGCGAGTTTCAAGGCAAACACAGGGAACAGCCTGCGTGGGAAGACAGCGACGACGAGAGAATATCAGTCTCTTTGGCTTCCGTGCCACGACTTAGGAAACTCAGGAAGACGGAGGAAGAGGACGTCATAAGCGGGAAAGAATATGTCAAGAGGCTGCGAAAGCAGTATGAGCGACTACACCCCACGCCAGATTGGGCGCGTACGGCCACGATCAAGAAACGAAGGAGGTCAGATGCTTCAGGCTCCGATACCGATTCGTCTGCGGACGAGATGGACGTGGACAGGGATTCAATCTCCGTCCAGCCGCTAGCAAAACTGTTGCAAGATGCAGATATGCTCACTAAGGGATTGAATTCAAGGTCGAACAAGCGCCGTAAACTGCAACCAGAGGTTCTGGATATACAGCGCATGAAGGACATTAGTGGAGCACTACCGGTACGTTTTCTGCAACAACCATATATGCTTGTATTTGCTAATCCTCCTTACATAGTCTGCAATCACATCTCTCTCTTTCCACCCGACTCTTCCTCTCCTGCTATCGTCCGGTCCAGCTTCAACCCTCTACCTTCACCATATCCACCCACATCCTCCTAATCCGAACCCCCTCCTTACGTCCCTCCACATCAAAAGAAATCCACTCACCACGACTGCCTTCCACCCTACCGACTCTCGAGTATTTCTCAGTGCGCGACGCCGCTACTTTCACATATGGAACCTGACGACCGGCCTGGTAGAGAAGGTCACTCGCGTGTACGGTCATCAGGACGAACAGAGAAGTATGGAAGACTTCTCTTTATCTCCGAATGGGCAATATATGGCGTTGAAAGGTACCGCGCGCAAGGGTGGCGGAGTAGTCAACTTCCTCAACGCCTATACGTTGCAATGGATTGCGCAATGTAGGGTAGATGGCCTTGGCGGTATCGCAGACTTTTCCTGGTGGGGAGATGGTCGTGGCATCACAATTGCATCTAAGAACGGTGAAGTCTCAGAATGGAATGTGGAAGAGAAGCGACTGGTGGCGAGATGGGTAGACGACGGAGCTGTGGGCACGACGACGATAGCGCTCGGAGGAAAAAGTGGAAGAGACGGTTGGATAGGCGGAGATAGGTGGGTCGCAGTTGGAAGTTCGAGTGGCATCGTCAATATCTATGATCGCAGGGCTTGGAGTGCCAATCGGAAAATCCCATCCAGCGACAGCGACGATGAGGAAGTTGTAAATGGAGGCATCCCGAAAGCTCCGAAGCCAACCCGTGTACTGGATCACCTTACTACCCCGACATCTCACCTCGCTTTTTCGCCAGATGGACAGCTCCTAGCTATGTCTAGTCGATGGAAAAAAAATGCGCTGCGGCTAGTTCACCTGCCTAGCTGTACAGTATACAGGAATTGGCCGACTGACAAAACACCGTTGGGGAGGATAACAGCGATAGCCTGGGGGAAAGCCGACAGAGAGGAGGCGCTAGCTTTCTTGAGTGTCGCAAATGAGCAAGGAATGATCAAGCTTTGGGAAGTGCGAGCATAAGAGCTGATGCAGAGGTAGGCTTGGATAGGTTGACCAACGGAATATTACTACCATCTTCTGAGCATCTTCGTAAACGTGCTATCGCATAAAGCTCTTAATTGCTGGCTTACTACATTGGGGCTTTAAGTCCAGCGATAGTCGTAGCGTACCATTGTCGGGGCACCTGAATCACTGTCAATGAAGTATGCATTAGCAGGAATTGGCAGACACCAAGAACGGGGCTAAACACGTGAACCCCACTGCCTGGGCTCTAATCTCGTTTGCTTGACAGCACTATAAGAGATATCTCAGCTAGCAAGACATCGGTGATTAAATATGTAGCCTAATCTGCATTCTACACACCAACCGCCCTTACCCTACGCATCCAACGGGAACCGGCTCAAGATCTTGAAACTCCTTAGACTCTCCAAGAAATCTTTGCTCAAATCCCCACCGCTCTTCTGCAAGATGACCCCATCACCCTCCTTGATACCCGCTGCCGCAAACGCCGCCGTCCCATCTCCAACCGCGCCAACCGGTTTCCCGTACCTATACCCCTCCTGCAGAACCTGCAACGGCCGACCCGCGGGGAACAGCGTCGACGCCGCGGTGCCATTGCCGTACCCCTGCGCGGTCGAGAAGAGCGCTTTTGTCCCATCCCCGACGATGATCCCATCGAACGCCGTGGCATCAGCGAGCGCGTAGGTGACGTCGATACCCTCAGACAACACCTCCGCAACGACGACCACATCCACATTCTCCTTCGCAAATGCGTCTTTCAACCCCTTGAGACTCGAATCATCCCCCTTCCCGGTCGTCAAAAAAGCTACCCTCAACCCGTCCAACTTCAGCAACTTCTTCGCAAACACACTCACCCCGCTCGTCTTGTTGTTGTGGTAGTACGTATCGTCGGCCGCAGGCGCCTCTAGCCCGATAGCGGACGCCACGCGAACGGCCACATCGTGACTGATACGGTTAAGCTGGATTAAAACATTGTTCTTCACGACGGTTGATTTGAGATTGGATGTTTCAAAGCGGATTGCGTTGATGAGGAATTGCTGCTCGGTGGGGAGCAGCGAGTTGAAGAAGAGGCGGGGCTGCGACCAGACGTCGGCGAAGGTGGGGGAGACGGCGCGGGTGAGCTTGCCCGAGGCGCCGCGGGAGGGCGCGGTGAAAAAGCCGTTGTTAATAGTTTCGTTGGCTTGCGCAGGCGAGCCTTTGTTGAGCGTGTTGGGGCTGTAGGCGGCAGTGTTGAGGGGAATGAACATTTGGCCTGTTGTGGGTATGTTAGAAGACTACGTTGTAGTACAAAGTAGTATAATGACAATGAGAATGTGAATGAGAAACCGTTTCACGTACCTGCGCCGTCCCGGTTGTTGTTGTGTACTGGTACGCGAGGTTGGTTGATTGGTAGTTGCTCGAAGTTCGGTCCTCCGTTGCGGCTACGGGCAGTGAGTACAAGGTTTTGAGTGGAGGGGTCTGAACTTAGTGCGAGGACTTACTTTAGTTGAGTATCAAGGTACGAGAACAGCCGGCCTTGTAGGAGGGGATCTTCCGTAAAATCAATTCCTCTTACGATATGCGCTTTACACGTGCCGATTGTCAGTAAATGCGTATAACGTGGGACAGAACATGATCACCGACCTGGTTGAAACTATAAGAGGCACAACTCGTCAGCAGGTTTCTTTGTTCTTTGATGATCGGGAGTCGGGGATAAGGGGAATCCGTGCATGCTTACCATTATCTGCTCAGTCTCCGCGAAGTAGTTCCTCGGGTTGCGATTCAACACAAGTTTTCCTAGTGGTGTGACAGGTACAAGCTCTTCGGGGACAATCTTTGTTGGATCCAAAAGATCAAAGCCAAAGCGGAGCTGGCCCTCCTCGTCCATGATTTGTACGCCGAACTATCCCTTGTCATTTGAAAGCTTTTGAGTAGAGTAGTAATGGACGTACCTCCCACTCCGGGAACCTCCCCTTTTCAATGGAGTCGAAAAGGTCCTGTCTGTGGAAATCCGAGTTCTTCCCGGACGTAGCTTGGGCCTCTTCCCATACCAAGCTGGCCTTGCCTTGCAGCGTGCGGAACTTGAACTTTACTAATTTGGTCTTACCGTCGTCTGTTACAAATCTAAAAGTATGGACACCGAACCCGTCCATATGACGGAAAGACCTGACAATGCCATTTGGCGACATGGCCCAAAAAAGAGTATGCAAGGCGCTTGGCTGCTGGCTGAAAAAGTCCCAGGCTGTGTCATGTGCTGTAGCAGCCTGCGGGATTTCCGAGTCCGGAGAGGGCTTCACAGAATGAATGAGGTCAGGAAACTTGATAGCGTCCTGAATGAAGAACACGGGGATATTGTTGCCGACGATATCTGATCACTTGTCAGTCACTACATCCAAGTTGCTTTATGCGGCTTACCGTAATTTCCTTCATCGGTGTAGAACCTAGTAGCAAATCCGTGGACATCCCGAGCGGTATCTGGAGAGCCTCTGCTGCCAGCAACGGTGGAGAAGCGGATGAAGACGGGTGTCTCTTTGCCCTTGGAGCCAAGGAATGATGCCGCGGTGATATTTGACCAGTCGCCGTAAGAAGTGAAGATACCGTGAGCACCGGCACCACGAGCATGGACTGCTCGTTCTGGCACGCGTTCGTGATCGAAATGTTGTCTGCAAAGATCAGCTGTCAGTAAAAAAAAAAGGGCGCTGGGACGGAGCGTGGGTTTGGAATGATTGAGATGAGTATTTGAACGCTATTCAAGTTGGGTTTTAGACATGATTTAGGCCGTTTTTCAACGCATCTCCAAGAAGATTGGCACGAGGATTACTGGTTTGATGGAAATTAACGTACATCTTCTGGCGAAAGATAAAATCTTCCAGCAGCGTAGAGCCACGCCCGCCAGCTTTGAGGCTTTCTTGGTCCGAAATCGGCCCACCAACGTCGCTGGTCAGAACGACATCAGTGTCATCGACCTCATATTGCTTGAGAAAATCGTCGGTCGACGCGGGGACATCTCGGGCTCTGAGTTCACCGCCCATATATGGGCATTGAGCCGCGACGACATGGCCATATACTACAGCCGTAAGCAATACTTGAAGAGCAACCATGATGAAGATCCAAGGGTGTCACGAGCAAATCTTCAAGGAGAGGGAAAGGCGCGCATTTTATACTACAAGGTCCCAGGATGTCATCAGTACTGTGGGACCTGTCGTAAGATACATACTTGGTTCCATTGTGGCAAGCGCGTGGGATAAGCCAAAAGATTTAAACCCTGTTTGTTGTGCTTTGGGCAAAGCTCCTTCAATGACGGCACGAGGAAGAGTCTGAGTGGGTTACCAATAGGCAAGTGACAGGGCTCTCGGTCACCTCGACCGAGCACGGCATTCCCGTGCATGACTTGTGCACAAGGACAGGCACGGCCTCCGCAATTGGATCTCTCTCCGGGGTGATGTGACTAAATCCACTATGGCGGGCGAACCCGAGTGCTGGCACCACTCCTGCCTGCAAGCAGATCTCGGTGATTCTGTACGGCTTCAAAGAAAAAGTGCGTTGAGATTGAACAGAGAAAACATGGAGTACTTCGGCACTTTTCGAGTGCAATGAAGTCACAGGGAATATGTGAAGCAGCCAGCGGGTGGAACGAATCACAGAGGCGGCAAAGAAATCGAGGGACTTTGCTTTGCCCAGCAGGCTTCTGGCTTGGCAACGCTGATCTACCCTACGTCGGTGAGACTACGATTACGCGTATGGGCTCGCTGGGCCAGATCGCATTATTACAAATAGGTAGGTGGCATGTGGTGTGTCTGGAGGATGCTTGGTAAAGCGACAAGGTCGCGGCTCCGTTGCAGCTCTTGGAGCATCATTGTATAGCGGATAGCTACTCGCTGTGCCAGGGCAGCCCGACAGGCGTTGCTCGGATAGATGAGGAGGAAAGCATCATCATCTCGGGATTCTCGGTCAGGTCAGGGGTCAACGCGCAGGTACATGTACATACAATATGCGGCTAGAATTTGGACACCTCCGATGCCAGATGGAGAAGTACCGGAAGAAACTTATTGGATCTCTACGCCGGGGGCGCCGACTCTAGCGTATCGCGTATCGCAAGAAGAGGCACTGATGAGGCTGTAAGTCCCGGTCACGGGCAGCGGGTGGCGGGCTCGGGAGTGCGAGCTCTTTCGGCGCGAGAATCATTGAGTCCCAGGACCTCGATAGGGCAGCGTGATGCGGTGATAAAATTGCAGCCGGTGGGACGACGTTTGCTGACTAAGTTGGCACTATTTAACTAATTTAACTACCTTAGCTACCTACGTTAGGACTCTCGGGAGGGCATGCCGATGTGAGGCAAAACATGTATACGACTAAATTCTAGAGACGTATTCTATAATGGGAGAGCGTTGAAGTAATGTGCACGGTCCAATTCTGAGTTGTCTCGCCACCGGAGTTCGCAGATTGACAATACTCGCCATACAGACTAAGGTCAGTTGTCCAGAATAATCTATAAGCTCAACAGCCTATTTCAAAGTCCGTTAGATTGCCAATTGTCGGCGCAGAAAAGTATGACATTCATGTCCTATTCTGTCTCTAATATCGATATTCTGCAATTGTGGAGGTAACTATCCCTTAACCCGCTGCGGCGCAACGCTCGGGCCAGGCTTGGCGGAACATCGTACCGAGCTGTACGCTGGGGCATCAACACAGAATGTAAACAATAGAAATCACAGCCAATTTGACCACGATTTGTTCCTCCAAAATGCCCAGAACATCAAACGACATTGACTACGTCAAATGGAAGGATTCTCGCTCCAAAACCTCCAAAAATCCACCACCAGCGCCGTGGCCGGTGCCCCAGTTCTCTCCCCTTCGAATTGACGACTGGTATAAGCACGGCGAAGCCTCAGTGCCTCCAGGTCTTGATCGGCACGATGCAATGGCCATTTTCAAGCTATTCTTCACAGATGAGATGCTAGAGAAGATGGTAGAGTGGACAAATCTGTACGCAGAGGTTCACCAGCCCATAGAGGACGATGCACCGGGCGGGAAAGCTAGGCCTTGGCAACCAACGAATAAGCAAGAGATATACGCATATTTTGGGGTCGTAATTCACATGGGAGTGGCCGTGGAGCCTGCTGTAGAGGACTACTGGGCGAATCAAGGCGCCCGACATGACGTTGCCAAGTACATATCCAAGAACCGATTTGAACAGCTTGAGCGTTACATTCGATGCAGTCCTGTGCCTCAGGATGGATTCCACACCACTTTTAACCGCGTAGAAGAGCTCTCTGAGCATCTAAGAGTACGCAGCCGCATGTACTGGAATCCAGGGCCTTATCTAGCTATAGATGAAACAATACAGCGCTTTATGGGAAGGGCCAGCGAAATCGTCAATATTCCAACAAAACCGACACCCGAAGGCTTCAAGATATGGGTTCTTGCGAATCAAGGCTACGTTCTAGATTGGCTATGGCACGCCAAAGGAGATAAGAAAGGCCCCGTTGATCTTGATAAATCCTTCCTTGCTAAGGAGTTTACTAAAACATAAGCAGTTGTGCTGGATTTTCTTACGCAGCGCCATCCTGTTTCCAACGCACCTCTCTATCCCCCCCCACAAGCACGTGGTTTGGCTCGATAATCTATTCACTTCTGTGAAGCTTTTTAAGCGCCTCCGAGGGCTTGGCATAGGCGCAGCAGGTACGGTTCGAACTACACGTACGCAGCGTAAGGAAATGGGTGAAGAGGAGCATAATATTATGGTTAAGGAAGCCACACAAGCTATATAATTAAACACACGATTAAGGCCTAAGAAGAAATAGAAGGTTCCTGCTAAGAAATTCTCTCCATTACTTACAGACCTCAAATTAAGTTATAATAAGCAGATTCCGTGGGGCCAGCTATATGCGGAATTATCAAAGAGTCACAAGGTTATGGAATTCGCTTGGAAGGGCGCAACGGTTGTTTTATTCCTCTCCACAGTTCATAATGGCCAGAACTACGTCGCCAAGCTACGGAGGTGCCCAGCTACTACTAATAAGGGCTACAGGCAAACCGTAAAGATATTCAGAAATTAGCCAAGAGCGGTGCTTAATATACCAGAGTTTATCGAGGAGTACAACCTCTGGATGTGCGGGGTTAATATTGCAGACCAGCTACGCAGCTACTATAATACAAATTGTGTCCATAGGAAGACCTGGAAGCCACTATTTAGTTTCCTATTAGATACAGCTGTGGACAATAGCTACATGCTCTCCTTATATAGGCCTGAGCCGGGCTCCGGTGAGCGAGCCCTTCGACGAGATTCGCATCTACAATTCTGTTGAGACCTACGAGACGCCTTACTGCATGCATCTGTTCGTGTACATAAGCCACCTAGTAAGGAGGGCATGAAAGGGTGGATGGATATTGTGTGGAAGCCGGTCAGGGAGCATCAGCTTGTAAAACAGTTCACCAAGCAGCCTACGTGCGCTGCCTGTTCATACAAGCACCGCACAAGCTCACAGCCTCATCGCGGTAATTGGAAACCACTCGCAGATCTATCAATTAACACTACAATGAAGAGTAGAGAGGATAGCCGTGGTTGGAAGCGCCGTCAGCGGCCGCCAAGGACGAATTGGGGGTGTTCTGTATGCCATATTCCCTTGTGCAAGAAGGGGAGGTGCTGGAGCGAGCACGTGGCTAAGCTCACCACCAAGGACTAGCTATACAAGCAGCTATGTACATAGAAATCGACGAATCTGAATAACCTCAAGCCATCGTACATCTCATCACAAGGGGCTCGATTAAGGGCTTCTTATTGGCCGAGCTATGTGGCCCAAGCGTTGCGCCAGAAGCAGCGGGTTAAGGGATACAAGCCAAGAGTCACATAGTCAGACTCTACCGGATGAAGCAATTTCCGCTTGAAAGTTGGCGTGTATATAGATAGAAAGGTGATCTTTTCTACATACGTAGAGAACGTAAGGGATTCATGTGGTTTACAAGGGGAAGATGAAGCACGGATTCACTCGTATTGCAAATAGCACGTGATCAATAGTAGTAAGCTTCAGTCATGCATTATTCATGTAATTCCATTATCATGTCTATGCCCAGTAGAAACAGGATTGCCCCAGCCGTCTGATCATTGAAAGGGAAATTGAACATAGGAGAGAGAAGAGGTGGATTTTAGGAGAACAGAGCCGCCCACCGCACATGGACGCCAAGTGTACATCAAGGAGGGAATCCAAAGCAACACATTTCATGCGGATGTGCCAGTCTTGAAAGGCCAGCGCCAGCCGGTCAAATCCTCCGGATCCATGCCCTCGTGGAAGGCGTAGTTCCGGGCCGTGATTTGCCGGTTCAACAACTCCTCCCTCGCGGAGCTCGCCTTGTTCTTCAGGTTTGGCATGCGGTCAATCGCGTCGATAGCCAGACTGAACCGATCTGTCTCGTTTCGGATGGCGAGCTCGAGGGGGGTGTCGATGTTGCCCTTCTCCTTGTAGCCGCGCACATGGAGGTTGTGTTGGCCTTGACGCTTGTAGGTCAAGCGGTGAATGAGCCATGGGTACGAGTGAAAGTTAAAGATGACGGGCTTGTCATTGGTGAAAAGAGCGCGGTATTCCCGGTCCGAAAGACCGTGAGGGTGCTCTTTCTCTGGTATAAGCTTGAACAGATCAACTACGTTGACGAAACGGACTTTGATCTCTGGAACTAGCTCGCGGAGAAGGCAAGTGGCGGCGAGAGATTCGTGTGTGGGGACGTCACCGCAGGAGGCCATGACAACATCTGGCTCTTCTCCCTGGTCGTTGGAAGCCCAATCCCAGATACCAGCGCCCTTCGTGCAATGCTGAATAGCTTGCTCCATAGTGAGGTATTGGAGATGGTCTTGTTTGTCGGCGACAATGACGTTGACGTAGTTGGCACTACGGAAACAATGGTCCGTGACGCTGAGGAGGCAGTTGGCATCAGGCGGGAGGTAGATACGGACCACTTCGGGGCTCTTGTTGGCAACAACATCGAGGAAGCCTGGATCCTGATGTGTGAAGCCGTTGTGGTCCTGGCGCCAGACGGTTGCAGTCAGGAGGATGTTGAGAGAGGCAACCTTGACACGCCACTCGACCTCGAGGCACTTCTCTAGCCACTTGCAATGCTGGTTGACCATTGAATCGATGATGTGGATAAAAGGCTCGTAGCTGTTGAGTAGACCGTGCCGTCCTGAGAGGACGTAGCCTTCGAGCCAGCCTTCGCAGGTGTGCTCGCTAAGCATTTCCATGACCCGACCCGCAAAAGCAAGATTTCCGCCGTCGGCATCTTCTTCGAAGTATTCGCCCATCCAAACTTTCTTGCCAGCTTCGTAGATGGCACCAAGCTTGTTTGACTCAGTCTCATCGGGACCAAAGACACGGAAGTGGTTGGGGTTGTTCTTCACGATGTCTCGAAGGAAAGTAGCAAAGATAGCCATGCTACCAACATTCTCGACACCACCTTGTTTGACTGGAGTGGCGTAGTCGCGGAAGTCCGGGAGGTGAAGCTTGCGGCGAAGGATGCCACCGTTGGCTACGGGGTTGGCGCTCATGCGTCTGACTCCTGTGGGTGCAAGGTCCTTCAGTTCCGGGATAAGAGCACCAGACTCATCGAAGAGCTTTTCTGGTCTGTAGCTGCGCATCCATTCTTCCAGGATTTTCAGGCTATTCTTGTTCTTGGCGACGTCCGGAATAGGGACTTGATGGGAGCGCCAGAAACCCTCGAGGAACTTTCCGTCAACCTTGCGAGGTCCAGTCCAACCCTTCGGCGTGCGGAGCACAATCATGGGCCAGCGTGGACGGAATGCTTTGCCAGAATCGCGGGCTTGCTTCTGGTACTTCTTGATTTCCAGAACGCAATGTTCCAATGTGGATGCCATGGCCTGGTGCATGGTGGGTAGATCTGATCCTTCCACAAAGTACGGTTGCCAGCCATACCCGATGAAGAGCGCCTCGAGCTCCTTGTGGCTAATACGCGCTAGGATAGTGGGGTTGTTGATCTTGTAGCCGTTGAGATGCAGTACGGGAAGAACCGCACCATCAGTGATTGGGTTGAGGAACTTGGTGCTGTGCCAGCTAGTTGCTAGCGGGCCAGTCTCGCTCTCGCCGTCGCCAACCATTGTTAAAGAGATGAGATCTGGGTGATCGAAAACGGAACCGAAGGCGTGCGAAATCGAGTATCCGAGCTCTCCACCTTCGTGAAGACTACCTGGGGTTTCCGGGGTTGCGTGACTGCCGATGCCACCGGGAAACGAGAAAGCCTTGAAGAATCTCTGCAGGCCCTTTAAGTCTTCGGATTTGTCGGGGTAGACCTCGGAGTAGACACCCTCGAGGTAGGAGTTCGAAAGAACGGCGGGGGCTCCGTGGCCGGGGCCAGAGATGAAGAGGGCATCCAAGTCGTACTTCTTAATGAGACGGTTCATGTGGATCCAGGTGAAGCTCTGTCCCGCATCGGATCCTGTCAAGATGGGTCAATATTGCCTGAGAAGCTGGATGGAGAGTTCAGTACCCCAATGGCCGAGTAATCGGCGCTTGATGTGATCCAGAGTGAGGGGATCGCGTAGAAGAGGGTTCTCCTTCAGATAGATCATGCCCAAGCAGAGGTACATGGTCGCCATGAAGTAGTCATTTGTCTTGCGGAGCTCCTCAGCGCTGAGCGGCTGCTCGCTCGAGAAAGAGCGAGCATCGCCATAGGGAGAGATGCTCAGCTCCTTGAGGTCTTCGGTGACTTCTGTGGGTTTGGAGGAGGCCATGTTGATGATACCTCCAGTGGGAGCTTTCTTTGTGGGTGAGGGGTAGCGGTCAGCTATTAAGTAACTGTGCCTGAGCCGGAAGTCGGCGGAGACTACAGGGAGAGCTTGCTAGAAAGGCTAGGAAGCTAGGACAAGCTGTCAAATGGTGAGTGGTGAATGAAGAGATACCAGCGTGGGCGCGGGCAGCCTTTTATTTGGCTGGTGAGCCGCGGGCTGGCGCTGGGAGCTAGATACCCGGTCTTACGATGCCAATGCCTCGTAGACTCGGCGCGATGCGACTCTTGCAAAGGACGCGCTGCTACTGCGGCTTCGCCGTGGGCCGCAATCAGGTGAGGGCAATGCGCCACGCAGGACAGGGCTCTGTGGGTTAGCAACACGGGCAAGCTGCCTAGGTGGGGTGATGTTGCTGCATTCACTTTGCTGCAGGTGGTCGCGGTCGCGACGCGATCTCGGTTGATTTTTGGGTGGAATGATATGACCTCATGGTTCTTTGTTCGTGGAGTACGGCGTACTGTATGGGAAGTATTCTAGACCAAGCTACTTTAGAATATCAAAATGCAAGAACACTGCCAAACACTGACGCATTTCGGTACACAGTTATCTATTACTATAAGTTCTCAAGCTCAATTCCAGAGAGCTTGACCAGAGCTTCCTAATGAACTAGGTATCGCATATGTTCACTGACCTTTGGGCGCCTGGTGGCGCTCAGAACGCATTCCTTGCAGTCCACAGCTTGAGAATGTTACTATTACCCGTCGCAAGACCGCAATATTAGACTCATTAAGCACCCTTTCATAGTTTCATCTCAGAGAGTTCATTGGAGAAAAATTTATTTGTTGTTGTATCCGGATATTTCTTTCAGTGTACCAACACGCCAGGGGCTTTACAACCTCCACATCGTACGTAGAGGATGCCGTATTATTTACTACAGCTGCAACCATCATGCCACCTCAGGCTTGTCCCGGCCGCCGCACCCGTGTGGACCGCTCCACTCCGCCCGGATGTTAAGATAGCGGCTCGCTCTCTCGAATCAGTTATGCTGACCTTCTTACCCGGCCTCGATGCTACGTACTCCCGCCTGCTCTCCGCGTCTCTTGATCGTCGCGAGAGGCTTCAGAATTTTCTTCTCGACCGCGCTTCAGTGCCGTTCATCGACTTCCACAGACATTGGCCTGCAAGCTGTACCGATCAAGCCTTAGGGTATTCCTACACATTATGCGGTTACGAGGGGATCAGTCACCGAGTCCTTCCAATTACAAGGATTGCGGAGCTCCAACTTCCAGACCATCGAGATCGCGATTGCGATTGTCGCCACCGATTCCCATTTGAGACCGGACCCGTTTTCCATAAATCAGGCTGACTGCAGGCTCGGCAGCGGCTCTTGGCTCCTGATGTTGAAAACTTTCGGCGATTCTCAAGCTGCGGGATCAGTGGAACTGGCGCAGTCGTGGTGCTGGCCGCGCCGCGTTCCAGACGGTTTTCGCCATGAACACGAGACCTACGAAATCAATCAACAACCTTCCATGTCCGGTAATGCATCCTCCAAGCGCTCCTCGTCGCTCGGCTCGTAAGAGGAGCCCCGTCCGACGTGGTTGTAAACGCGGAGGCCTCATTCCTCAAGTTGAGAGCGTTGCGGGGCCGAGGAAAGCTCGCCTGCAGCTACGAGACGGCGACAGCAGGACACTTGGAATCGAACCCTGCACCGCATTTCAAGGCTCTCGTTGCTACAAAGCGGACACAGGACGCGCCCGTAGAGATGGCTTTGTCAAGCATTTTCCTGAGTTGTCTCAATTTCACAGTATATTTTGGCTGTGGGGTGGAGATAACTAACATTGGAAATGAGGGTGCTGACTTAGCGCGCATCCCACCATCCATCGCGATGCAGACCCCACGTGTTGCGACAGACCGAATCTATTAATCAAAGTATCTTTTAGAGAACGCGGCCCTATCTAATATATCATACTTCCCTCGAATAGCTGTCCTAAATCCTATGTTTGGCTGACAAAATATACGTATGTAAATGGGCGCCGCGCAGTTCATCACACAAGCTAATCAGCTCCCAGACGCTCCAATTACACCCCAAGGAGGCCTTCCGCTCCAACCGCCAGGATGCATCCATTGCTCTATTCGAGGCGTCAAACTCTTTCCACATAGTCGCCTGCCACTTCCAACCAACTCGTGCACATTACAATCATAGGTAGACGAGGTGAGCATACAGGATGAACTGTAGGTTGTATGTATACTCAGTCTACAGGGATCATTTATCTAGTTTTGTCGGAGCAGATATATAGGCGCCTGGGCTAGAGCTCAGCCAAAGGAATGTTGGGACATTATTCCATTTACACTTCTTGCCATTGTCAGATTGGGTGCCTTATTATCTTATTAGGAAAAAGACCATAAAAGACTCCAGCTTTTCGGTTCACATTGTCTCGATGGGTTCTGGCAGCTCAGATAGGCAAAAGGGAACGTCGCGTGCGGCAATCGCACACAAACTTTCATCTTCTTCCCCACTTTGAGGGGCTTCACAGCCATCTTAGGATGACAGCGAAATAATCCGCCGTCCAGTATCTCGATTGTAAACGCGCCTAATATTTCTTAGGAAAATAGAGCTATAATTAACTTTCCATAACTCGACGCGCGAAGACGAGTATCTAGGACGGCTTACTGACCATACTAGACTTCGCGAAGGCTGAAGTCCACCGCTCACTTTCCTGCCCAAGAGACGAAATATATGACGCCCATTTTCAGCTGACACTAGCGTGCTGATTTATGGGCACCTTACTCATCTTCTTTTTAAAGGACTATCTTTCGGCTTACTTCGTCAACTATATATTTCGATTTACCCTCATTACTTGTCGCCTCAAAGCCAGCAATTCCCAGACCGTCTTATTCTTCGCCAGATACCACAATAATCAACCACTCTTAAGGACCTTTTCAAGAATGCTCTCAAACGGCAAGTTAAACAGAGAAGATATAGTGCGAGAAGACCGTACATATCACAACACTGAAGCAGCCTATGGGCTACCGAACGAGTACGAAAGCTTTCTTCAAAATGTACCTGATATGGGAGCACCTTGACTGACCTGCCGTGCAAAGTTCTACTGAGCACAAGCGTCTGGAGCTTCAGCATTTCAACCTCCTAGAGTTGATGAAGGGCTGTATGCTTCACGCCCCTTGGCCCAGACATCAAACATGCCCTTGGCATCGGTTGTGGCACTGGAATCATGACGCATGAGATTGCCTACAAGTATCCAGAGGCTACTGTCACGGGCATAGATCTCTCTGTCGTTCCTACAATCCGCCCCGAGCTCCCGAATATACACTACCTGCAAGGTGATTTCAACGAGCTCTTCCAGGCGGGTAGATCGAATTCTGAAACCGCCCAGTACCAACCCGAGATCTTGGATTACATATTCTCTCGTCTCCTCGTTATAGGTATGCCGCACTGGCAGTTCTAAGTCTCTTCCATCGCGGAGCTACTCAAACAAGGCGGATGGGCTGAGATCCAAGACTGGGCGTGCGTTTGGTATGACGCCCCGGCCTCTGCCTCGCCAGAGGCTTTTCTGCCACATGAAATTGCCTACGACAGCATTAAGGAAGTCGACGAAAATGTTTTACGCCCCGACGAGCATTCCACAGACCCATATCACATCCAACCCCGCTGGCTCGCTCTGTTCAACAAATCAATGCGAGCCAAGGCTCTCGACCCCGCTGCCGGTGATAACATAGCGACCTACATACATCGAGCTGGTTTGACCAATATCACTACCAGAAGGTACATATGGCCATTTGGCGCGTGGATGGCTTGCTGGAAGAAGCGAAACCGTTCGGAGCGTATTCATTCGAGATCCTAACTCTGCTGATCGAGTCGCTTTTGCAGCATTTTGGAGCTGAGACTGGTGCGGAGCCACGTGAGATTGAAAACGCTATAAAGGAGTTCAGGGAGGATGTTGGAGGTAGGAGGGGAAACATGTGTACTTAGTTTTCTATAACGGTGAGGCGGAAGCCGTAGGCCCTCTCAATTTGTGAATCCTGGGCTAGCATTGCCACCAACGTGAGTTTCGGAATTCATTCAACTTTCATTCAAAGCTGGGTGTTTCTGAACTCTGATTTTTTCGGTGACATGAACCATTAACGTTGACAATCCACTATCTCGAATCTAGCATCCAGCATCCTTTGTCTTCATGTGTTGCCCCTAAAGCCGAATGATAAATGATCTTCAGGCTTTGCATGTGTACCGCCAAACAATAACGTTGTGTGTATACCCACCCATAAGCCATTGATCTATCCAAAACATCTGAACCCCGACGGCGAGTTCGTTCGCGCTAAGTGCAGGCTAGACCGTGACGAGGACCTCAAGAACGCTTGGCTTCCCGCAGCAGCTTAGTGCCGTTACCAACGCGATTGGTTTCCGTACGCTAAGATTGGTGTAGATTGCCCCGGGATCTGAGATGTCCAGTCTTTGAGAGCCGCGAGTTTGAAGACCAGGGAATCAAGATTCACTCCCTGGAACAATGAATCCATGTTGTTATTACAAAGCTGCTGGCGAAGCAGTCTTTATGGGGCTCCGAACAGGAGGAACCTCATAGCGATGAGCATCCACTAGGGAAATAGGTATGTTTACTAATAAGGAATTGGTTGCAATTTAGGTCCTGAAACATTTCCTCGCACCATACCCTAGCAGAGTACATAGCAACTTCAGTGACTGTGCCGTCATAAATCAGTCTATCTAATAAGTCAATTCAATCATGCGTGCATTTGCTTCACTAAGCTAAGTGGTCCTAGGGAGTATAAATGACTTGCTAGTCCGATCGACGAGATAGTACCGCATTAACAAGATTCGGAGGGCTAATGATCAAGCATCAGTCAAAGCCACGGGTCTCCATGATTGGATTACTCTAGAGCCCTCCTGCACTATCTCATTCGTCCGTGAGGCTGAGCAAGGCTGAGTGGTGCGGGGACCAAGGCCGAGCTGGAGATAGCCTTGCTCCTCCGTATCTTTTTAAACACGCACGCCTCCACCGCAAGACAAAGGCAATCGCTCCCCTTCGAAGAACAAGCATCTTTGCTTCATCTTCCGTGCATCTTCTCCCCGTTTCTTAATAGGTGCGCGGATATTTGCAGATATGCAGCGCTTCTTTCAGCCTGGCGAAGGGATCGCGCGAGAAGTGATTACCGCGGACATACATTGGTATTTGGGACCAGATGCGCGAGTCGAGCCAGAAGAGAACGATGCGACCCTTCTAATCCAGAGGGACCCTTGAGAATTTGACTGCTGACCGCAGCTCAGGGCAAACAAGGGTACTGGATCTCGGCCTATCGTCCTCTTACCTCTGTATGACTCTGTAACGTCCCAACATTTTTGAAACATCTCGTAATGTCAGTGAAACAGGTCCAAATTGAAAATTTGAAGTTTGACACCAAGTTGTGGGAAGATGACCTTCAATCTCGGATGGGCAATGAGACTCAGAATAGTGGTCGCTCAAGGTGGATATGGTCTGCGAAACACAAGCGGTATTACCATACTCAGTTCGACGAGCTTGGTATTAGCTTCTTCTGTCTTGACTCCATCTCTCGTTAACGTCTCCCAGGAAAAATAGAGTACATCTGGCATGATCCAGTGGCATCATCCGATCAACAAGAATGGGATAAACTTGTTGCGAAGAATATAAGTCTTCACCGACCGCTACGGCAGACTAGCGGCCCCGACAACAACACAAAAGATTCAGTCCCTTTGCAAAACGAGCAACGTAGTTTCAATCCTTCAAAGTTACCGGAGTTCAGAAGAATAGGACGTTACAAACAAAAGGATTTTTTCGTGCCTGGTCGGGTGAGTGAAAACTCGTTCCACCCAGATGTTCTACTCATAACCTAGCTGAAAATGTAAGGTATTTGCCGTAGTCAGAAGCACCGATCACCGACATGGACTTCACGAGCTTCGTTCATCTCGGACCCTCGTGCAGGAGTATGTCATTTTTAGACTCTCCAAGACTGCTGCTTTATGCTTGTAAGCTTTTGAAGTCGCTCGGTACCTAGTCAGCAAAGGAAGTAGTGATACTGACATTAGCAGAGAAGCTGACGTCTTGCTGGATCATGAGGACGCTACGAAATACCCAGATGAGAGGGCCGTGCCTGTCACGGATTTCGACGTCTGGTCCAATGCCACTAGCGCCGATATAAAGCCTTTCCTGAATATCAGCACCGAAGCATGTCCACCAGAGATGTCAGTTGGCATTCGATTAGGCGAAGATTTACCTCTCGCATCTACGCCTCGCATTTATTTACACAAACTCTGGTCAATCAGCCACAATGCGAGAGTGCGATATGTCGGCGACGTCCATCCCGACACTCTTTCTAATCTTCTCAGTATTTCCGCCAATGTTCAGAGAATCTTTGCCCAACTACCAGCGGCGAAGATCAGTCCTACCACAACCTCTCCCTTGAATAGGACACTAGATTCTGCCAACCTGGTATGGGACAGTGCCGTACCAAAAGACTCTTCGCTCTTGGGATTCTCACGTAAAGCGGTGGAGACAAGTCACAGCGTAAACCTGACAGCCACGGCCACAGCCACAGGCATCGCCGTGGAAGAAACCAGAGGATGGGTTATGGCCGGAATTGCAGGCGTGAGCTTGACCACATCAGCGTTCGCAGTCTTCCTCGCCAAGCAAGCAGTAAACGTTAGTAAGCAAACATTGGAATGGAATAAAAAGGACAAGAAGACTCTGAAGTTGCAGAAAAGGGCTCAAGCCTATGCCGAATGGAAAGACGAACGAGACAACCCCGACAAATCTCGCTGGGAAGACAGTGTCCAGCGAAAAAAACTTGCTGAAGATGGTTATTCTAGTGCAAGCAGTTCCGATTCTGGCTATGATGAGGACAGAAGGAGTCTTGAGAGGCAATCTACCACTGAAGAGGCTTCCATTGGGACACACTCGCTACCAAAGGCAGCAACAAACGAAGCTAGAGGTATCCGGGAACCAGACCCGTCTGTCTCAATCGCAAGGCACTCTCAGCAAGCAAGTGTAACCAAGCATCCACGAGCGTCTATTCATCGAACTCCTTCAGGAATGCAACGTAATTACACTACACCAACATCTACCTCTCTTGAGCTCCCGGCCGTGTCACAGAAATCGAGAACCCCAACTACGTCCTCCCTAAATGCCCAACATTCCCGAGAAGACACACAATTACGCATTCTTACTTCCTCGATATCCTATGAGACGCCGGGCTTTCCGGCATCCCACCACTTGTCTAGCCTGATTGACCCATCAACACCATTTATATTCTCAGACACAATCAGTCGACCCTCAGGAGCTCCTGGCTTCTCTAGCCGTGTGATCGAGGACAAGGACAGGAATGATGATGGAGCCTGGGTCGAAAACTCGAGCGAAGATTTTGAGACCGTCGTGAGCGCACAGCGGACTATTCAGCAAGGTTTAAATGCTTTGCAACATGGCTATGTTGACCGTGCCGTAGCTAGCTTTCGGGAAGCAATGGCTCTTCTCCAAGGAGAAGAAGTCAAGCCACGGGTCGGGACTTGAAGAGGACTAGAGGAGATAATTCCGAGCGAAATCAGAGGGTGATCACAGGAGTTCTAGAAGAAAGAGATGCGCTACCGGATTGAACAGTTCGCACCCGTTCCCTCTCTTTATCACATGGCACCTCATGCAACTCTTGTCCTCACTCTCAAGCTCACCTCAACGCCTCCACCAACGCCCTTACCTCCCCCCCATCTGCCTCCTCCCCCTGCCCCATAATCGCTGCAGAATGATACCACCCCTCCCCAACCCTCCCTCTCAACCCCCCAATATTTCCCCTCCTCACCCCACCCCCAACCACCACCTCCAACCTCCCTTTTACCCTCCTCTTTATCTCCTCCAACACCTCCACCCCACCCACCGCGTCTCCCCCCCGCCCCGCCGTCAACACCGCCTGAAACCCACACTCCACCACTGCCTCCACTCCTTCCCACAAATCCCGCACCTCGTCAATCGCGCGATGAAACGTACATGACGCTCCCCCCGCCAGCCGCACCAACTCCCCACACCTCTCCGCATCCACGCGGCCCTCCGACGTTAGGATCCCGAACACGAAGCCGTCAGGCCCGCGTTCTAGTGCCTTGAACGCGGCGATCTCGTCACGCATTTGCGCGAACTCGGGCGCGGAGTAGACGAAGTCGCCAGCGCGGGGGCGGATCATGACGAAGATCGGGATTGTGATAAAGGGGTTGGATTTAAGGGCGAGGAGGGTGGAGTGCGGGGGCGTGAGACCGCCGGCGGGGTAGGAGGTGCAGAGTTCGATTCGGGAGGCGCCGGCGGATTGGGCGGTTAGGGCAGATGTGGGGGTGAAGCAGGCGAGTTCGAGGTGGGACATTTTGGGTGGATGGGTATGAAGGAGGGTTGGGAGGGTCTATGGAGAGCAGGGGTGAGGTGAGGTTGGAGGATCACGTGGGCACGAGAGGTTGAAGGGCAATGAGCTTAGATCGTAGAAGTACGGCTTGCAGAGATTAGGTGTAACTGTACGTTATAAAATGTTAATAGACTGTACAAGTAGAATAGGCTATTCATTACTTGCATAAATTGAGAAGAGGCGTGAGCATCATTCACGTGATCCATGCTAACGAGGGAGTCTTCAATTTCTATTCATAGATAGTCATCACGACAACACAATCACAGAGGCAACTAAACTTGACTCTATCTTTGCAGAGAGATATGCCATGAGACTTCTCAAACATTAAGCTGGCAATCTGTTCGGATTTCTAGAACGATGTTCATCTGAGCACCACAGGCGGTAGCACAAAATGCTAACATCCCTCCCTAGGTCGCGGAAAACCCACCGTGCCGGAAAATATAAGGGGTACTTTGACTTCAAACAAGTTAGACTCGGTGCACACATCAAGATTTCCCATAGTTCTATATAAGTCATGTACTGTAGCCACTCCTAAACACTTAGAACACTTCTGCATTCGCACTATTTTCGTATCTTTTAAATATAGCGTAGCTTTAAGTACCTAGCTCTAGGTGATCTATTTGCCACATATTTAGTGAATCGAGCGAAGACTCCGTGTTAGAATGTTGGGGGCCAAGGATCTTCCCCTGTAGCTCGAGGCACCTTTTCATTAGTAAGATAGCCTCTTTATCTTGGTTCTGGGACTTCCACGTATGCGCCAGGTTGGCCATGCTGGTCAGCGTGGAAGGATGCTCGTCCCCAAGCACCCTCTTTCCCGTCTCCAGCACTTGCACAAACAGCTCTTCGGCCTCCTTCCACCGCCCTTGATTCCTGTACGTCGACGCTAGGTTGGCCATGCTGGTCAGCGTGTCTGGATGCTCGTCCCCAAGCATCCTCTTTCCTGTCTCCAGCACTTGCACAAACAGCTCTTCGGCCTCCTTCCACCGCCCTTGATTCCAGTACGTCAACGCTAGGTTAGTCATGCTGACCAACAGGTTCCTGTCACTTCCGTCGAGACTATTTCTATCTTCCTTTAATAGAGCCCCATATAGTTGCTCTGATCTTTCAAATTTTCCTTGTCTTGCATAAAACTCCCCAAACGAATTTGTTTCCTCTCTCATATAAGTGCATCCAAGGGGTTTAGTAAGCTTTATGTACCGCGAACTGGTCTGACAAGAGTCCAGATGTGCTAGCAACTCTTGTCTCCTAGATCCATGCGCAGCTTCAGCGAAAGAAGATTTCACCACCACGCTCATCAGTCTTATAGTCTTTCGCAATATCCTTTCTCGAATTGATCGCTTCCGTTCTCGTAACTGCAACCAGTCACTAATCACTGGATGGATAGAGAACCAAACTGCAGGCTTCTTTTCAATGCTCTGCACCAGAGAGAGCCGATGAAGGCGCTCTATAGTTGACCAGAACTGATCTGTGCTCCAGCCTGTCTGTTCGCATGTGTGCGTAGAAGATGCCTGGTCGGTGTCAGAGTCGGTATCGGAGTCGGTCTCTTCATCTAAGAGGCTTCTTGGACGTCTAAACATGTCGAGCCATGGGAATGGTTCATCCTCTTCTGCGAAGTATGTTTCGAACAGATAACTGCCGATGTGGGAAGGTTCGAGGAAGGCGGCGACGTTAAGGAAGCTGGTGATATGATCCTTACGTGTCTCATCGCGCCGTTCCATTTGTTCGAATGACATCTCCCACGTCGTAAACGCGCTGAACGCCTCGCTTTGCTCCGACCCGTCTCTTCGTTTCTGGTACTCCCAGAGTTCCTCACGCATGTACTTTAGCACCTTTCCCTTCTTTCTTTCGTATTCGTCTATGAAATGAGGTAGAGTCATCCGGTTGAAGGAAATGTACGCAGCGGCCTGTTCGATGGCGAGAGCTAGCCCCCCAAGTCTGCGAACAATATCCTCTCCATTTGCCCGGCTGCTTTTCATCTCCTCATCTGACATGTCTCTAAGGAGCAGCTCAATGCCTCCATCATTCACCATCGATGGAACTTGAACGTGTCGCCCAAGCACTTTTGTGGCCTCGTGCCGGCTTGTACAGATTATGCCGGCTTGTCCATCTAAGGCAGTTAGAATGTAAGCATGCACCGCGTGGATAGACTCACTGTCAGGTAGGAACTGTTTAATATCTGTAAAAACATCAGGGCGGTCGTAGTTGTCATAAACCATCAACCACCGCTCCTTCCACTCTGAAATCGTGTCTAGCACGAACCTTGTCTTCGACTCCGTATCTTCCAGGCGTCTGGCAATTGGCTGGTTCAGTTTTTCGGCAAGTCCTTCAAAGCCCCGCTCTAGCGTTGCCTTCGAAGTTGCATCAAGCCAGAAAACACCGCGACAATCTTTCCTAAGCCTCCGACATAACTCCAAGGCAATCTGACTCTTGCCCTGTCCGCCTAAGGCTTGTAGTACAGCTACATTAGGCTTACCGTGCTGTCCTTGCGGTTTTAGCAGAAAAGTCTGCAATTCCTCGATCAGCTGTTGTCTACCGAAGAACCGAGGTACTGCAAGATGTGGGACACAGTAGAGTTCGCAAATTAATTCGCTAGCTTGAACTCGGTCAGTTATACATTCAGCTGCTAACTAGGTCCCTAGGAAGAAATACATGTAGATCGAGCCAGAAGTAGCCCATAAGATGCCTCAAGCATGTTCTTGATTACATCTCTCACCGTCTCAAAGTCTTCCTCTGTGGGCCTCCCAAACTTATTCATGTTGAAGTGGGTTCGTGAGAGCGAGAACTTGCTCGTCGAATCAGATAGGTCGAGGCAGCCAGAGCTCTCGCTCACCACGAATCTCTGCAAATACAGTCAACCTTGGTAAGATGCACAGTCCTTTGCAAACCTACCGTCCGGTCCTCCCTCCCTACAATCTTTCCAACATTGCTTGCCTTGAGCTCGTAGAAGCATGCAACCTGGGCCTTGTTCGCCCGCATCCGCGTCTTCCCAAATTGGTCGACCACCTCATGAAGGAACTCGTTTCCCAGCTCCAGTATCTTTAAAACGTCTGTCTGCACTTCGTCCTCCTGGTATTCCCGCCGCGCCGCCGCAAGCATCTCCACTTGGCTCATCCCCTCTGCCCCTCTAAATGGCGTGCCGAAGAATACCATGCCGGTGGTAGATGTGAATATGCCAGGCCACTCGTTCTCATCGTGTCGCGCATCCACGAGTGCCTAGAATCCTCAGCTGCGGGCGCATTCTGGTCCACCTCACATACTCACCTTCAGCACGACCAGCCCGCCGAAGCAGTGTGCTATGAAGATTAATGGCCGAAACGGAAACTCCTGAACACATGCATTCGGGTTAGCGATAACACTGTGCATCTTGTGGGCGGCTTGCACCTCTCTTTTCCGCTTTAAAGCTAGCAGCAACCGCCGTGCTACCGTCGAAGCCTTCTGCCGCATTGCTCCTTCCCCAAACCACTGAGACTGGTATCCGTATCGCATTATACGCGCATTTGGTGCTACCGCTGGTAGCATGTCATCCTTGTTCAGCCAGTTGACCCACTGCGCGCTCTCTGGCGTGCCGACGTTCTTGCACCAGCTCTCGTCCGGGTGGGCGCCGATGCCATGGATTGCAACAATGCTAACGCAGTCTTAGTATCAATCAGATAGCGAGCACCGTAATAAAAGAACGCACTCGATGATCTGGGCTGCTTCTGCTGGTGCCTCGCGGAGCACTTTCAGCCCGATGTCGTCGTCCGTCACCAGCCGAACCTAGTTTCCGAGTTAGTCTTGGCATGCCTTATCCATGCTCCACCACATACCATGATCGGCCTTTAAAGTCAAGAGGGCAAGGTGTATGTTCAAGTAAGGGGGCTGATGAAGTCCTGATAGAGTAGAAGAATGAAGACGAAAAGACACTGGCAACCAGGCTAAGATAGCTGCGGAGTCTGCCTGGGCACGGCGAGGCTGAGCCGGGGTGGGAAGGCTGGAAGCCATGGCTGCCTGAGCAGCGACGTCCTTCACCGGATGTCGGCTTGCTTCAAGATATAAGTGCTGCAGAGATTGATATTTCCTCATCATTCTATTCCTATACTGCCTTTAATATAATTATGTTGCCATTCTCTGAATCGAACCAGCTTGTGCGCGATCTCGAGCTTAATGAAGCTAGAGTGCCGGCAAATGCTCCTTTGCCGGGCCAGCCTTCAGTCATGCTGAACAATTCCACCCATATGAAAAGATTCCTTGAAAAGGAATTTTACTCCGAGGACCTTGAGAGAATGGCGCCGCGTCTCTGGATTATGACGACCTTATCCAGCGCGAACATCAACCCGTTACATCGACAACGGGTGAAAGGTCGTGAAATCATCGTTACAGAAGAACCTCGATTACATCTGGTCTGGATACACGACCGCATATTCATTAAACCTCTTCCAAGATATCTACTTTCGCTAGCCTTCTGGGAAACATGTCTGAGCGAGAATCCAGGCCAGCTAGGCGACAGTCAAAGCAATATCCGCAAAGCTGCGATAGGATTCCTGCGGACGTACCGATACCTAGTCCAACACGAATCCGATTTCAACATTGCCCAGCAAGAGAACCTCCGCCTCATCTCTAAAGATGTAGATTGGGCATCATTCTGTCGATTTGCTGCAGAAGTCGGCCACATTGAAGACTCGGAGGTATCAGGGAGATACTGCTATGGCGAGCTAAGGTTGACGCGACTCAACTTTTATGCTCCTCTGTTCCTTCGCAAGTTTCACTTCGAACAGGTCCATGGACAATACGGAGATTTTTTTGGGCGGCTGTATGGACCTTTACTCTTTATCTTCGCCGTGGTATCCGTCATTTTAAATGCCATGCAAGTTGAGCTCGCAGCTGAGCAGCTATCAGCTGTACATTGGGTCTCGCTTTGGTCCGTGTGCCGCTGGTTCAGCATGCTAAGCCTACTGGGAGCAGCAGTCATCTCTGCTTGGTTTATACTTCTTTGGTTGTGGATTTTCTTGGATGAGTGGATATACACGGCAAGACGCAAAGTAGAGAAAAGGCGGGAAAATCATGACGAACCAAAGTGCTGAATGGTAGTGGAATCGTATGAAATGGAAGAACGTTGCGCCAGTTGGTAATCCCAGAGATTTTTGTATGGGCTGAAAGGTGCAGTACGAACATCAGTAGGGAAAGGTTACTCTCAACGACTGGCAAATGGAGAACATAGAGATTAGACTTTGATCCTACTTTGTCTTCAAGAATGTGAAGCTAGTGCACATGCGGAACGGGTCAAGCTGCGCCAATATGCTTATGTATATGTAACAGAAACAGTTTGGCATGGAACATCGCCACTACAGACAGAGAGGGCGGCCGACCCGTTCTGGCCACATCCTTGTGCGAGAGGCGTTGAAATTTTCCGAAACATAAATTAGGGTGAGGTTGTGGTTGTTGTTGCCACTAGCTCGCCGTGGTGCCCCGACTTTAGTTCCTCGTTTCTAAGCTCTAACTCGTTATAGCAAGGCCATGGCTGCATGGTTTGACGTTTGATGCCAAGCCGCTAATCGGTCGCTGCTGGGCCAATCGAACCCTAGAAAGCTACAACATCGATTCGACGCCTCCATCTCTGCACCACATGCCCTCAATGCATGTCGTCACTGTCGCTGCGTGGATTCGCGAACTCGAATCTCCTGCGCGCTCTCGTCTGTCTCCTCCTCCTCTCCCCACTCGCAAGCGCGCGCGACCTGACCATTGCGAGAGCCCACACCCGCGCAAAACACGCCGTCTTGTGCTGGCCGGATGGCCGCCAACGACCACAACAAACCCGTATTGTCATCACACAAAAAAGAATATCCAGGCATGCTCAAGACCATGGAGAAGAAGCGCATACGCGCACCTTCGCCCGAAAAGCGCTAATTCCCCGTCGACGCGTACTCGCCGAACGCAGACTCCCTCGACGAGCTCAATGAGCCCACGCCCCGGCTATGCAACCACTACACACATCCTATCCCCAAGCTCTTGTATAGAGAGAGTTTTGCCACTATCGCAGATAAACTAGACGGGAACGACAACGCGCTCCAGGCCCGGTCGCCTTTGCGATCGCGCCTGCAGTCGTAGTTGCAGTCGGCATCCTCCGCCCGCTCGGCAAGCCCTAAGAAAGTTACTTTATTGTGGGGCGTTGGAAACAGCATTATATATATAGGCCTGGCAGATACAGCAGCTTCCCAACGCGTGCAACTCGGGACTGTAGGGCTTACGCTCTTAAAAACACTAGAAAATATGTCCGACGGCCATGTCTTTACTGCAAGGTCAAAAGCACGGCTAGCAGAGGCGGGCATTAAGAGGATTAAGCCCACCTGTTAGACTAATTAGATAACCGGCTAATAGAAGAGCTGCTATGCGAGCTGCGCACTGTGCAGACTATTAATGCGCTATTATATTACTATGCAGAGAATGAGGACTATAAAAGTAGGGGAGGGCTAATCGTACACCCTCTTTCGAATAATTATACACCCCCTAGCCCCCTGTTACTTCACCACCTTTTAATTGGCTCGGAGGTCCGGTAGGAGGCCTCCGAACATTCACCCTTACGTCTATTTGCACGTGCATCTCTGCCATATGTGAGCTCGTACGTGAGACAATACTTGAGGCTATACGAATCGGCATGGCTATACAGCCTCTCCGTTTTACGGTGCATCCTTTCTGATTTGTACAGCCTCACATACGGCCTTACGTACGGCTATATAGCCTTTCTAATTCGTATAGCCTCACGTATAGCCTCACCTACGAGCTGTATATACAGCTGCGCAAATCGGGCAGGATACACTATAAAACGGAGAGGCTGTATAGCCATGCCGATTTGTCTAGCCTTGCGTACAAGCTCACGTACGAGCTCACGTACGGCCGTATATACAGCTGCACAAATTAGATAGGCTGCGCTGGAGGCTATATAGCCATGTAATTGCTTGTGTTATACGTGGCCGCATTTGGAGAGAGCATTCGGAATTAGCGAGCAAGTGAAACGAGCTAATCGGAAGCTCCGGAGAAACCCTCTAAGCCAATTAGAAGGCGGTGAAGTGACAGGCGGTAGGGGGTGCACGATTAGTCGTTAGGAGGTGTACGGCGTACGATTATTCGTTAGGGGATGTACGATTAGCCCTCCCCTTACTATCTAAGCTACTGCCTTTTTCTAGGTGTTATCTAGGCCTATATATATATAAATCACCCCTTTCTACCTAAGGTTCCCAGTTCTTAGGTAAATGGACCTGTTTATACCGGAATAGACCCAAGTCGACCGGAACAGCCCAAAGCCTCGGCGAGAGGGGCAGTCGTAACAGTTTCCTAGGCAGAAATGTCTAAAGAATAATATTACACTAATTGTTACTCAATAGAATCGCGAGGGAGAGAGTTGAGATGCCGAGACAATGGATTCATTCCGGCACAGGGGGTTTTCCGCCACGCAAGGGGGGCCGTTAGTTAAAAGAATGCATTTCCTTCTCCAGAATCGCCTATAATAGAGCCACGTAATAGTGGCTATGAATGCATTCATGCGCATGATATTCATCCCTCATCTCAGTAAGAGAACCATGCTATGTACAAATCAAAGCAATAAGAGCATGTATAGGAAATGAATACCACCTGCCACTTGGTAGGGGTAAACGCTCAGCGTTATGAGCCGTTATGAGCAAGGCCAAAGTGAATATGACACAAAGAATAGAGAGTGAAGAGTGAAAAGAGTCGAACTCCTCCATCATCATCGCCACCGCCACTATCCCCCACCCAGCTAGTCATCCGCCTAGCAAACGCCCTGGTTATAGGCCTGACCCGGGTCCTTGGGAATAATGCCATTCTCGACCGCGTCCTTGTAGCTCCAGCGATAGTCGCCAAGCTGCGACTTCCAGGCCCAGAAGACCCAGCCCTGCTGCTTCTCGTAGGCAATGACCTGCGCGGCCCACCACTTGGTATAGAAGTTGCTGTTGGCACCGCTCGAGACCTCGAAGGCTGATGACTCCTCTACCGAATCGGCGGGACTGATGCTCCACTCGCCGACGATGAGCGGCGTATCGCCATCCGATGCGACCTTGTCGGCACACGAGGCGGCGATGTATCCAGCCTGAGAGACTTGAACGGAGGTATCCCATTTGAGGTAGCGGTGGTTGTCGAAAGCCGTGTTGGTGAGGTCCTTGAGGCCGCTCTTTGGGTCTCCGGAGCCCCAGAGCTTGTTCATGAACTGGACATGGAGTTTCTTGTTGTTGTCGGTTATGCCAAGCCCGGATTCGATCTCGCGGATCTTAGAGAGTGCGGTAGGGTAATAGGTGTTGATGAGCGAGGACTGGCCGCTGATAGGCTCGTTGAGGACTTCGAGCATGCCGACTGTGCTGTAGGCGCTGTTCGTGTGAACACGGTTGGTTATGAACTGGAGGAACTGGTAGGCTCGGTCGTATTGGTAGTCTTGGTAGAAGCCAGGAGTGGAAGCGTACTGGAAGCTTTGTTAGTTTATTATCATGATGCGGGAGTGCTGTGCCGATTAGGGGAATATCTTACCTGTCCAGTGAATGGCTGTTGCGCCACTTGGGCTCCAGGTGCCGCATGCAGATCAAGAATAACATAAATGCCCTTAGCCGCGGCCCAACCAACGACTTTGTCAAGATACGCAAGGCCGCCTTGGGGGAAGTGCTCGCTGTCGCTGTATACCAGGCTCTCGTCGATCCAATAGCCCAGTGGGATACGGACAGTGTTCAAGCCGTACTTGACCATATCGTCGAAGTCGGCCTCGGTAATCCAGCGAGTCCAGTGACCTTCGAAGGCGGTATTCGCAACATCTTGACCGAGCTTCAGAACGCAGTCAAACTCTGACTTCGAGGTGCCGCATCCCATAGTCGCCCATTCGGTCGATGCCATCCAGGGCTCAACAATGAACAGTGAGCCAAGATTCACGCCGCGAATTTTTCCAGAAGAAGGCAGCCATTTCTTGACAACGCGGCCTTTTCCAGCGTTCAAGTTAGAGAAGGTAGCGTTCATCTGAGCTTCATGTCCGAAGAGGTTGTTGTCTGACGGAAGCCAGGCACTGGCAACGGCGACAAGACCGAGAAGGGAAATGAGTTGAAGATGCATACTGAAGTAGAAGTTGAGAAGAGTGAAAGGGGTATAAAGTTGTAGATGCTAACAGGGCCAGCTGTAGAGAGTGATGGTGGCCGAAGAAGTTATAAGAAGTCGTTCGGAGAGTCTGAGTCTTCGAACAAAGGCTTTGAACGAGTGATTATTATATACAAAGGAATGATAGCACAAGAAACAAAGAATGAGTGTGAAGGTGCTCTCTGAGCAAGCCTTGTGATCACGATGGACAGCCGCGTGTAACAGAGCAGCGGTATGCAGCGGCAAGAAAGATTTATAGTAAAGTATGCATATGACCTACTCCGCAGCCCGAGCTAATATCCGCTTACAAGCGCAGAAGGCATAAGTAGCATTGCTACGTGTTTCGCCAGCGTCGTATTCTTTGAAACTTTTACCACGACTCAATTAACAGCCACACCCTTTACTATGCAAGGCATAGTCGTGAGAGGTCGGAGAGACAGGCCTGACAGACCGGAAAAACAGCCGGGTGGAGTCAAGCGTGGGCTTAGATCGGAAATGATAGGGGCCTTTTGAGATTCAGGACATGGGTGATGTTGTAGAAATAATGGTGATAGGTTCTTCATTTCACAAGCCTGGACTGGGCCGCGAATACTGTGGAGTCAAAGAGAAAGCGTCACAAAGGATCAAAGGACCAAAGAAAGGGCACAAAGAGGGTCGCAGAAGATAGCCGCTATCGGAGGCAAATGAGTCAAAAACCCATTAGAGCATTCGTGATTCCTGCCATGTATTTCATCTGTCGCACAGCACTGAAAAAGGTGCCACAAGGGCGTTACCTGGTGGCCGCCGGTCAAAGTCTGGAGACGAGAATTAAGCTCTCCCAGAAAGAACATCGGTCGGCCACGTCCGAGGAAGGGAGCAAGGTACACTGTTTCGTCGAGTGTTTCCGCCTCGACTTACTTACCCCTGGACACGGGCACGAGCAATGTTTCAAGGTTTGATATTGAAGCGGCATAGGGACGAGACCACGAGGCCTCAAGGGCGCTTGACAGAGTTGAGGCCGCGGCGGCGCCATTGCAGCAGACATGCAGCGTCCGCCCTGGACGGATGGTTCAAACGCTTTGTGGGAAGTCAAGCGATGGTTTGCGCTATGGTAGCGTACCGATTGGTGGTTGTCGCAGACGTGAGATGAAACGGGGTCGGCGTAGCTGATATTTAGTCCGCTTCATTCCTAGGCTAACCCAATCCAGTAACCAAGTCCAAAGCAGTCGACTTGGAGAGTACTCTAAATATCTATCGTGTAGCCACTTTTACGGCTGTTTTTCTCAAGCATTCCTCCTCACGAATACAAGTGTTCTTACTATTGCAGTCTCAAACCGTGCCACGATCCTTCCAGACCCTCTCCTTACCCCTAACAATCATCTTTGAAACATTCTGTGCAAGGATACCAGGCTTCAAAAACTTACTTTCTGCTAATTCACGCAGCCTACTGTCTTCGAACTTCAAGGATATATATAGTAATAATTCTTTTGAAGACATCTACTTTCAGGCTTCGTCAAGACGGTTCTCGTATTCGTTCCCAAGCAAGTCCTTCCCGAGTATTCGGGATAACGCACCCTTTCCCCAGTCTACTCAACCAAAAGCATTAAAGCGACCGGCAATAACGTCGCACACGGCACATCAACATGTGCCTCGGAGGTATCAGCTTACGCGGGAAGGTAGCTTGTAATAACCTTGCAGCCGAGCCGCTTCTCATGCGGGGTTTGCAGACTGGGGTGCATGGCGCATGCAACGCGCGCGGGACCCTGAATCTCGACCACTTTCTGATCACGAGACTGTGGTGTGCTATAGGATCGTAGTATCTATGACAGTCTGCTTTTGGAACAAGGGTGATGACAGGGTGGAAGCTTGTTAGTAGGCGGCGGGCTTACGGAAGTTGCACTACGTAAGAAATGATGATATGATGTAACTGACCATCTAGAAATTGGCCTCACTTGGGGGTATAGAGCGTCGCTCATGTCTCATGATATATGCCGAACCAAGTAGCAAAGCCAAACACACGAGGTTGCGTTTGAAAGAATCCAACCTAGGAGCCGGACTTCATCGATATCCCTGTTCTCAGCATTATCTATCCAAGACCGTCAGCCAAGCGGCCCGGAGCCAACAGGCCTCGCATTGCTCAGGTTGACCACCATTCCCGGCCCAAACGCACCTCCCGCCGAAGAACTCGCAACGTCCTGCTTCCATCCAGGACAGTCAGGTGGCGCCTCCGCGTTGATGACATCCCAAAACTTCGGCCACCCTGCGGCCAGCGCTGACCCTTTCTCTTTGGCGCCCTTGATCGCGAACCGCTTCAACTTATGCGAGATGAAGCCGTTCATGAAGCCTTGAGAGATAAGCGAAGAGCATTTGCTCTCTATGTTCAACATAGAAGGCAGACTGACGTTTGCATGGTATCCCTCTAGCGGCTTTCCATCCGCACCCACGAACTCTGGGTCTATATAGTACGCTTCTGGTGGCGGATCCGGCGCTGGTCCAAATTTGTCGAGTCTCTCGGGCGGGTGCAACGCCCGCTTCTCTAGGAATACGAACAAGGCCAGGACATAATTGAGGTCTAGAGTGGGCGCTTTGCGGGTTTCATTGTCACCTTGGACGCCGGTCAAGACGAAGGCTCGTCGGAAGAGGGAGCGCCAGACTATGACCTCACAGAGGCGGGCGATCTGAAGGAGCATCTTGTATCTTCGCATGAGCCACGGCGCATTCGGAGAATCCCAGTCGACTAGGCGCCTGAAAGTTTCGAGGTCGCCTTTGATTAAAGTGTGGACGATAGGCTGGAAGATAGCTTGCAGGCCGGCAGCTTCGGGTCGGTCGTAAAGGGACTGAGTAGGGAAACGGCCAAGAATCATGTTGGCTGCTACTAGATAGATGAGTATCAGGCGACGTTGGCCGACACACGCTGGACTGGCTAAGCATTGGTCATAAGCAGCCTGGAGGGCCATTTGGGCAGGGAAGAAATGGCCTGTCGAGAAATGGAAGCGGCCGAGATAGTAGAGATAAGTCACGCGCTCTGACGCGGGATAGATTGAAAGTGGCGGCGACTGGTTGTAGATGTTGGTGAAGATTTGCTCAGCGTTCATCTTCTTGTCGCATTGAAACAGGATCTTCAAGCATAGATTGGCTATCTTGTATATTCCGACTTTCTTTCCATCCGGTTTGCCATCTTTCACACCTCCTGATCCTGATCCTCGGTCGTTCAGACAAGTGACAAAAGCAGTCCGAAGTATGTTTGCTGCTCGCTCTGGAAGCGTTTCCCGACGCCCATCTTCTTCGGAGTTGCTTTGGACAACCAAATGGGCTATGAGTTCGGGATTTTTATCCAGTCCAATGGCAAGTCGGGCAAAAACACGTGCGTAGGCTATCACGGTGGGTAGGATTATGAGTCCTTTTGACGGGCTTGTTAAGGCACTATTCGCTTTTCTGGACATCGGAGTTAGATGTGCTTGTTAAAAATGAGGTTCAAAGAGCATTGCATCTGATATCTTGACGCCAGTCTCCAAGAAGTCTGCAGCATTCGATTTCGAACGGAAAGCAGTATTGGAGCTAGGATGTAATAGAGGCCTCTTTCAATATGTAACAATAAGAATGTTTTCACGTACTGTTGTAGCTCACTGAGGATATTGTATGTTTCCAACAAATTCGAGGGATCCACGTCCCGTATGAAGGAGAGGTAATTGGCCATGAATTTGACGAATATGGTCCATGTCGCACCCTCTGCGTCTTCGCCAGCTTCCTTGAGCATCCTACTACATCTCTGTTCCAATGCGCCCTCCTTACCCTTGGGATATATTTTGCGCATCTCCGCAATCATGGCTTCGTAGAGGCTGTTGAAAGGCGGCTCGATGACCAGAAAGGCCTGTAGCTCAACACCATTTTTGTCGCGCACGATCCTATCGACCTCTCCGAGGAACTTGTCGAGTACAGGCGTCTGGGAGGACTGCATCGTGTGTAATGGGGGTGGAGCCTTCGCTGGCTCCGCTGGGTGTGGTGCCAGCGGCTGTACTAGCGGTAGGACCACGGATGGAGGTTGGTATGGAACCTAAGGTGATTGCTCTTTCGCGTCGTTCGCTAGATGGGCTTTGGCTGCGGCAATTTCAGTAGCTAGATGGGGCGCGAGGTTTGAGAGTATGTCAAAGTCCTCAGGTACATTCGGAGCAAGCTTTTCCTTGGCGCGTGCGTAGATGTCGTGCAGGACGCGGTGGGGGAGGCTCGGAGGAAAGCTACTATTGAGCGTATCTAGGACATGGTCAACAATGGGCGGCCTCGAAGAAGGATCATAGTAGCAATTGGCATCTGGCAGTTCATCTAGATCAGCTGGCCCGGCCTGTTGCGATTCGAGTTGCTGGTTGATCAGTTTTGAAAGGTGAGGTCGTGAGTTAGCGCTGGAGCTTCCCTGTCCGTTCTGCCCTCTAGTCTTCGCCGGCGACATCTTCTGCTCCTCCAACTCCAGCAGCTGTGCAAAGCGACGGGGACCATGTTGCAGGTCTCTGTCTCTATGCCTGCGACCGTCGCGTTTGGTTCTTTGTCTCTTTTGTTTGTCGCCGTCACGAACGACCTGCACGCTGCCTTTCTTCACATGCCAGTGCCAGGCACCCAGGGTAGAATACAGGTCCCACTTTTTCTCCAAAATAGACTGAAACATCAAAGTGACATCACAGCCGACTCGCCCGAAAGCCGACAACTACTTAAGCTGCTAATGCTAACATGTTTGCCCTTTGGAGCTCTCACATTCCTCAATTGTCTTCACCATGGCTCTCCTAGACTCCATTGAGCATTTCCTTGCCACTCCGATTCTCTTCGTCTACCAAATCCTCCAATGGGCCATCGATAAACTGCTTTCTCCTGCCCCTCCTCCCCCAAATGCACATCTTAGCAGACCTAAAATCGCGATCATTGGAGCTGGCCTCACTGGTGTTTCGGCAGCGTCTCACTGCGTCGGCCATGGATTTGACTGCAGGATATTTGAATCTGGAAGTCGAAAGGCCCTCGGAGGAATATGGAGTGTATGACTGAAGCTATCTCCTACATATATGTACACTGCTAAACAGTTTTCAAGAAAGTGAACAACACCTCCGGCCTCCAAATCCACAGCATTATGTACCGCTTCCATCCTTCGATCAAATGGAACAAAGGATACCCCAATCGCCAGCAGATCGTCAGCCAAGTCACAGAACTTTGGGAGCGTTACGGTCTGGAGTCGAAGACGAAGTTCGATACCAAGGTCGACAAGGTATACAAAGACTCTGATGGCCGCTGGATTATCAACGACCCCGCCAACGGCTACTTCGATGGTGTCATTGCTGCCATTGGCACTTGTGGTGATCCAAAAATGGCCCACATTCATGGAGAGAGCAACTTCAAGGGAGAAATCTACCACTCTTCGCAGCTTGATGGCAAGAGTGCTAAAGGGAAGAAGGTTGTGATCATAGGCGGCGGCGCGTCAGCCGTCGAAGCCCTCGAATTCGTTGCCCACGAAGATGCTGCCCACACTGATGTTCTTGCCCGCTCCGAAAAATGGATCATCCCACGCAACCCACTCGTCGACGCCCTTCTCTCCCTCAACATCTTCGGCATGGAAACTCTCACAAGCTGGATCCCCGAGACCCTCCTCCGAAAGCTCTTCTACCGCGACCTCGCCTCTATCTCTCCACCGCCAGGCACCAAAGGCATCTTCACCGACACGCCCATGGTCAACAGCGACGTGCTAGACCTCGTCCGCGCCGGCAAAGCGACCTGGCTACGCGGCGACATCCACTCCTTCACCGAGACCGGGCTAAAATTCACCCAGCGCAGCCAGGGCGTCCCTAAAGGCGGGCCAGGCCGCGATATGGTCGTCGACGCTGACATCGTCATTCTTGCAACCGGCTACCAACGGCCCTCGCTCAACTTCCTGCCCGACGACTGCTTCGAGGATCCCTATCAGCCGCCGAACTGGTACTTGCAGGTGTTTCCGCCTGCACATGTCGACGTGTGCTGTAACAACTGTACCTACGTTAACGCCATTGGCACCGTCGGTAACTACCATATTGGCATCTATACTCGGCTGCTGCTGGCATACCTGGTTGATCCGCTAGCGAGGCCGCGGGAGCCGCTTATGAAGAAGTGGATCGATATGACGCGCTGGATCAAGACTAAAGCACCTGGTGGCGCGTTCGACTTCTTTACGTATGGCGAGCTGCTTTACTGGTTTGCATTCACCGTTGCGATCAACCCGTTTCGATGGAAGTGGGCTCTCTTTGTCTTCTTTGGCATTGGTGATGCACTGCCGAAGCATATCGTGAGACGCGAGGACCAGATCAGGAATGGATTGGGCTCGAAGGCTCATTGAAGGGGCGGTCTGCGAAACATTACGACGACATTCGTCGATATGACTTAGCGAGCGTTAGCGAGAGCCAGGAGGTAAAGTAATGATTTCTATGGTAGATAATAGACAAAACACTTTCAAACTCTTTGGGCCCCGCCTTCTTAGCTCGTTCAAATTGTTTGAGGTCTACTTCTTACACACTTCCAATTTTCCTAGGCCTGTCACGACCACCTTAGCATCATGAACGCCTTTCCTTTTCCTGGCTCTATTCGCGGCCTTGTCAGCCTTCACATTCCCTATCACACCCTGGTGCCCTGGCACCCATCGGAATTCAACTTTGACACCAAGCTCTTGAATCGCATACGTAAGCGCCACAACTCTCTTTAATGTCGCTCTCATGATAGACCCTCTTTTCGCGGCACAGCTCCGGATACTGTGTAGTGCACCACGCGAGTCCGTGTATGCCACCACCATCCCGTTGCTATGACCCACGCAGGTCCTATGATCCTCATCCTTGCTCAACAACTCCAGTGCTATCTCAAGCGCCTTGACGATGCCCAGGGCTTCCGCACTATCCGTAACAATCCACCCCTTAATGTGGGTGGGCCGCGTCACCCACTCCACCTATCCCTCCTTACCATCTTCCTAGTTCCCATCTCTCATCACAGCGTACGCCACTGCCACCCCCGCCGCCCTGCCCTTCGCCACCGTTGACGTATCGGCAAAGAAAGCCATCCCCCCTGACTCCTCGGCGTGTAACGCTGCAGCCCTAGCATCGTGGTCGGTGATGACGTTCTTCGCAAGGCCGTAGCGGAGAGACGAGTTCCTCAACGCAATAGCGTCGACGTCGGCGTCAGCGCACAAGTCCGCCCACCAGGCAGCGAGCGTCTGCGTTTCGAATGCGAGGCGTGCTGCGGAGGCGGTGGGGTCCGGCGTCGGCGGCTGGACTCTGATTTGGGGGAAGTGGGAGAGGCGGGCTAAGGTGCGGGCTTGTCGTTTTTCTCTCTTACGCGTGGAGCGGGGGGGTTTGGGGGGAGGGCTGGAGTGTGGGTCCGGAAGAGATACTTGGGCTATGCTGTCAGGGGATTGGTAGGAGCTGGGTAAGAGGCTAGTTTTGCGGGTCTGGAGTCTTTGAAGCAAACGGGCGTGCTATACGGAGTCGACGTTGGAGGTCGGGATGGAGTTTGCGAGGCGGAGGCGCCGTCTTTCTAGGCGTGCCAGGCGTTTTGTGATGGCGGGTGGAGGTGGTGAGGGGGTTTTGGTTTGAGACACGCAGGTGGCGTCCTTAAGGGGTGTTTGGAAGTCGTCCATGGCGTTGTGAGGTTTGCTCTTGGGAAATGAGGTTGGAGTCTGGTGGTATTAAGGCCTTGAGTCAAGTGGATGGGATTTGAATCTTTTCGGGAACTTGAAGATGGAACCAGGCTTTTATTTGGGTGGTGGTGCGGAGTTCCACGGTTCGATGCTCGGTTTTGCATTACTCGCCCAGGTTAGGTCCTCTAGTGTATAAGGCGGTAAATCCCACACATTCAGCGTGCCAAATTAGGATGTTAGCTCTCTATGTTATTGAAGTAGAAATATACTGAGACATCGTTTTCTCCCAGTGCGAAATGGTAGCTTTCGCATTGCCCTGCCTGTTCTTCGTCTGATCACGCTAGCAGTTTGCTTTTCTTACTATCTTAAGAGTTATCTCGGCAGAGAGCACGAAGGTGAGCAAAAGTAATGGCTAAGTACTGGTTCCCCGAGTGAGTAGTGTCATGGCAACAGGTTGACTAGATCACGTGACGCTTAGCTGAGCTATGCTAACAGGGTCCACCTCGCGCCTCCGCACCTTCGTCTGCGTTAGCTTTAAATTCTCGTTGCCTTCTTTACATGTTACATACGAGGTGATCTGTGTCTAACAAACTGCCTAGCTAACTCTATTTGCGATCGAATATTATAGTCGCGTATTGACTTCTTTCTGCCTTACATCATGTAAGCTGAAAATAAAGGCTAGCGGTGCGACGACCCACTAGACCATTTGGAGCCATTTCGTGCGCATACTATTGCGAGCGCAGAATTAATCGAAACAGCACTACCGTTCATACCATTCTCAAGAGTCTATCGCTCTCCTGTTCTTGGTGTTGATGTTATGAGCTACCGTCACCTGCGATGAACGACTCTCGAGTTTCTTCCATTACAACACCTAGCTCTAAAACATCTAGCTCTCGCAGATAGTCCTGCAAAAACTTTCTGTGTTCTCAATCAAGGTTGAGTATGCGGGCGCAGATCGTCATCACCTCGCCACACAGTCAGCGTAGATGACTGGTCAGGAGATGGCAATAGCATTCTACCCGTAGTTGTTTAGCATGGTATCCACAAAGCTCAGACAAGTCAGATACGAAAGTACAATTTTCCAATTTCAATTCGCTCCTTCTCTTCAGCTTCACCGTAAGTCAAGGCTATATTACCCCTAATGGACGCTATGGGTGTTGTTAGCTTCCGGTTAGTTCCTGTCAAATTCTTAACCTTATAAAGGTCGATATCTCCTTCGCAGATAAACAGAAGAAAGCATTCATTGTTCGTACAATTCATTCTTTCGGACGTAACACTGCACTCTACCCAGTCAGGCTCATTCTTGGACTCAGCATTATGCATCTCCACCATCTCCTCTTCGCGTTTCTCTTCAGCTCGATACAATGTGCTCCGCTATCTTCTCCTAGCAGCGACTTGCTCCGCAGCCTCAATCTCACGGTGGACGAACTTGGCGCAACGGTCTTCGCTCTGCTCTATGGCACTCCGTTGATGGATTTCTACCAGTTGGCTGAAGGAACCTTGACGACCGTAGGCTCGAACGTTCTAGGACACAAAAACGCAACGGCTACGGCTAGTACCCATAACGTCGTCAGGCCCAACGTGGATACAATCTATGGAAGTGCCACATACGATCTTTCCGCAACTGACTTAGTTCTTGTGTTGCCTCCTATGGATGAAGACCGGTTTTATCTGTTCGCCATCTATGACCCGTTAGTACTTCCTGTCCACTCTATGCCCACTGTTACAACCGGAGCACTAGCCAGAGTTCTAAGTACCCAACTACTCACATACTCGCACAGTTACGGAGACAACTTCGCCTCCATCGGTAGTGTACCCGCTAGCGCACCAGGGAAATACCTCATCCGATCCTTGGAATCGAACTGCGACGATGACTGCGAGGGCTACGAAGGCTGTATCACATCCCCCACCCCGATCGGAACCATCCTTGTCCGCATCGAAGTCAAGAACAACAGCACAGATGTCGCCGAGGTCAACTCCTATTTCTCGAAGGTCTCCCTCACCTCTATCAATCCCCGCATACCTTCCTTCCCAGCCCTGACCCTGGCCGACTTTGATAACCTTTCCAACAACACCGCGGTCTCAACGCTCGAACTCACCGCCCGCCTCGAGTCTCGCTCTCCCCCGGAGACAGCCCACTTCCAAGCCGCTGTCCCGCCGATCCTGGCTCTCGCCGGTATCACCAACGGCCACTATAAAAAGCCAGCGTCCGTGAATCTAACACGGGCATCCGAGCTTGTCAACGCCTCTGTGGCCGCATTTACGAATACGCCAGGTAGTTACCCTGACCTCGGCAACGGCTGGTCCATCCTGAACAACTCCTACAGCGGCACCTTCGAGTCTGGCACCGCCATTATCCCGCGCACCCTGATTGCAATCGCGCTCTACCTCCAGAACAAGGCCACCAACGCGCTCTACCCTACCCTTGGGTCGACGCAGCTAAGCCTGACCGACAGCGAGGCGTACCTCTTTACCTTCTCGGGGAAGCCACCGGTTGCAGCTGATGGCTTCTGGAGCCTCACCATGTACGATGACACGGGCTACTTAGTGCCGAATGCATTGGATACGTATGCCGTTGGGGACCGCAGCAACATCACCTATCCCAGCGGGGATCTGGTTTACGCCGACGGTGCTAAAGATGGGAGTTTCCAGGTCCTGGTGCAGGATGTGAACGTAGCCCCGCCGAGTAACTGGACCGCGAAGTGAGTTTCAACCCACAGGCCAAGTGAGATAAAGGAGATGCTGATCAATGCTGTGCGCGCAGCTGGCTTCCTGCGCCTTCCGGCGGTGGCTCGTTCACTGTGACTTGTAAGCTTCCCCCGTCCTGCAGTTTTGGTTTGACGAGTAAGGGCTGATGGGTTCGCAGTCAGACTTTATGCGCCTGAGGCCGCGGCGTCAAATGGGTCATATGTCTATCCGGTGGTTACGAAGGGAGATGCCATTACGGCGTAACGCACGAGTTACGATGCGGCACGCTGCCAGCGGGGCTCGCGATGTGGAAAGCTGTCAGAGCACAAAGTGCTTCTAGGGAGCTGAAAAGACAATGTCATTGCTAGAGTTAGAGGGTTAGGAATGTCAACTGGTACGGAAAGGGGTGGTTGTAGGTGGACTGCGAGTGGGAGAAGATAGAGAGCGGGAAGTGGTCTATTCTTCACGCCATATGACTTCTATGTGGGAATTCTGAGGGCCTGCGATGTTCGAAACACGTAAAAACTAGCCTATTTCCTATGTAGCATTTAGTGGATAATACTCATCGCTTTCCCCTTAACGTTTTGTAGAACTAATCGTCAAGGCTTGAATAAATAGATGATAGCTGTACAATAGCCAGAATTACGTGAATGGTTTTACCTTCTCTTCGCACCACTCCCAAAACTGCTTCACCTTCCCCTCATCGATTGCCTAGCAAAAACCCCCCTCCCTCCGCGAGTTGGGCTATATGACGCCGAATTGCCAAATATAACACCCGTTCTGGGCCTCGGTGATCTTGTCCGAGAATCCTACAAACATCATTATATTTGGCGTGATAGAGCACAAAAGTCCTCAAGAAAAAGTACGAGCAGCCAGTGTTCGTCAGCGTAAATGCCAGTATACAAGGTTCCCGGATTCTGGCAAACGCTGATGATGCCCTGGACTCCCCATCTAGCGGCGCCTACATGTGCGAGGAAGAAGAAAGTGGAAGTTGAATTTGTTGCCGTGTAAGCTGACGAAAAACACAGCTTACCTATGCGAGCGGTTGGCACTCTTGGATACCCGACTACTAGGTACGCCACCGCAGCCACTGCCTCTTGCCTCTTCGTCCAACGCGGTATCATCGCCGCCGGCAACGCACGCTGTACTACGGTCATCGTTATCTCTTCACCTAGGACGCGGAACGTAGACGCGGTATCTGTCGGCACACCCCAGCCGTGTAGCAGCAGCACCAGCTTCGAGTCTATCGAATCACTCAAGTTAACGCACCCAGATAAGCGTTACATCGTCCGTCTGGCTCGCTGGATCCAGACCTGGGGCCGCGAATATCTCAATCCAGACACGGCGTCCTATACGCCGACGGGCGAGCCGGCTTTTGGGGCGCTCTGACGGCGCTCGCTGGTGGTAGATTCCACGTCATAACCGACTACGCAGCTGTCTTTAGGAAAGATTGATGGTGCCGATGCGGTGTTTCGAGTTGATCCAGGTGATTCGGAGGTGGGGTGGAAAGGGTGTAGTGTGGTGCCGTGCTTTTCATAAGCTGGAGATTCTGTGGAATGGAGGGGGTGATGCGCGGAGAGCCGTAGCGGTTCGCGATTATGGAAAAGCGAGTTTTCGCACTGGTGCCTGGGGTGCCGAGAGGGGGTGGCCAGGGTTGAAAAATAAGGTGGAGGAGTGTTGGAGGAGACGGTGGTGGTTGGAGTTGTTTGAAGGGTTACTGGTTGACTCAGAGACTATGCTTCTCGCAAATGAGACATTCTCAGGTTCGCTCGAAATTTGTCACGGCCGTACATAGGTGCTTGTCAGCTCTGCTTTTGCCCTTCCCTGGGCAATTACAAGACACTGCAGTTTGAGTGATGCGATTATGATGGAGATCGACCTGTCCGGTTTCGTCTGTGCCATACCCCCAGGAGTCTAGATAGGAATAGTCGTCAAGATTGCGCCAAATTGCTCCGCTGTAGTGGTTGAAGTCGGAGTTGTTTAGCAGGGCTTGTAAGTCCGAGTCGAGTGCGTTATGGCTGTAGTCAGGCGGCTCCCGGTTGTCTGTCTGTTGTAGAGCACTATGAGGAGCCTGTGGAGTTTCTGCCAACCAAGGCACATTACTAGGATATGGTAGTAGAGCGAACGAAGTTGGGTTCTCATAGAGCTCAAAGCTGTCGGTAGATGTTGAAAGTAGCGGGAGTTGCTCCTCGGGAATAGTGATAGTCGTACCTACGCCTTCGATTGCCGCCGTTGTGGGGTACCTCAACGATGTCGGTGTTGTAGATGTTTGGTGGATTTCCAAAGGATGAGAAAGAGTTGGAGCTACTAGGTCTTCTTGCGGACGGAGTCTTATATTGGGAGTCCGCGGTATGTTGGATGGGGTTATGGTTTCAGGAACAGCAAGACAGCTGTTCGATATTGGAGTGGGTTGGCCTTCTCTCTGCGCAACTGGGTTGCCAGACCCTACAACATCTGGCGCTGCTAATGTCGTACTGTTTGACGGTACTGCGGAGACATATGCTTGGTAGTTGCGAGTCACTTCTTTCCCGCACGTTTCAATAATATCGAGGATCCGTTGCTTCAGCCTGTCCTCAATAGGCCTGAACTCTTCATCTAGCGCATCCTCTAGACGTTCCCGGACCATACGTGGGACTTCGCGCGAGAAGTATTCAGCAAAGCCTGCGGGACCTGGTCCCAAATCGTACTCGTAGTCTACAACTCGATTATGAGTTGGTCTATTAGGAGGTTTAGGAATGCTTACATGGTGTTGGAATCTTTGACTGGTCATCGTCTGGAAAGAGGATAATGTAAATGTTACGCCATTTATCTTCGTCAGATCGGCTAGCCGCGGATCTCTTTCTGCTTTTGAGTCTTTTCTCCTGCTCTCCATTAAGCCCCTCCGCAGGTATCTTGTCGCGCACTTCGCATCCTTCCGGCAGCCTTTGGTGATCCTCTAGCTCTTCCGCCTTCTCGAATTGCTGGTAACAACGCAGGCAACGGATAGGTAGGGAATGGTTCCTATATAGGTGTTCCCTATCAAGAGATGAGTTTTGGTTTTTGGCTTGGTCAAGAGTATTCGAGAGGAGGAACTCACTTTACACGGTGGATACCATTGAAACCGGGGGGACCTGCACAGGACTTCAGATCTCGGTATCTTTGAGGATTGCGTTTGAAGTATGGACAAGCAAGTCTTTTGTGGGTACCGGAAGAATTCTTAGATGAAACTTCGCCTTGTGGAAGATCGTCGGAGCCATCCCCATCGTCACCCTCATGTGATTGCGAATCGCCATTAAAAGCTCGACGCTTCGCTGTTCCCTTGATAGAGTGTTGGCTCCCTCCATGGCTCATACTGGAGTCTCCTCGGCCGGTTGATGAGCTCTGTCCAGCATGTGACGTGACTTCATATGCAGACGAATCGAAGAGGTACCAGAAGTACCTCATCTGACGGTCTATCACAGCCTGCCTTCTTCTCCTCATTTGATGTACAAAGGGATTGAACTCCGCTGTGGCCGAGCTCGAGCATGTTCCGGAACAGGACGAACCTTCTCCGTCACTGGCGCCCAAAGCATCCTCGTCAACATCCGGCTCATATCTTTCTTCTGGGCAGCTCCGTTTCATGTTCGACTCATCTTTGTGTAGTGGGCTTGGAAGGGATGTATCATGATTCGTCACTAGCTTATTAGAGTGTTTCTGACTTTCCCTAGTGATAGGTCTTGCATCCGGAGTATCTGAAGGCTTAGCCCTAGATTGATCATGGGCTGCGAATATGTATTTTGGCTCTGGTGCGTTGGGGATTCCACTAAGGACACTGTGTAGAATTCTGTTCGAGTCGTCGGTGTATTTCTTCACCCACTCCTCTGCAGTCCTCTTTTTGCCATGCATTTGAAGTATAACGTGAGCATACAGCTGGTTGAGATTGCCGAATGCCTCCTCGCAGCCGTTCCAGCCGCAGATGTACGCAGGGGCAGTAACTCTAACGACATGTGGACCTTCGTGAACAGGAGATGGAACATGCTCCCTCGCGTATTTATCCAATCGATCGAATTGTTGCTCGGGTTCTCTTTCCCGGACGCGTGCAGATGGTTGGTAAGTCGGGGCTGTAGCCTGTTTTGGAGCATTAAGTCCTACGAGGTCAATATGATCGTTACGAGCAGTGCCAGGCAATTGAACGTCAACCGACTCTGCTTCCGGAGTCCTATTACATTTGAAATTATTTCACAACCCTTCAAATGATCCAATTTGATTACTTACTTCACCTCTGCTCTGTGGTTCTGGAGCCGGTCCTACAGCACGTCAGAACGTTGACCACCATAAATAGTGCATGAATAGGTACTCACATCGCTGACTGCCTCTCTAAAAGGGATATTTAGAATCTCAGGAAAACTCGTCTCACTAACGGTGCTCGGCTTCTGTTGCTGTTGCAGGCGCGCTTCGAGTGCATCGCTCTGCTCCTTCGCGAGGCGTGCCTGTGGATGCCCGGGGCGGCTTTCCAAAGTCTGTACGCTAGCTTCATTGCTTGGGTTTTCCTGAGCGGGCCTCGACAAGTTTGTAGAATCATTCCACTTCTGTTCATCTGAAGCCTCATCTGAAGCCTCATCTGAAGCCTCATCTGAAGGTCGTTTTCCATCCATACTAGCCTCCAGTCGCTTCACTCAGGAATGAAGACTACAATGGAATTGTGGGAACAAGGGTATATTGGATGAGAGCAGCGCATGATAAGAGACGGTGCGACAGAGCTGGGGGAGATGTCTGACTATATGACAAGGCCGAATGCGCAAATGCGCAGAACGTCGACGGCGAAACGCCACAACCAGGAACGGTTAGTGTGAATTTGGCGATACACCTATCGTGAGATGCGCACTTGATATCATGAACGCTTCGAGTGATTTTCTGGATGTTAAGTTCATGCTATGGAGAAATACCAGAGATTTAAAATGTTTATAAGCTCTAAGCGCTACCTAAGTACCGGTTCAATGAACTAAGAATAGCTATGGATTGATGCATAGCTCGTCATGTATCAACTACCTAGGTACCCTTGTATGGTAGTAGATTCTCACGATCTTAATTTGCGCGTGGATATATTTATATTAAATTAGGGTCCCGGCGATCGATCTAAGTCGAAACCCAGATCGTTGGTATTCACAGTGAATCTGATATGTTGGGAGGACCTTGGGTAAGCCCGGTCTAGGTACCAAGCACCGCCGCTCCTTCAAGCTCCATCCCATACGCCCCCCTTATTTTTGGGTTAAGGTTGAAACGGGAAGATACATCCAGCATCACCATCTCCTACTGCGCTTCCACCACTTCGGTCTTCACAACCGTAACAGCCTGCCTACTAAGCAGCGCCGCGAACCTCGGCATCGTGAGCCAGAGCTTTTGGCCCCTAGCCCCCAAATCCCCCGACCACTCCTCCTAGGTCCTGGGGCAACGAGGTACCACTTCTTCTCCTCTTCGCCCTACGTGGCATCTTCGCGGCGGGCGACACACGCTGCACCACGCCCGTCGTCGTCTCTCCGTCCGCGACGCTGAACGTAGAAGCAATGTCCCTAATCAGAAAGCAGGCGTTCATCGGTTGTACATTTTTCTTTTCCTTTTTGTTCATATCTTCATACGACTAGAACGTCATATTCTTAGCGAAAACGAGCCTATCCAGCTTCCTGCGAATTGAATATCCACTCATCTGATAATATGAGAGGGGAATCTTGAAGGGGAAACGCGAAACCATTCCAATCCAAGTCCAATTCATCTGAAAAGCTGAAGTCATGATTGATTTTCGGTTGTTGTAACACAGAATCTAGTGTGTCGTATCCAGAGTCCGACTTGTCTACAGTGTCCGCTGGATGTGAAGATATGGTAGCTTGTGAGTCTCCTATCGGATAAAACTCGTTCCTCGAAGCTGCAAGTTCAGAGAAATCGCCGAAGTTATTGAACCCAGGCGGCTGAACCAATGGGAAGGGGTTTTCGTGATTGGGAAATATGCAATCGGTATCCAGAACGATTGTAGCCAAGGGAAGATGGCTGAAGCTGTTATCATCGAACACACCGTTGGATAGATGCTGAATCCCACTGCTCTGTGGATTGGAAGTCGCTGATGATTCCAAGCTCTGTAGGCTCGCATCGAAAGTAGAAGATGATAGGACGCGCTTATGAATTTGTGAATTTGGGTCTGACCCCAGTTGGGGATTCAGATCTGAGTGTGCGTTTCCGGGATTCAATCTTGGAACATGCGGTGCAGCAGACTTGATGGATAAACCATCTTGTTCAGGTAGTTCGGGGATTGGATGGTTTATTGAGCCTCCGAACAGATTTTCGGTACTGTCGGCGGATCTTGAAGTAGTTTGGACTCGGCTTTCTGTGATGGTGTCGTTCAGTTCTGAATCTTTCGGAATTACTGGTGGGAGATCTGTGGTCGCTGGGAACATAGTCCTTTGGTAACTACGAAAAAGTTCCTCCTGGCACGATTCAACAATATTAGCGATCCTTTCTTTTAAGCTTTCCTGGATAGGCTCAAGTGAGTCGTCCTGCGCAACTTCTAGCCGTCTGCGGACGCGCCGTGGCAGCTCGAGTCGTAGAAAATCTTCGTAGTTCGTGAGGCCTGCAGTACTCCGGAAGCTTACAACTGCACGAAGGTCGTAATCATAATCTATGCCTCTATTAGATAATGACCTTCTGAGCATACTTTTAAAGACTTACGCACTGTTGGAAAGCAAGATGGGTCATCATCCGGAAAGAGGATAATATAAATCTCGCGCCATTTGTCTTCTTCGGATTGATTGGGAGCGGATCTCTTCTTGCTTTTTAATCTCTTCTCTTGCTCTTTGCCAAACCCTTCAAAAGGCATAATGTCGCCGACCTTACATTCTTTCGTGGCTCTTTGGTGATCCGTCAATGCCTTTGCGTTCTCGAAAATCTCATAGCAACGTGGACAATGTATAGGCAACAAATGCTTCCGGTAGAGATGCTCCCTGTCGAGAATCAGATACTGACAGCTATGTAAGAGGGAACAACGAGGGGATAAATACTTTACACGAGACACAGCAGTAAACCCAGGCCCTAGGCAAGACTTCATGTTTTGGTATTTCTGAGGGGTGCGTTTGAAATATGGACAAGCAAGTCTTCTCATAGAGTTGGACCGCTCATCCACCAAAACTTCACCCTGTGGATCTGATGAAGGCCTTCCTTTCAGAGCTTTCTGAGTACGCCCCAAGTTCTCATCGCCTGTCCTCAACCTTTTGCTTCTCGTATTGTCTGCCTCCACATCTAATGTCGTGCTTCTCCTTCTCCTCTTCTTGCCATGTTTCTGCAGCTCCTCCAAGTTCCGCTGCGAGGGCTCAACTGACGGCTCGACTTCAGGCACTGAATTTGGTTTCAGAGGTCTTGGTGAGTCTATCGCGGGTCCTTTGTCCGTTCTCACCTTTTTGCTCATCACATTGCTGGACTCCACATCGTGTGTTTCAGTTCCCCTCCTCCTCTTTTTGCTATGCGCATTCGACTCCTCTGAAGTTGTCCGCGAGGGCTCAACAGATGATGGCTCGAATGATGGCTCTATTGACTGCGCTTCCAGTACGGCGGGTATAAGTAACTCTGCCTCAAGCTCCTCCGCACTCAATGGTAAGGGATCAAGCGACGGATTAATCACGGGTACTTGCTGCACAGTGGGTGGTCGTATCGCCGCCTCCAACTCCAGATTCGGTGGGGAGGGATCATGCAATGGCTTGGCTAAGGGCGCTTCCAGCACAGTGGGCAGTCGTATCGCCGCCTGCGACTCCAGATTCAGTGGGGAGGGATCAAGCGATGGCTCAACTAAGGGTGCTTCTAGCACAGTGGGTAGCTGTATTGCCTCCGACTCTGGATTCGGTGGGGAGGGATTAAGCGATGGCTCAACTAGGAGTGCTTCTAGCACAGTGGGTAGTAGTATCTCCTGCCGAACTGGTGGAGATGGCGGATGCTCCATCACCGAGATAAAGTGGCTCAATCGAGGACTAGTCGTTCCTAGTCTTATATCCGGACCGTCTTCATCAATTTGATACTTAGTATTTGCGGCTTTTGCAGCGTCGGTAAGTGCTTCAGTCTTGTCTACCTCTTTCGGAGCAGGAGAATCACGCTGAGTAGCGAGATATTCTGGTGCGTCCAATGAATCCAGCCACGCAAGGACCTTTCTGTTGTAGTCCGAAGGGACGATTCGCAGAGGCGTCTTCTGTTCTCGAACACTAGGAAGGTTTTCCACGCCGCCATCGTTACTCGACAAATGCCATACTCCATTAAGCTCCTTCAAGTCATCGTCGCCAATTAATCTCTTCTGCCAAAGGTGCTGGATGAGGTGAAAGTCCGGGCGACTCGTCTTCAGCGTCTGTCCCAGCTCGTGGTGCCACGCGACATGTTCTATACGTTCCTTCCACGCGTAGTGGCCGTCCTCATACGTCGTCTTGAACTCTTCACATAGCGGGCACTGGACTGATTTGGGTGGCTCTTCTCCCCGGAAGTGTGACGCACAGTGAGTCCTCCATTCCTCCTTGTCGGCTGATATATAACAACAACTTAGGAACCAAAAAGTACACTCATATACTGGACTGCGCAAGTTCGGTCGCAGCTCTAGCACGCCGACGACCTCTAGCACACCGTCGACCTCCTCTAGCAGCTGGAATCCGGATAGTCGACTTGCTAGACCCGTACTAATAGAAGATTCTGTGGGAGTTGCTTCGGAGCGAAGGAGGGAAGGTGCATAGCCGGAAACGTTTGAAGGCAGGTGCAGTTCAGTATGAGCCGTGGAGGAGCTGATTGACTGCGCATATAGCAATGTATCGTACCCGGCAAGCCCTTCGGCGGCCGTCAAGCCTGACGAACTCGGAGAAGTGGCCATTTTGAAAGCGCTAACGATTCTTGAGAGTTCGCCGTGTGTGTTGCATACGCTCGCTTTTGGAAGATAATGAACTTACGAAGATATTTCTGAAAAAGGACATTGGACTTAGTGAGAACGTCCCACAGCAAGAAAAAACTCGACCAAGGCGGTGAGGAAGGCTGAGCCCGCGAACGCGCAAATGCGCAGAACTTCGACGTGGGAACGCCCCATCCAGGAATGGTTAGTGTGGATTTAACGATGCATTCATGTACTTAAACGCCCCATGCATTCGCGATCTTGAATGTTTTGAACGATTACCCGAAGGCATAATCAGATAAAGGATACACAGGAGACTGTGAAATCAATTGTTTGTAAGCCCTGTACCTAGATTCTTTTAGTGATCCGAGGAATGAGGATATCCAGGTTTGAGACGCGTAGCTAGAAAGGCCCCAACCAAGGCTCTCCATACCAACGACGTTAGTTTTCCCGTGGTATATATATCTTAGCTGTTAATCTAGGGCCCTAATGATCGATTTAGTTTTGAACCCAGGTATTTGGTACCTAACGTTGAATTTGTGGGTTGACCTTGGGTAAGGTAAGCCCTACCAAGCACCGCCGCTCCTTCAAGCTTCATCCAAATCCCCTTATTTTTGAGTAAGGTTGACGAATGCCGAAGTAGAAGTGGGTTGTGTCCAATCCTGCGGAACCGACCGAGCTGATCACGTTGCGTCGGGACTCCGTCCAAAGTCGAGGCCGAGAGCAGTTAACGAAGACAGCCACGAGGCGCAGTTGCGGCGTTCGAGGTGTAGACGGCTCACTGTCTTGTGGTCTTGGTGTTGATGTCTTACAATGGTTTAGAGACATGAGCCAGAGATGCTCGTCAGGGCTTGGGTGGTCAGGGGCGTCGAGCCATTCTTTTGTTTACTGGCAGTCCATTCTTCAATTGGCCGTTGAGACAGACCGGGTCATTCGACAGTGTCTCGAGGTCCTCTGTGCATGCTTGAGGGGACTGTCTGGTGGACGAAAGAGCGCAGACGTCACCTCCTGACAGGTCTTCATTCAGAAATGCTGGCCCAAAGCAAACTGGTCAGAATCAATACGGCAACCAGCGACCCAGTTTTCTCACTATTGGAAGATCTCCAGGAACCCGAAGGAATTTCTGTGGGTACGGGCGGCCAAAAATAGGCCACACAGCCACGATCTAAGGTACCACTACCACCTGCCACCTGCCATGCAACCGCCGCCCGCTGCGTCAGCGACACGCCGTGCTTCGGTGTACCAGACAGCGCTCAGAGAGGGCACATCCGCCTTCACGATGCGCCCACATGCTGACAGTTCGAAATAGCACGCGAGCGGGACGAGGGAGGTTTGGCGGTGGATGGGGCAGCTGCTCAGCTTGACGGGTGAATGTGCATGAAACAGGCCAGGTTTCTTTGACAGCTCTACGCGGGCTTGCAGCAGCGTGCTTGGCCGCCAAAAGTTCTGCTTGGCCGTCCTGCGCAGCGCAGCATCGAGCGTCGTATCGTCCAGCTGAGGAGCCCGAAGTCTCTACACCCTTTGTAGTATGTGCAGTAGCGGTGGGCGGAGCGCGCGCCGAGGGCTCTCCAGTCTTGATACATACAAGAGGAAGGGATTTGCTGGACTCCTCTAGAACTGCATTGTGCTCCGCTCCCTGTGCCCGTCGATATCTGAGCCCGCTTTTTCCACTCTCTGCCGCCGCGGATTACGACTCACTGCTGCTTCGGGCGTAACGCTCCCGCAAATACCACCCAGGGCCCCGGCAAAACCGTCGCCGCCGCCGCCGTCCTTGCGTCGCCCAGGCCCTGTCGCGTGGCGTGCCCTTTGAAACCGCTGGCTGCCCCTTCGGCCTCCGCCATCAAAGTCTCCAACCGCATTCCTCCCACCACCACTCTTTCTCCAAACACCTGACGTCTTGTCGCCTTCTCTCGTTTCACCCTCTCGTTCGTCGCCAGGCGTCTTTCCCTGCTTCTTCTCTCGCTTTTCCCATCCTTGCTTCCTTGCTGCCTACGCCTCTTCATCTACGGCTCGAGGAAGGTTGATCCTGCCCGGACCGTCTTACTTTAATACTTCTTTGCTTAGTGCCCATATTACGACCTTTTCCTACCCATTCTGTTAGACGGGCCCCTCACGATCTGCATTAACCGCCCATATCCAGAGCGTCTGGCCGTTCCAGCGCCAGTCTGGGAGCATCTCTCACGACTCTTTCGCCTCTCCAGGCGACACATTCCACCATGAGAGGTCACAGTACATATGCCAACATGCTTACGCCTTTCCTACTACTCGCCAGTCTCCCCATAGGAGCGCTGGCCGGCGATATTCTCAAGACGGATGGCTTCAGCTCCTGCCAGTCGGACGCGGAGATCCAAGTGAAGAGACTCGATATGGAGTTCAATCGGGCGACGAAGAAGATCGACTTCGACATTTCTGCATACAGTGCGAAGGTACAGAACGTCACAGCGTCCATGATAGTGACGGCATACGGCAAACAAGTGTACCAGAAGGACTTCAACCCTTGCGACAAGGATAACTATGTTCAGCAGCTATGTCCAGGCAAGCACATACACCCGTGTCAATCTATGTGGCGGCTAGCTAACGTGCAATAGTGCCCGAGGGCGACTTCTCCGCAAAAGGGGAGCAACAAATCCCAGACAACTTCATCTCCCAGATCCCATCCATCGCCTTCAGCGTTCCCGACCTGGACGGCCAAGCAACCCTCCAACTTAAATCACTGGAGACTGGAAAGGAACTGGCTTGCATACAGTCGTCGGTGAACAACGGGAAATCTTTCAACGTCCCGGCTGTATCATACGTTGCTGCCGGTATAGCCGGTGCTGCACTCATCCTGTCTGGCGTTTCCGCCCTTGGAGCTGGACATGGCGGTGCTGCCACATCAAGCCCAACCTTTGGAGAAGTGATTGGATGGTTCCAGTCCATGGCCCTGAACGGCATGATGAGTGTCTCATATCCCGGCATCTACAAGAGCTTCACCAAGAACTTCGCCTTCAGCGGTGGCTTGATATACTGGGAGGGAATGCAGACGTCCATCGACAACTTTCGCAAATCAACAGGCGGTAACCTGACCGAAGACAGTGTCGCTTACCTGAAGAATGTGACTCTGGTTAGCCCTTCATCGAACAAAAATCTCACCACGCGTGGACTGGAAAGCTTCGTTCTCTTTGCCCGCGACTCTCTCAACACCCAGGTCAATGGGACAAACGCCAACAGCACCTCTGACAGCAAGCTCATGCACACTGTTTCCGGTATCCAGGCCTACGTCGAGGAACTCACCATTCCTCAAGCTAACACCTTCATGACGGTTCTTCTAGTTTTTGCAATTGTCATTGCGGCCATCACTGTCGGTATTCTCCTTTTCAAGGTCATTCTCGAAACATGGGCACTATTCGGAACCTTCCCCAAGAGCCTCACGAGCTTCCGCAAGCGTTACTGGTGGCTCCTCGCGAAGACCATCACCAATCTGATTCTCCTTCTCTATGGTGTCTGGGTGCTTTACTGTGTGTACCAATTCACGAACGGCGATTCCTGGGCCGCCAAACTGCTAGCAGGTGTCACTCTAGCCATGTTCACTGCCATTCTCGCATTCTTCACTTGGAAGATTTGGCATACTGCCAGCAAGTTTAAGAAGATGGAGGGAGACGCCGCAGCGCTATACGATGACAAGGAAATCTGGAGGAAGTACAGCCTGTTCTATGAGAACTATAAGAAGGCCTATTGGTGGATCTTCGTACCATCCATCGTCTACATGTTCGCTAAGGGCTGTGTTATCGCCGGCGCTGATGGCCATGGACTTGTCCAGTCAGCTGGCCAGCTCATCGTCGAGTCTCTACTCTTCATCGTCCTCCTCTGGTCCCGCCCATACTCTTTGAAGTCTGGCAACTGGATCAACATCACCATCCAAGTCGTCCGCGTGCTCTCGGTAGTTTGCATTTTAGTCTTCGTCGAGGAGCTCGGCGTGGCACAGACGACAAAGACAATCACCGGCCTCGTCCTCGTGGTTATGCAATCTGTCTTGACCGCCCTCCTCGCCATCCTGATCGCCGTCAACGCCATCATCGCCTGCTGCCGCGACAACCCTCACCGCAGGAAGAGGAAGGAAGCCGGTAAGTTCCTCCCCTTTAATTTCCCTAAAATCATCCCGTCTAACAATCCCCCAGAAAAACTCAACCGCGACCTCGACACCCTCACCCCCCTCGACGCTCGCAACTCCCTCCTCATGGACCCCACCGGCTACAAGAGCACCGACGTCCGTGGCCCCATGGTCTCCGCCAACCCGCTTGGCCCTTACGAGCAGGTGCCCCTAAACGAGCAAACCACAGGCTACAGCGGTCGCCGCGCATTCGGTCAAACAGAAGACCAAAACCCATTGCTGACCGACTCGGCGAGCTTCGGCGGCCGCAGCACCAGCCATGGCCGGAGCATAAGCCACAGCCGGAGCGAGAGTCGTGGACGCAGCGTGTCGCCGCCTAGTGGTCGGGCACCGCGGCTACCGGACATCGACTTGGGCGCACCGGGGACTTATGGAGGACGGCCAGCATACTAAACGCCTCCCTTTCTTTTATTGTACGGCCAGCGCTGTAACCTTGTAGCAGCGATTGTATAAAAGAGAGAGAGAGGAGAAAACTATTAACAAGAGCTTCACTTTGTACATGCTTATAGGGTTACGACAAGACCCTTTCTTTTTGTGCTGTTTTTGGTTAGCGACTACCTGGTTTGGTTTGGTTTGGCTTTGGGCTTCAGTCGGTGGTTTTTGGATGATTTCCGAGAAGAACGGAATATCTACATCACTCACCCCCCCCCCCAATGAAACGGACGGCTTCTTTTGTTTTTGGAAAATTTGCGAACCTTGCGAAACTTTTACCCATAGAACACTGTTAATTTGAATAGCGTTGCATGTGCGTTGCGCCAGTGGCGAGCGTGCCGGAGCGGAGCGGGGAGGATATTGTATTCGAATACAAAAAATCCAAATATATTCAATCAACTGAAACCGTTGCGTGTGATTTTCTAGTGAAAGAGCGTACTACTTCTATTTTGTTCTTCATGACTGTGTGTCGTATACGTGGCGTGATATGCCGCGGCGAAGAGCAGACGCGTCTATCTCTACGGTGCTCCGATTGTGGAGTACATTTGCACCGTTGGGGCATTATGGGTGCTTGTATGCCCGTTCCGTCAAAACATAGAGCAAGAAGGTCTACATAGCCGGCAGGGGTTTGTACACTGCGTCGAGAATATGTAAGAAAGACGGGCGGGAGTGTGATCACAAATGGTGCAAGTTCTGATGAAGATGTAGACCTCTTCTATGGGAGCATAGACCGAGAAGGTACACGTATTCGGCACATCACGTCACCAAAATGTTAGCCTGCTATATAACCAGAAGGTCGAACAAGAAAGCCCTCTGAGGGGTGGGGTAAAGTGGCCACTAAGAACACAAGTCATAGAGTCGGATAGGCGTATCTCTATCTTGAATTCATCGTTCGTGGCATCAATCTCCCCGTGAACTCCGTCCTTACATAAACATGAAACATGAACCGTTCAGTTCGTTAACTGACTATGGCCGCTTCCGTGAATAACATGGGCCTCATTCAAATAGGCATTTTCCAGCCATGTGCGTACGCTAGCACTGCCCGCAATGCAGGAATCATTCCCGCCACCTTTCTTCCTCTTTCCATATCGTTTCGGTAGACTAGACATAAGATTCGTAGGTAGTTAGGTCCGAAAGCTTCGTTGCGTTGCCGTCCTGCGGCTGCGGTGATGTCGTGTCCGCGGCGCGAGGCCCCCGGTGCGCAGCCATACCTGGAGTGATTGAGTAGATAGGGTAGTGATGTGAGGATGTGGTCCTGGATAATGTTAGCAGAGGTCTGCCTGGACGGGATTTTTGGGGAGGAATTAGGGGGAGGGTAGGGGGTTGCGTGAGTGTATATCGGCGGACGCCAAAGCAGCATCCACAATGCTTAAAACCGCAGAGTGAGCTCTACGAAGCACCATTCCCCCTATCTCTGCCATGCGGGTGCTGTGGTGAGATTATCTAAGTGCATGTGCAAGAATTCAATCACGTGAGCTTCATCCTCCATCCATCAGACTCACCAAATCACGACTCCTCCTTCGTTTTTCAGGATCAAATTGAACTCTTCAATCACCCTGCATAATCCCTCTTCTCAACCCACTCCGCCTTGGCACACTCCCAAACACCGTCCCATCCAAATACGCCATCGTCTGCCTCTCGTAGATCCGCTGCAGACACGCATCGCTCTCTTTCGCCCGCAGCGCGCGAAGGCTCAGCTGCTTGGGACTCGGTTTCCGCCGCAGGAGATGCGGGCCACTGAATGTCGACCGCACACTAGAAGAGAAGCTGGAGGAGGAGAAAGTGCTCGAGGTAGGACTCGATGGCCAGGAACTTTGGAACTGGTACTGGTACGGTGGTGGTGGTTGACTCCATGATGGGGATAGTGCGGTATAGGGCGGTGGGCCTTCGGATGATGGGGAGGTGAAGTAATCGAAGTTGAAGGACGGTGGGGAAGTGGATGGGCTGGAGCTGACACTAGATGAGGAGGTTGAGGTGGGAGAGGAATGGGTGGCGCGCCGGCCTGAGGCGTCGATGACAGCGACGGCGATGGAGAGGGGTGGGTGTGGACGTTTGGAGGAGCGAGTCCTAGGTGTGAAAAGCGGGCGGGGGACGAGGTTGGCGGAGAGGTCGGAGGGGGGGATTGGGGGGAGGGGGTGTGGTGATGTTGTAGACATGTAGGAGTATTCCATGATGATTGATGATTGATGTGAGACGACACTCAGCACCTGAAGAATGTTTCAAATGAACCAGATATCGTAATTGACGTTCAATCCGTGTGAAACAATAACGGCGATATGGGAGAAAGACAAGAAAGTTCACGAGTCCGTCGAATATCCTCACACCACGGCGTCGCGGGGGCGGGTCACATCTTCTATATACGTCCCAGCCACGCCACAAAACCCCCTTCCTCACCTCCTCTATTTCGTCCAAACATCGGTAGACCTGCGTACTGTCCCTCCCAACCTGGCGGTGATCAGTGGGCCTAGCAGCCAACGGCAACGCCGGCTGGGCTGAAAAGAAGGGGAAGAAAAAAAAGCGGGCTGGGAGAAGGCTGGTACTCTCTCGTCACCACCACCAAACCTTGATTCTTTTCGGGAACTGGTCTAGTCCCCTGCCCGAATCCAGCCACCCATCTGGGCATGCAGCACATCGGCGACCGATCCTGGCGGTAGCGGCGACAGTAAGCTTGCTGGGGCGATGTTGCGCGCTTCAGCTGCGCTTCAGGTGGGCTGTCAGAGAATGCAGCGGGAGATCGCCTTCGAAGAGGCGAGAAGTCAGCGTGACCGAGCATCATAACGGATAGATCGATATCGAATACTGAATAGGCCAATACCGTATACTCCGAAAATAGTATACCAACTCGTGTTGACCAGCGCATAAAGAGAGGGCTGGGAATCACACCACCACCCATCACGTCCCCAACCATCACCACTTCTCCCATAACCCCATCATCCCCAGAACCAAGGAAACAAGACCACACCGTTTCCTACGGCTTGCACCGCGCAAAGCTCCATCCCTTCAGCGCTGATGCAACGCGCCAAGTGCTGCCAGCGCTGACATGGTGGGATCGCCCGTTCTGCGCTTTTGACACAGCCCTGCGTCTAGCTCCTCGTATCAACGACCCCTCACCGCCAGTGAACATCAGAACCGTCCACACTACCTACAGCCAACAAAGAAGGAAGGAGCATGTGCTCGATGGCCTCGACGAGACATATTGCCTTTCTGCCTTGCAGGTTGCTGGCTGACCCCGCCGGATTTTGGGGACCCGTCCTAATCATCTGCACAAACCTTGAGGGTGATGGGGTTCACGCAGGGAGAGCATGACTTGCATAGGGAAGCGGAAGCCTCTCGGGAGGAATCGGCGTCGGGATTGGCTCATCGTCACTACATGTCTGCAGAGGGGTGTTGGGCAAAGTCCAATTAGATAGATGCGGATTGAAGTCCTATCTGCGTGAAGGTAATGATGCGGCCGTAACAAGCATGCCCAAGATATCGTGTCGCCAAGAGAATGTCTATCCTGTAGAGTTTCCATACTCAGCATCATCCCAGAAAGCACGAAGCAAGACAACGCTGCGTCCGCGAATCCCTTCCCATGCCAACACCATGAAGACGGCCCCATCCATCCCGTTCCCAATAAACTAGACCTAGCCAAGATAGTGATGATAGATGCTGCTGCGCCAGTGGTATCACAATTAGCATAACGAACTCCGAAGTAAATAATATCAGTCAACTTCCCAGCTACCATGTGACGACGGCTCTCTTCTCCTCAGCCCGGACGGCTCTAGATGACCCAGTGGGATGCCGAAGTCATCCTCGGCCCACTCGTCGCCGTCGTCGCTCGATTCCCACGAGCAGGGAATTCGCTCTGTCTCTTGATGCACGCGGTACGTGCCGAACCCAAACGCTCCGTTCGAGATATGCGCTGCAATTCGGAGCATTAGCGCCACCAGATGTGCTGGCGGCCCGAGGAGAAGTTGGCAGGTTTTCTGCACTAATGCAGCCGTGAACTGCTGCTGAGGGGCATGTGATGGAGGGTTGAAGAGGTTCTGCGGATGTGGCATGGGAGAGTAAGCTCGCCGCTGTGAGGCGCCCGTCAGCTTCTTCAGCCTGATGGCGTCAGGCGGTGTCGGCACATCTGGCAATGGTGGCTCGAAGCTGTCGTCGGAATCGCTCATGAGTGGAGGAGTCGATGGCGCAGACTTGGTTTCACCACCGTCTGTAGGCGTGGAGGGCAGACGCTCTTCCGAGCGGGTCCTGGAGTGAGCCGTCACAGTGAGATCTGATATCCGGCGACGATGACGACCTCTCCGCCAATGCGGCTTATGTTCTACTTGCTCCTCACGCTGAGCCCATGAGTTGCTCTCTATGATAGATGTAGCGTCCTCGAATGGGGGTGTTGGTGTGCGAGATTGAGTCTTTGCTAAAGAATAAAACGAGTCGACACTTGAAGTACGACTGATTGCTTCCTCAACATTCTCCGCGTGTTCAGCCTCTGACTCTGGGATTGCTAGATGCCCTACTACTTTCCTCGCTGCCAACGGTGACGACTGTCCTAAGCCGAATCGCGGGGGAGCTGTGATCGACCTGGAAATCATGAAGGTCTTCGCCCGCTGCCGCAGAGACGGAGGGGGTGTGAGCCCCAAATTCCTCATGGCCGATAAGGGAGGATCATTCTCTGTTCGTGGTAGCGGTGACTTGGAGCTCTCCTCCTTTTCCTCAATCGTCTGTACGCTCTCTCGATCATCGTCATCATACGAAGAAGATATAGCAGAGTCCGATGCGTCTACAAGAGGCTTCGGACCATCTTCCGGAACCCAGCTCTTGTCGAATAACCACTTCTTAGCCTTCTCCGAAGGCCTCCGTAGCCGTTTAGGAATTGGCGGCTCAGGCTGCTCAGGAATTCCGACTTCGAGACCTATCTTGAAAGGACTGGCGGTCTTCTCATATTGCAGAACCTTTGCTAGCACGGTCTTGAAGTCCTCTATCTTCGCCTTGTCTTCGTCGGTAGCACAAGGTAGTTCAATCCGGTAGTACGAATCCTGCCGTACTCTAAGAACAAATTTGCACTCGCCGTCCACGCACCAGCATTGGGATTTCGGAAATATGGTATGGAGTAGTCGTCCGGAGTTGAGGAAGGATACGTTGGATGCGGTCACGCGGTAGATTCGTACAGGGCCTGAATTGCACCTGTTAGCCAAGACCTAGCCAAGGAAGCTGAAGCTGAAGCATACCAGCTGCAAGAGTCCTCTCGGTCACTGATTCCCAAGGGATAGATCCTAATCCTGGAGTGTCCGCATCTAGCTGCACATTCACACTCGGTCGCCTTCCATTAGCGGTGGGCGGCCTAGAGGGATCCAGAGCAGTTGAAAAGGACACGATCTTCGCGAATGTATGCGTGAATAGCGTTTCTATGCCAGCATCGCTATCCGAGTTGGAGGTAGTAGGCTTCGGCCGATCCGTAACCTTGGCGGGGACGGTGAAGGAACGGCGGAGGACCCCCGGATTCACCGATGACGAAGTTCCCGACGTTGAAGGGGCAGTCGAGGACGACATGATGGAGAAATCATCCAGGCATGTCGCAGAGAGATAGCGGGTCGGGCGAAGCTCGAGGGAGAAACAGTGTGGTGTGAGAGTTGGAGAAGGCTGGGGAAGCGCACGGAGACTCGAGTAGGTGCGGGACGGTGAAGGCACAAGACGCCAAGCAAGGTTTCACTTGGATCGGCACGGGGGCCGCATGCTTCACAACGATTGTACTATGTACATGGTCACCTCTTCTAGCATTGCTATTAATACATTGAAGTACTCCTAACAGTTCTTTCGACGATGGTGTGACTGCGAATCGTCAACAGATAGTTGCTCGACAACAAAGACTTCGAAGCGCGTAAACACGACGACGCGCCAGCCGCTCGCTCCATTGGGCAATGCAGATCTCTAGTGGACGCTATTGACAGTTGGCACGACCACTGAGATCGGACCACCTCCAATTCTTATTTCCGGGTCGCTGTTGGGACGCTGTATTCATTGTGCCTTTTGGTGTCTGAACGACACTGGTTCCTGAGCAGATTCGCCACGTCGAACTTTGATAGCAAACTTAGGGCGTAAAGGTCAGATGAAATCGATAGCATTGATATAAGTGACAGTGTGCCACCACAGGCGCTCATCGCATGTCTACAGTCTCTGCAGTCTGAAGGGGAGAACATCAGAGCAAAATGCACCGCCGACACCTGTCCCACTCCCATAACCACATGTGCAATCCGAAACGCCTGTCCAGCCGGCATATCGCACCCAACCAACATTATGGCAGACATCAGAGTCCAAACATGTAGAAACACAGTCTAGAAAGTAAAGCAGAATCGCTACGTTCCATGAGCCGCAATATCATTTACTGATTAGGGTTTCCAACATTCTCGTCGCCTGGTGAGACGCCCCCTTTGTTGAACCAGCCACCGATCCAGCTGGTCCGGTTTGCCTTGAGCTTTTGGCGCTGCGCTTCCTCTTCTTCGGCGGTTTCTTGTACGAGCCGAAGCGGACGCATCTTGTTTCCTGTCATGACGCCTCCCGCTTGGCGATCGAAGGAGCTCGCAACGCTACGAGGTGGAGATGGCGTATCAATGTTGATGCCCGAGTCGGCATTGCTGATATTGTCAAGGGTGTTGTTGCTGGCCCGTGACTCGTCAATGCTACCACGACTCTGAGGGCCTGAAGGAATGCGAGCTGCTGCTGCGGCGTTCTGGTTTTGAGGGGCGGCTGCTGGGAACCCGAAGAACGAGTTTCGAGGAGACGCGATGCCGGGGCTGATTTGGCCGGATACTGGTGGTGGGGCACGGTGCATATTATTGACGACAGACGCTGCTGAGTTGCCCCAATCCGAGTTGCTGCGGCGGTGATAGCTCCCGCTGCTCATTCTATAGCTCTGAGACCGCTGGAGAGGGATGCTGGGCGCTGTCATTGGGTCCTCTGTAACAGTAGGGGCACTCGGCGGAGGCATGTGGCTGACGGGTCGTGGTCGTGCTCGCCCGGCTCCAATGGCAACAGATTTGGCTCGTTGAAGGAGTGTTGGAGCCTCCTCCTTGGGTGGAGGAGGTGGCGGAAGCTCCTTGTTCGTATTGATGGCTCCAGCTCCCGTATCAGGCTCAAGATCGGTGTTGTTAAGAATTGACTCGAAGCCTTGATGCTGGAGCAGTCGTTCGATGATCTTATTGATATAGAGCGTCAGAGCCTTGTTCTGGTCCTTTGCGCTGTTGACTTCTGATTCGAGGCGACGGATGACCTCGGCCTCTGCGCCATCTGCCGATTCTAACTCGTCCGCAAGACTAGTTGAAGGGCCGTTCCGTGATGGAGCGCGATCTTCGATGGTAGCTGGACGCATGAAGTCCCTGGTGAAATCGCCGTTCAGAGTCTTCTCGCTTAGTAAAAGCTGAAAGCTTTCATTGTCTTCCATGAGGCGAGCATTGGTCATGCGAGTCTCCAGGAGAGTCCTCTCAAGCTCTTGCATACGCCCTCCACCCTGATTCTCCATCTCTACTAGCTTAATCTGAACCTCCGCAAGTTCCAGCCTGAGTCCTTCTATGACCTTGTCCTTCTGGTGTATGAGCTTGGAGTTGTTCTTGGAGTTGCTTCGCTGGAGTGACGCTGGAGGGGCAAATTGGCCGCTGCTCTCTAGATGGTGAGAAGAGCTGTTTCGAGAATTGCTTCGGAAGCTCGCTGCTAAAAAGTCAGTGATAGGCTTCACCTAGAACCTCAAATCAAACATGAATCCTTACATGTTCTCGAAAGGCGGCCTTCTTCTCCGTCGCCAGAACGTAAATCTTTCATGGCAACCGCTTCCTTTAGCCGTTGGATAGTCTCGTGCAACGCTTCCTCCCTCGATTGTGCGTCTTCCTTTTCCTTCATGGAAGCCACCCGCTCAGCCTCGTATATGGCTTCTAGCTCCCGCTGCTGCCTTATAGACTCCCGCTTCCCATTCTCCAACCCCTCCACTTTCTCTTCTTCCTCATGCACTTGCTCCTCGAGCCGAGCCTGGTCCTTCACCGCATCGTCCAGCCGCGCATGTAAGACCTCAATCTGCTTCTGGTACTCTTCAGACGCCGTCTCCGCCTTCTGGAGGCGCTCCTTCAACTCATGGATGAGCGCCGCGGTCTCCTCGCGAGCCTCCTCGTCAGCACCGTCCTGCGATACTGTGGAAGCGGTCTGGCTCAGACCCGACGGAGCGCCGGGCTTCTTGACGGATGCGCGAGCAGACAAGGGCGTGCCATTGCCACTCCGGATCGATCTCGTGCGAGCGACACCGTTGCTCGACGCTGCAGGTGTAGAAGCGCGGGACGGACTCCGATTTGGGGCCCCTGGGGTCGTCGGGGTGTTGGCACGACCCGGCGCTGGTGGTTTCTTTGCTGCAGTTGTCGCAGACATAATGGTATCGTCGACTGGTCGTGGTGCAATGGTGAATTCCGAACACTACAGTTTGGAGGCGTTTTGCGACGTTGCCAGCAGCTAAGAATAGAAAATCGAGTTGAACCAACCCCTGGAGTTGGCTATGGCTCTTGGCGGACGATCAGCGGCGGCGGAGGCGTCTGGTGAATATTATGTTTGTTGATGGCAACGGCGAGGGCAGGTTGCGAGCCTCAGACGTGTCTTGTTGAAACGACATGGACTCGGGCGCGTTTGGACTTAATAATTAATTCACGGACTTGTCCTGCATCGGCCGCCGAGATGTCCATGCGGATCGAGGTCACGGGCGTCACCTTCCTGTCTTCGTTCAACTCCGTGAACGAGGCAAGAATGTGGCGTCAAACACATCTAGAGACGTTGGCCTACCCTGCTTGAATATGTGATCCATACATACCTAACTCTTCAAGAACCGTGGTTGTCTTCATAGCAACCGAAGTATGCTTTCATGGCTCCCGTTTTGAACCAATCAGAGGTCCTACTACATCTCCACTTTCAGGGTCCTCGACACCCACGACGTCTGTTTGATGACCACAGAAGAGACGAAAAGTCCCTTCTACCCTCTGCGATCTCTCTTGTGTATTTGGGATCCCTTGCTTGCTTTCTAAGTATTCTCTATACTATAAGGTTTTCTTAATGTCTTTACCCCTGTTTCAACAGTGCGTGTTTCCGGTGAGCGTTCAGTACGTACCTTTATACATGCACTTCGCCCTCTGTCTTCACAGGAACATCTTTACGACTTATAGTTATGGCACCATATCCTAAACTCCTCACGTACACTACGCGCCGATTGGCGTTCACGCGCTTCAAAAAGCCTGTTTCCTGTCTCCACAACTCTCCCTTTCGTTCCTTCAGCGCCACCGGAATCAACAAGGGCGGTGCAGTCGCCTGGGCTCTCCGCCTCTCCAACGGGCAAGAATACTGCATGACCCGCTGGACCAACGTCTTCCCCCTTATCACAACCAACGACGCCTTCCTCGCCGAGGAACCAGAAGCCGTGCAAGAGTCCCTAAAAGATTGGCTAAACATGAAAGAAGACTGGGAGCACAACCAGGAAACAGGAGATTACGAGTTTGCAATGACAGGTTTCTACGAGCCCTTCGATAACAAGCTTTGTCCAAACGAGTACGGCTTCATCTTCACGGATTTCATGACTAAGCACATCATCGCCTGCACGAGCTATTGCAGCTTCTCCGAGGAGGCATTGAAGAAGTTCGATGTTTCAGAAGCGGTAGCCGAGATTGAAGGGCTAAATGCTGAGATCGCGAAGCTTGATACCGACAATGATAGAGATCGACGGTGGCTCCACATGCGGTGGAATGGCGCAAATTCGAGACTCGAGGAATATCAGCGGATCAAGAGCTTCTTTGACACCGGTCGCCTGCATACGTTCCGTGACCGCGAATTCAAAAACGTAGTGGTGAACCCCTTGGATTTTGCGAGTTATGACGAGTTTGTGGGTGAGGTTACAAGGCGAGTAGATGAGGCGGTGGAGCAAGCTGAAGACAAGTATTCGAGGCTAGTGTATGTGGATGTAGAGCCACCACCAGGTTGGCAGGTTGAGGAGTTCTATCATAGTAATATAGAAGAGAGGAAAAATGCCGTTGCAAGGATCAAGGAGCTGGGTCTTGTGTTGTCCGAGGATGAAGAGAGGTATTTCGGACCTTTCTTGAAGGGCACCGATGGTTTTGATGACGAAGACGATGGACACGACAAGGATGGTGAATACGATGCCAAGTAGCTTTAGATCCCGTTTCCATATTTACAATGCCTCGTCATAAAAATCCGTACACTTGTTTACCGCTGCGTGAGAAGCTTCATAGTATTTTGAGCATTCCGATTAAGGGTGAAGTTCGGCATTTTGGACAACTAGTAAACTCATGAGGCTACACAAGACCGCGTTAACAGGGTTTACGAGGATTAGAAGTGTATCCGCTGCCTCCGGTTTCTATTAGTGCGTTGGAGCCCCACAGACAGTACGAGTATCTACTGTAACTTGGCAAAATTTGGTCTCTCAGGAGCAGAGCCGGAAGAAAGGGATTTCCTTGATTATATGCATATTTAGCACCACTCTAACCACGTATTGAGCCTTCATATCTCATAAGAATCATTCATGTATCAATTGTTCCAATAGTCGTACATAGTACGAGCATCACATATCCGAAGTTAAGATAGTCGCAACCATTTTACTTCCTTTGTCCTCCTTCCAAATTCCCTTAGATCGATCCCGTTCAAATTCCAACCGCGCTCTCTGCAGCATACCCCTCAATCCACCCTTCTACCTACTTAATCCCTCAAATACGAAGACGGCTCGCTTGAACCATCGTCGGAGCCCTCGCCACGCGCTTCGCCTTCGCAGCCCCAAAGCCCAGCGCAGCATTGAACGCATCCGCCGCCGCCTGCCCCGTCGTCGCCGCCGAAGCAGTCTGAGTCTGCGTGCAAGCATCAAGAGCGTCCTGTCCAGCCTTACATTTTGTATCCAGTTGCTGGCAAATAAAGTCCGATATGACCCCAATATTCAACGCCGACCCATGCGTGAAAGTCGCGGTATCAGCCGGCTCGAACGAGTCTTCCTTACGGCCGTCAAATCCGGGGCCAAACACGATAGTCGGGTTAGAGCATGAGCCAAAATCGAGTTTGGAGGCTCCCGTCGTAGCTGCAGGTGCAGCGGGAGCTGCTGATGCTGATGCTGCGGCAGCGGGGGCAGTCTCATTGGCAGATGGGGTGGTAGGACACGCCGCGGTGCTGTTGGCCGCAGCGGCCGGCGCGGCGCCACCAGCAGCGATACCCGCAACGGCCGCAGTTATCTCATCGGCCGTTGCGTCTTCGACGATAAGGTTTTGGCTAAAAATGCAACCGGCGGTGTCGTCGGCGGTATCGCAGGTGTTGCCTGCGGCAGTGGGGTCACCGATCTTTCCTGGAGCAAACGTGCCGGCCTTGAGAGCGTCCTGGGGGTTGCCGCCGATAGAGGCGATCTGCTTAGCGATTTCGAGGGTGATAGCCTTGTTGGTTGCGGCGGCGCCAGTGGAGGCCGGATCTTGATGCTGGGAGATGGCGGCGATTTCGGGATTAACTGCTTTGACGGAGGTGCAGAGGACGCTGGCGAGGCCGACACTGCCAGTATTGCGTTCGAGGCCGCGGTAGATAAGGGCATCGGTCATGCCTTGGACGTCGCCGGCGGCTTTAGCGTTAGTGAAGGCCTGGTCGGCGGTTGCTTGTTGGAGGCAGTCTGGTTGAAAAAAGTGTTAATACGAAGAGCGTGGGTGGGTAGGAAGTCATAGCACACCAGTATCAGTGATATCGCCCTGTCCAGCAGCCCCAGCAGCATTACCCAGAAGACCGAAGATGGCATCTACGATGTTGTCCGGATTGTTCAACTTGAGGTTTGTATTGACACTCGCGACCTGTGCGTTGTGAGAGTGCTCCTGAGGCACCTCTCGCTTCATAACGATTCCCTCGAGTCCCACCGGCCTGGCAACGACCGCACCAAGTAGCAGCGGAAGACTGTAGAGGATCTGATACTTCATTTTCGTAGGCCTCGTGATGATAATCCAAAGACAGGTTTTGTTACGTTGAAGGAATGTAAGTTAGGAAATAAAGTGATTTATATACTGAAAGTAAGGACCGGCCGTAATCGTTTCTCCGGGAACGATGAATAGAAGAGATTGTAGGGACCGAAAAGAAGGAAGAGCCCGAAGACTTAACGAAGGACTTTTAGACGCAAAGATGCAGATGGATACAAAAATGAAGAGGAGGCATAGTGATGCCTTTCTTTTATAAAGTTATGCTCCGACTGTTGTCCATGACGCAGTTTCCAGGCTGATGTCGGACCCGCCTGATTGATGCGTGTTTGACGGAGGTTGGGAGGTTGGCTGCATGAGGGCGGCTCCTGAATGAGTGACTCTCACCATTGTTCGATCGCCGTCGGCGGCTCGATTAGAGGCGTTTTGCAGCCGGTGGATGTACAAGAAGAGGGCTAGAGCGAGGAGTGTAGTTGCCTCAGAGGCGATTGGCGGAGGCGAGGACAGGGGGGCCGGCCTTTCGAAACCCAGCCGAAGCGTTGAAAACCTACACTGCTTCAAATACGACGAGTCTGGATGCACGCGAAGACGACGATATCTCCGAGGGGTTCTTCTGGTTAGCTCAGCGATAAATGGCGTCGCAGTGGCTACGAGGTTGAAACTGGCGCAATGCCCGGCTCCCGACTGTGAAGAGTCTCGTAGCGAATGGGACGAAACATCATGCTACCGAGGCGTCAACAAAACTGGTGCTCAGTCTCGAAACAGTTCGGCTACTCAGTCAGTATTTATCACCCTAGAGAGGTTCAAGTCGAGCCAGGACGACTGCTCAGCAAGCCAGAGCAACTCCTTCACGGCAAGTCATTCTCTCGATCCGAGAGTCTTCGAACATAACGACATACGGCATAGAGCATAGCCCTAAGCCTGTCATTATCCCTTTACCCGTTGGTTTGCGTCCTACGTTATCGATAAGGATTTAACCAATCAGAAGCCAGCTCTTAGCCCTCCGTGATGAGAACTGCCGTGCGCATGAGGCTATTCGAATTCGTGATTTCTATGTATATAGCTATCTACACGCCTAGTCCTTGGAGTTGAGGATTGCGAGATGCTCGGCCCAGCACTCCTTCCGAGTGCAGAGAGGAATCCTGCACACAGAACACCCATATAAAGTCCTAGGCGTCCTATACGGCCGCTTCCAGCCGTTACTATCACTCCGTGCCTTCCTTGTAGTGTTTTCTGAGAGGTCTGCAAGCGGCTTACGAGCTGCCCGGTGTGGTGTTGAGGTTGTGCGCCGAGCACGTGCGCATGCCGAGCAGAAGGCCTGTTTCCTCCATAGTTTGACGTGCTGATGCTCCTTGACCGGCAGCCACGTCACCTCCATCATTGTCTTTCTTTTTTGTGAGGTCTTTGGCTGGCGTGGGCGAATAGAGGCATGGAGGAGGGCGTCTCGGAGGTCTCGACAGAATTGTAGGTGAGAATCTTGTCGGAGGGCTCGCTCGCCGGGCGGCTGCTTGTACGAAGAGAGCATATAGCTGTTGCCCACTACTGTATCCAATAGAAAAGAGAATAATGGCTTCCACGTCTTTCTATGGACACGATTTGTATTGTAATAGCTGCGTAGCTGGTCCGCAATGTCGACGCCGCACATCCATAGATTATACTCCTCGATAAACTCCGGAATATCTAGCATAGCCCTGGGCTTGTTGCCAAACACCTGGACGGTCTGTTTATAGCCCTTAGCAGTTGTAACCGGCCGTTGTCGAAGCTTCGCAACGTAGTTTTGACCTGGCGATGTATAACGTCAGCGGCTCTGCGGCATAGTGTTGAGGACGCGACACCCACCATTATAGACTGTAGATAGGAATAACACCATGGTGGCGTCCTTCCAGGCGAACTCTATCACCTCATAACTCTCTGATAACTCTGCATATAGCGTACCCCACGGAATTTGGCTATTATGGCTTAACTTAAGGTCTACAAGATGTGCTAAGACGCTCTCCGCAGCCACCTTCTTCTTAGCCTTTGTCTGTGATTGTGTACTGCTTATGGGCCCTCAACTACCTCAATATTGTGTTCCTCCTCGCCCATTTCCTCCCGTCTTGTCTTGGTTGTTCGAGCTGTTCCGGCAGCCCCAATTCCAAGCTCACGGAGCCGTTCGAATAGCTTCACGCTGGTAAAGAGATTATCCAGCCAAACAACGTGCTTTCCAGGCGGGTATAGGACAGCGTTGGTCACAGGATTGCGCTGTGTTAGCAGGTCCAGGACGACAGCTTGTGTCTTTGTGAAGCCCTCATCAAGGAAGCTCGTGTCAAGGTCTACGGGCCCCTTCTGGTTGCCCTTCGCATGCCATAGCCAATTAAGAACGTAGCCCTGGTTAGCTAGGACCCATATCTTAAAGCCCTCTGGCGTCGGCTTTGTTGGTATGTTGACAATCTCGCTGGCCCTGCCCATAAAGCGTTGAATCGTCTCATCGATAGCTAGGTGAGGCCCGGGGCTCCAGTATGTGCGGCAGAGTGCTCGCAGGTGCTCTAAGAGCTCATCTACGCGGTCAAAAGTCGACTGGAAGCCATCCTTAGGCACGGGCGAGCATCAAATATAGCGCTCAAGCTGCTCAAACCGGTCCTTTGATATATAGCTCGCCACCTTATGGCGAGCTCCACGGTCTACTGGACCCCAATAGTCCTTAACAGAGGGCTCCACGGTCACTCCCATATGTATCACGACTCCAAAATAGGCGTAGAGCTCGTGCCTCCTTGTAGGTTTCCACTGTCTGGGCCGGCCCTTTGGCGTGAGCTCGGGTGGGTGCGCCTCTGCATACTCGTTTGTCCACTCCACCATCTTATCTATCATTTCGTCGGTGAAGAATAGCTTGAAAATAGCTATAGGATTATGCCGATCAAGACTGGAGGGCACAGCTGCTTCGCCCGGGTCGAAATAGTCGTCGATGCGGAGGGGGGTGAATTGAGGCAGCGGCCAGGGCTTTGGTGGTGGCTTTTTTGACGTTTTTGAACGAGGATCCTTCCATTTCACATAGTCGATGTCATTGGAGGTTCGAGGCATTTTGAAGGATCAATTTGGGTTGATTATTGGCGTGTTTACAGCTGTTTACTATCTACGCTTGTGCCTCTGCGCATACCTCAGTACGGTGTTCCTGCACGGGCCGCCTTGGCGTTGCACATCAACGGGTTAAGGGATACCTGCTTATTATTCTCGGCTCGTTTGAGAATTAAATTACCCTTAATGCTTGCCTGCCTGGAACTAGATGCCAACACCGCGTCCGGTGGCGCCGGGGCGTTGTGGGGTATGCACAGCGTGGAATTGAGGGTAGATATTCGTCAGACCATTGCGCTGGTAGTCGAGTCGTTGACACGTGTCTCGAAACTCGGAGTCTGAGATGCACATGATAGGAAGATGGCTGGAAGGTCGGATGATTTTACAGTCCGGCACAATTTGGGTCACAGGAGGAAACTGACGTCGTTGTCTTCTTTTAGCAAGTCTGCGGTAAGAGTCTCTTTAATCCCGAATTCTTTAGTCTTCTTACGTGCATGAAGTAGTTTCTACTCAGCCTGTTATCATCCAACCTCAGTCATCATCCAGTACACTGCTCCTATAATCCTAAGTGAGACTAAGGTATCTGAAGCATGCTGAGACTACTCCTTCTACTTCAGCTATCGCACAGAAAGACTATCGGTTTTGTCTCCAATCTAAGCCACTCATTCCTAACATATGCATTTATGATATTGGAGCTAGCTATGGGCTGTTCAAGGCTAGGTCTCATGGCCTCCGGTCTACTAGCCTTCTCTAGTGAAAACACATCTATATCATCTACCCAAATGTCTACGACTACTATCACTTCAAACTCAAGTGACCTCGAACTTGATAGTACGAACATTACTACTGTCCCTAAAGTTTCTACGTTCGAAAGAAATAAGATGATCAACATTTTCTAGTTCGACTTGTTGACATTTCTTTCATGCATTTCATCCCCCTATCGCAGCATCACCTGCTCGTAAACCGTCGTAAACCCACGTCAACCCCCCCTCCGCGTCAACTTACGCCTCCTTTAGCCGAGCACCCACTCCCGCGATCAGATGACGGGTCTGATGCTCCGTCAATGTACAAAAATGCATCCACGAGCTATTCAGTCCGCAAATACCCGTACATACGTAGTGCAGCTGGTCATGGTGGCTGGGTCCTGCGGGATTCCTCCGCCAGAGCTATGAAGACTCACTCAAACCCTCAAGCCTCGAAATACAGCGATATATATACCCAGCTAACACATCTACACCCAAATACCTGATATATATCTACTTGCTATATATCTACTTATATATACCACGATATACGACTCTGTACCACCTCTAACACCGATACCGGCCAACGAACGCCATGTGTCGCAACCACCGCACGACTTATGCCTGCCACCACACCGCCGACACCATAACCCTCTGTCCGGCCGCCCTCGCACCCCTCCTAACGCACTGCTCGCGCTTCCCGTACACGGCTCCTCTCCCCACAAGAGCGGAACTAGGTACTCACGACGTCATTCTCGCCGGTGACACTCCCATTGCCCTGTGCGAGGACTGTAGGCGTGACGAGGAGTGCAGGGTCTGGGCTGAGGTGATCGGAGTCAATGTTGACAGCTGTCCGGACTGGCTGAAAGCGCTGAGGGAGGAGGCGGCGAAGCAGAAGGGAAAGGAGATGGAAATGGGGAAGGGTGTCGAGACGGCGAGGAAATTGAATCGAGGCCTGACGGTGCTCGTTGACCCGGCGGTTGAGACGTGCTTTCCACCCATTGCGGGCGCGAACGTATTCGATTGTGCTAGTGATACGGTGAGTGGAGTGGCGAATGCTCGTGTCAAGACGGCTTCTGCGACCGGAGTTACTGTCTTCAACGACCATAGCACTCTCACCGATCAGCCAGTCGTAAACGCCGAGAAGACCTCTGATAAGGGCTCAAGTCGATCGCTCAACTGCGCATACACCGGTGGTCTGGGTCTCACAGTCAACACAGTACGCCAAGGCGCCCTGGGTGGGGCTTTGAAAGGTCTGGAGAAGCCTGCGCACCAGGTCAAAGTGAGCAAGGTGGACAAGAAGCCGGACAAAGCGTCCAAGAATGCGCACAAGGTGGTTGAGAAGGATCGGAGAACGTTGTCGAGGATGTAGATGGTCGGAGAGGGTGTAGGGGGCAATACGGCTCTTCTATTAGAGCATAGAGCTATGGTGTTGAGGGGTCGGGTGCAGTGGGTTCCCAAGGAGGGTTGCTCATGGAGGATTGTGCGAACTTTGCGGCTTGATGTTGGAATTGAGTATATGAGTAAAGGGCCACTTAGGAACACATCTCCATCTTTTACTGAACTTCAATAGCACTGATATAGGTGGTATGGAGGGGCTGTTAAGACAATTTCTTAACCGATACATAACCCTATACTCATATGTTTGTAGCATGGCTTCTAATTTCACTAATCTCCAATATCACTAATCAATTGCTCAATTATATATATCGAGATCAATCAAGGCTCTTATACAGACTATTATAGAAGTACGAAGCTTTTTCAACTATACACAAAAGTCCGTTTCGACCTTCCCCCAACAAACATCCCTCCTACTCAACGATACCGCCATCGTCCCAAATAGGCCTAGCGCCATATCTCCGCCTGCATCTTCAACTCCGCAAGACCACCGAGCCCTCTCCCCTCAACCCTATCCATCACCACCAACCATGGCTACCCCAACCCGCCTAACCCGGACCCTAATCCGCTCATCCCTCCGCCCGCTCTCCAAACCCATCACCGCCCGCCACTACCGCGCCCACGACTCCCCGCCCCCAGCACCCTTCACCCCAGCCGAATCCGCCATCCTCTCCGCCGCCCTCTCCCACGTCCCCGCGAACGGCTTCACATCCACCGCCCTACGGCTCGGCGCGCGCGACGCGGGCTATCTCGATGCGTCGACGAACCTATTCCCGCGGGGGGCGTTCGATCTGGTGAATTACCACCTCGTGACGCAGCGGCTGGCGCTGAAAGACGCCGTGCAGTTCCCTGCTGGGGAGAGGATAGGAGTGGGCAAGAAAGTCAGGACGCTGGCGCTGGCAAGGCTGCGGGCGAATGAGGAGGTCGGGGTTGTGGGGCGGTGGGGGGAGGTACGTCCCAATTCCCTCTTCTACGAAGTACTTTCACTTTTGAAACTTTCCTTTTTCAGTAGTAGTAATAGCAACCTTCATCAATTGGACGGACGGTCAGCTAATTCGAATGTGCTTGGGGTTGCGTAGGCACTAGCCCTAATGGTCCAACCCACCCTCGTCCCGGCCTCCCTCGCCGAGCTCGCGCGGCTGGCCGACGAGATGTGGTTCTTGGCTGGCGACACGGCGGTGGATTCGAGCTGGTACACGAAGCGCGCGAGCCTGGCGACGGTCTACTCGGCGACCGAGGTGTTTATGACGCAGGACCAGTCGGCGGGGTTCAAGGATACCGAGCGGTTTCTGGATGCGCGGTTAGAGGATGTGATGAGAGTTGGGGGTTTCTTGGGCGGGGTGGGCGAGTGGGTGGGCTACACGGGGCACAGTGTGGTGAATGTGTTGAGGAGTAAGGGGGTGAGGATATGAGTGGGAAGAGACGTCGTCTGCGATGTGGGAGGGGGCAAATGTGTAAGAGTGGCTGTAAGATTATACTGTAGGGAAAAATGGTGATCTAATGGGATAGGCAAGCTTTAGCATCGAGAAGGCGTTTGGAAGCTGTGTTGAAGTTATGTCTCAAGCCGAACATATGTTCGCGTTCTCACTGTGAGTAGCATCGCTCTAGGACTGTGGTAGGTCTAGGTGCTTCTTTTACAGATATGTCTGCTTCTACTTAAAAGGGGTTTCTTTCACTCATGCAGCGAAGGATTCTTCGCAATCATAATCTTGACATTCGTCCTGTCTATTACCCTCAAGGTCATCTCTGTCCTAGAACTGTATGATACCTTCCACCTAGATTCAAAGTTCTTGCAACATGGACAATGTGGTGAGGCGAGTCACTATTCGTGGCGCGACTTGGAGCTGCGTGTCACTCTGCCATTCCTGTCATCACTATTCGATTGTCCTATTGTTGGTAGTAGCCACGCAAAGTGGTTGTGAGGACGGTGGAAGCCCTTCGCAGCTTTAGTCAGCCTGCCACTGGGCTTCCCTGAGAGGAAGAGCTCAAGGCTATTGAATACCGTACGTATTCTATTTCGTAAGTATATATTTCAGTGGTGTCGTTTTCTCGATCGACCCCTTTCTGCCCCGATGCAGCGAGCATGCCTCTCGATGGTGTTCATCAAATCCGATGGTCTTTCCAAAACACTGTGGAGTCATGCCAACCCGCTACGCTTCGTCCACCAAGCTTGGTGGCGTGTGCCCTCGTGGCGGTGTTAGAATTTGAGATGGAATCGGCGATGAGGTGTGTGGATAGGTTGAATCGGCGATGTGAAAGCAGACACCACCCGCCAGTCTATTTCGGGATGGATATCACCATGTACCCCCATGTGGCCACGTTGAACGTGAGAATGATCCTATGTGTAGCTGCACGCTGCACTTGGTTGTCGACAGAGCTGTCCTTGCCGCCGTGAAGTGACACCACAATGATACCACAATGATAGCCGGAGTCAACTCCTGGCTACCAGCACACCAGTGAAGCTGTTGTGTGGTTGTACCACAGTAGGATAAGATGAAGTTGGATCGGCGATGAAAGCAAGGCGCCAAGTGGCACGGGGACATGAAATTCGGAGAAGGTTCCTGGAGAGACGGAGAGATGATTGTATCAGGTGGTAAGAGGATGAAGAAGGCGATTGATGATGTGAAGACGCTATAAAGGAAAATGGCGCGAGGCCCTGGGATGCTGCACCCTGATGCCGGTCGAAGGTGTTGATCTGGTGCCCTGATGGGCGTCTGGTATGTGCTGTGCACGGCTGCTCGGAGATGCCTCCTGTATGTCAGATGAAGAAGTTGTGTCCTTGTGTGGATTGGGACGAAGGACCTCGGAAAGACTCCGAACGAGCACTAGACGTGAAACTCTGCCAACGGCCAGGAGCATCTCCGGCAGAGTCAGGGCCAGTAAAGCGAATTCATCCGCAATCGAACGATGCTGTGCGCCGCTAGGAGACCCCTCAGCACCCTCACCAATGGCAGAGCGTGTGCAGCCGCATCGTTGAGCACCAAAGAGGCAGGCTGGGGCGGTATGCGCAAGTCATGGCGGCGTCTTTCGCGAAGTTTCTCTGCACAGCGGGCACGCGCAGGCCCCTCACGGATGGCGGTGTGTGCCGATGGCCTCGTGTTTCTCGATCTGTGCAGGGACGCGCATCTCCCGGCTTCCCTGACGCGAGTATCAGGGCCCACGGCGGCCTTCGACGGCACGGGCACCACGGGCACAACGCGCACAACGAGCAGATGAAGCCTTGGCCGGAGTCCTTTCTGGGGCGATGACCTCATACGTCGTGAAGCAGCTGGCCCCGCCGTGCTGATTGGACGCGCTGCACCAGCCTCGCGGGCCGCAAAGGGTGCGCCAGTCGGCTCGCAGGGCCGATCGCGCTGCTTTAGGGGCGCTTGTGCGGTTGCAGCCGAGCGTTGATGCTGCAGGGCTGAAGTCCGGAGACAGAGTGCCGTGCTTGACTGATGAAAGATGGCGCCGATGGGACGTTGAAGCCGTACAAACCACAGTGTGGCCACGCATCGCGGTGGAGGAGATCGCGGGCATCGACGCGCTGACGGCCGCATCGTCGATGAGCAACCTGGCCTGGCAACGGCGCTGGGTCTCGACCGAGCTGGCGCCACAATCGACTTGACGCAGGTGCGCTGACCCTCGCACAGCCGATCCTCACGACCTCGAAGCCCGTTCTCCAGATCGCGGCTGGAGAGCCAAATCCACCAAAATGCTCCCCCCATCGACCGCCAGGCCCCAGATCCCGCCAGGGCTTCAGCATGCCTGTCAACCCTGCCCACGGGCTCAAATAACCCCCTACGACCGGTATGCTCTCCGTCTCCGCCCTCACCACCGCCGCTCATCTTCGTCGCGCTGCAAACTCTTGCCACCCTTTCTCCGCTGTGACCACTAACAGTGCACCCTTGACCATTTGGAAAGCTGGCTAGAAGCTATATACCCTCCTGAACATATATCCAGTCTTCTATTGCTTCCATCTTGTACCCCTTCCGACGTCGTTCCCGCTGCCTCTACCGTGAATTATTCATCCACCTCGTTCCTGGTCCTAGATCAGACGAAACCACACCAGGCTTCATGGCGACCGGCTCATAGTACCGACCCACCACCACCACCACAACCACAGCATGGACTCGCGCAATCCAGCCGACGCTGTGCCAATTGGGCCCGGCTCGAGCCAGCCCGCCAGCCCCCATCCCCGACGACCACCCGCTCACAAGTCTGTATCGCTGCGACATACACCCCCGCTAGAATGGTCCAACGTGCAACTCAGTCGTGTCCCCGCCGGTCAACCCTCCCCTCCGTCTCCGACAGTGCCCCGAAGCGATCGAGCGAACCCACCATCCAGCATATCGCCAGCCCTGTACAACCACAAGCCAAGCTCGGGGGAGAGCAGTGATGCTGGGAAGTGGTTTGAGAGATCGAACAACAATGTGACGCACGATTTGTCTGTTGCCGACAGTGAGTGTTGATCTGTTCAACTTAGACACGCCCGCTGACATGTCGAAGATGAGCCGCCATTTTTTCTACACAACTCCTCGTCGTCCGAGACCCCTCCCGAGATGCTGGAGCAGCAAGCAAACGCCCTCAACATGCACTCCGCATCCATGCCGTACCGCCCTAGTGGTGCGCAGCTCCCAGCAGAAAGCAGTGGCAGTGACGATTACCGCAGCGTCATCGACGATCTCACAATTGTGAACAAAAAGCTGAGGCAAAAGCTGAGAAAATATGAGAAACTGTACGACGCTCATCTACAGAACGACAAGCTCTTCGAAGTCCGGTTCCATGGCCTCCCAGATGATAAAAAGAAGGAGCTGGAGGAGACTCTGCGACAGTTCGCCATGGGACTTAGCGACAGCCCATCGAACAATTCAGTCCCGTCCGTGTTCCCTCCAACAGCCTTGAAGAATGCGACCTCCTCTCTCACCTCTACCCGTTTTGCAGAATCCGGATATGCTTCCATGTCCGCGTCTGGTCAAAACTCGGTATCGGTACCCTCTAGCAATACTCTCGCTAACTTTAAGAAGCCTGTGAAATCACCGCTCAACCAACAGCACCATAACGTCCAATCATACCTTCATGACATACCCGCTGGTCTTATTGGAAAGCCCCTCCATCTGACAGAGAAGGCGAAAAAGAAGCTCGTAGTCCGACGGCTAGAACAAATATTTGCTGGCAAGCTTTCTGCGCCGGGAGATCATCCGCATCCCGTGCAACAGCAAGAAGTTGCCCAGTCAGCCGCGAGAGCGGACCGAGCAGCACGAGAGCTTAGTGGTCAACTTTCAGGAAAGGAAGGGATTCGAGAAGCTCGCATAATGCCTCAAGACGATGATATGAGAGCATCAGAGGACACATCACCGGACGTAGCTAGGCAGCCTTCGTCGTCCAAGGAATTAGCAGAACCAAACTCGTCGAGTTCCGGATCGCCAGACCAACGGCCTACAAGGCCTTTGGATCTAGACCCCTATCGAGCTCAGGTCCCTTCGGAAAACATGGATTATATCCGTCACTTGGGTTTCACGCCACCAGATATGGTTTCCGGCGACGCTCCACAAGATGGCCACGGCTGGATATACCTTAACCTTCTAATAAACATGGCTCAACTTCACACAATCAGTGTCACCTCGGATTTTGTCAAGAATGCTGTTGCTGATTATAGTAACAAATTTGAACTGTCTCACGATGGTCGTAAGATACGATGGAGAGGTGGACACGATGTCACTCGCAACAGCAGTGATAGCTCATCGGAGCAACTATCAAGCGCTTCGCCAGATGATAGTGACGAGATGCAAAGACGAGAAAGAAAGCAAGCCAAAACCGGCCGCACACACAGCGGAGCAAGCATGGATCCTGCACACCACGCTCGAAAGCTTGCTAGGCAGGAGAAAGAACGGGAGAAGAACAAGCTGGCTTACACGCCATTATTTTTCCATCAACCGAGCTCAGAAGGCGATGATGAGTACAATTACGATGTTGACTCTTCGGAATACTCTGCAATGCCGGCTAACGCAACTGGGAACTCATCTGGCCTCAATTTCTCCGGAGCCAGCCCTTCGCGCAAGCGACGTGACACGGGACCGATCATTTTCTACAACAATGCTAGATTTTGCACCGATCTGAGCGGCGACTGGCGTGGGGCTACTCGTACCAATCCAACGTCCTACGAGAGCATCACGTCACGCCCTCTCGGTACTCATACTACCAAAAAATGGAGCGCAGAACGTGATGCGGAGCTTCACGACAGTAAGGGTCCGTTGGCCGATCCATCGCAGCTTGAGGAGCAGATGGACATCGACCACTCAACATCTGGCGAGAGTGGAATCAAGTTTGAGTCTGAAAGATCCGAAGCCGACGACGATGCAATGGCAAGCCCAAACCGTATCAACTTTGAAGCGTCTGGGTTGGGAGGAGTCCAATCGGTTGACAATTTTGCCATTGACGTTCAGCTTAGCAAGAAGCGCGTAAACCACCCACACGACCTAGTAACAGTTCGTCGGTCCGTATCGAAGTCGAAGCCATACCCACACAAGATCCTCGAGGTTTTGAAGCGAGATGCCACGTCGTCTTCAAAGGACCCTAGAAATGCCGCGCAATCCATCATAGCCTCAGAAATTATATCCGCATCCCACCAAGAGCTACCCAACTCTGCTCTCCCTCCCCCGTCAATGCTCCCCTTCGACTCTTCTTCCGGCGACGCCGACTCGGACGCCGAATCAGACGTGTCCTCCGCCGCTTCGGGCATGTCGAGCCATATGAGCGTCGAACCACGCAGGTACACCGTGCCTCAGCTCCTGAACATCTCGCCCCTACATGACGGCAGCGAACAATCGTGGGATCCCGAGGACGACGATGAATCTGACAGCGTAGACCTCCTCGCCACGGCTCGCGCCATCGATCCTACTGCCATCCACGCGAGTGAGCGCGAGTACGACTCCAACATGGCCGAGCGCCTCGCCGAAGACATCCCCGCGGGCAGCTCTGCTGCGACTGGCGCTGGCGGGAGCGGTTACAACAGTCCTGAATCCCGGGCTGCGGCTGATGCCGCTGAGAACGCTGCGCAGGCTGCTGCTGGGGGTAGTGGAGACCACCTGCTTTCTAAAAACTTGAAGCGCGCGCGGACGAGCGATAATTTTGCGATGCTGAATCCGGGGAAGGCGGCGAAGTTTGACTGATTTTCTATTGCTCGCAGCTCTTTTTTCCACATCTCTCAGCATTTACTGTGTTACCTTTTTTCCTCCAACGGTTTTAGGATTGGCCGGCATAGGGGGTGGTCCCTCAGCGATTTGTCTGGAGTTTTGTGTCACGATATACCCTTATCATAGTTGTTTGCTACGAGGATACTGGATTTGTACTACTATTTGAGGAGCAAGGAGCATAGCATTAGGAACGAAGGAAAGGGAAAATGGGCAATTCAAAGTACTCAATCAACAGATTTTTCATTTGAGATTATGCATCCAAAATACTCGCACCAAGCTCATCCCCACATCGTGATGGACAACGGCACGGACGCATCTCCGTGGTAGATGGATCTGCGTGCAGATCTCTTCACTCAAAAGTCTTGTTGCTCTCGAGATCGAGCTTTAGGCCTGCGGATTAGGTAAGGCGTCTGCATCACCTGAAATCTGTTCTTTTCCATTCAGCCACTTTAATTAGGTCGAGATCATTGTCAAAGCGTGCCACACAGCTGCATAAACGGTGATAGCTCTGCCTTTGCGGTATCTCGTTTTGTAGTTATCAAAGAATACGGCGCCCTGCGAAGGCGCGCTAATGAAAGGTCGCTTCTTTTGAATTCATCTCGGCGGCCGCAAGGGCTAATCTTTCTTAGAAATCGAGACGGGATGAACCATTTTAAGTAAGTAGTAGGAGAGACCCGAGCCTACGGAAGGATGTAATGGAAAACAACGCAACCCATAACCCAGGACTCACAATCGACAAGATCACATGGAAGAACAAGGCAGCTATTGCCGCGGCGCGGGCAAACCCAGCACGGCGTGCAAGCTCGGCCATCGTAGGCGTACGAACAGAAGCAATGGCGAACAACGCCATCAACAACGGCATCGCTTGGGGAGGCTATGTACTCGACGCCTCAAGGTACGAGGCAGGATTTGCAGCCACGCAGTGCTTCAACTGCCAGGGCTACGGGCACGTCGCGAGGTACTGCAAAAAGAACGTCAAATGCGCAGTGTGCGCAGGCGAGCACAACACGAGAGTGTGCCCGGACAAGACCATCAAGAAATGCGCAAACTGCAACAGAAACCACCCGTCATACAGTGCCGAATGCACTGTTCGAAAGGGGGCCCAGCAAAGGGCCCTTAACAAGAAATGGACAACACCACGCCAATACCCCGCAGAGCGCAACGAACCATATATGTTCCAAGCGCAGTCACACGACAAACAACAGCACGCAAGGAAGATAGCTCCAAAGAAGAGGGTGCGACATACAGGGGAGTTCGAGACACAAGCAGAGGAGCCCTCCTCTATGGACTCTATGACATCCACGGCTTCCACTGTACCTGCACCCTCGAAGAGACCCGGACCTGGGCGGCCGAAGAAGGTGCTCACAGCGGACAAGGACCAGCCCGCCATCAACGAGGCATTTGGAATCGGAAGTGGAACGCAGCCCGCCCAATTTACGCGACCCAACCGATTAGCTACGCTGCCGGAAGCATCATCACAGCTAGCTACACAAACCATGTACGGCGGAGGCGATTGGCTAACATTAAGCGGAGAGGTTCAAATACCATTATCACAAAACAACCTAGCCAACCAACAGATCCACGCTGAGCAAAGGACCCAGGTAGACAACGGGCAAGCCAAGAAACAATAAGAGGACACCGAGATGAGCCAATATTAGAACGACCGAACAACCTCACTATTATACAGTATAACGTCCACAAGAACTCAACAACTCAGAAGGAGTTCCTTGAAAAGGCGGAGAACGCCAGCCCGCAACCTATGGTACTAGCCATACAAGAACCGTGGAGGAACCCACGCGGGCAGGGGCAGGGGCACACAGTGCATACAACGCATATAACAAAGTTATACCATCTACTGCACGCAGGAGAGGAACACACAAGAGCCTGCACATACGTCAATAAACAACTAGACATTAACGAGTGGACGGTTGTGCACCACTCACCAGATCTTAACACCCTCTCCCTTTGCGCAGGGGGAGAGAGGATCCATATTCACAACATCTACAACCCGAACCCCAACAGTATTATACAGGAACTACCCCTACTGCTGAACAATACCGAAGCGGAACATATCCTTGTCGGAGACATGAACCTACACCATCCGCTATAGGGAGGAGTTCGAGTTGTGCAAATCGAGGAGTAAGCAGAGGAGCTCCTCCGCATCACGCGCGAAGCAGGCATGGACCTAGCCACGGAGGAAGGGCTAGAGACATGGGCAAGAGGAACATCGTGGTCTACAATTGACCTTACGTTCACAACAGGGTGGCTAACAGAACAAATAATTTCCTCCACGGTCCGAGAGGAATGGAACTGCGACTCTGATCACCGGCCTATATACACGGAGTTCGATGTCTCACCACCAAAGGCAGCCGAACCCCCGCAGCGTAGGCTGTGGAAGGATGTAGCATGGAAAGAAGTACGAGAGAACCTAGCAATACGGCTAGACGAGCTAGAAACTCGGAACGACCCGCAGGAGACGGAGGAAGATCTTAATATGTTTGCACACCGCCTACATGAGTGTATATAAGCTATAATAGACGAAACCATACCACTCGCAAAGCCGTCGAAACAAGCATCACCTGCGTGGTCAACAGAGTGCACCGAGGAAGTGCGGGAGACGAGGCGGGCCTATAGGACCTGGCGCTTGTTAAGAACAGTAGAGGACTGGATTTTGTACAGAGTACAGTGCAACAGAAAGAAGAGGGCTATACGCAAAGAGAGCACAAAAGCATGGCGCCGCACAGTAGACAAGATCACGTCGGATCCGAAAGGCGTATGGAAGCTAGCCAAATAGGGCAGAACTGTTGGAAAGGAACCACGGCCACCGCCTCAATTCCCCCCTCTTTCACGGCCCAACAACACAACGCTCTACACAGACAACGAGACCAAGGCCCAAATACTTGCGGAACAGTTCTTCCCACCCCCCGTGGAGGCAGACCTCTCCGACATTGAAGGATACCAATACCCAGAGCCGTACGAGTCCTCACAAGACGTTACGGTGGAAGACGTCCTCTCCGCGCTGATGGGAATAGCCCCGGACAAGGCCCCGGGCATTACAAAGATAACTAACAGGATCCTTAAGAAATGCGAAACGCAGCTAGCACCAACGCTGGCCAGGTTCTTCACCAGGTGCGTGCGTATGGGGCACCACCCACGGCCGTACAAAGAATCAATCACCGTAGTGCTACGCAAGCCTTAGAAAGCGTCCTACAACACAGCGAAGTCGTACAGGCCAATTGCGCTGCTGGAAACAGTAGGCAAGCTGCTCGAACGCATTGTAGCACGAAAACTATCTAAGATAGCAGAGGAGAAAGGCATGCTCCCACCGAGCCAAATGGGCGCAAGGCCCGAACGATCTACGCAGACAGCACTGGAACTCCTCACGGAACAAATACAAACTGTATGGAAGGGCAACTCTCACCTTGTTGCCTCCCTCCTTAGCCTGGACATCTTGGGGGCCTTTGATAGAGTATCTTACGAGAGAATAATACACAACCTACGGGTCCAACGTGTACCGGAATGGATGGTCCAATTCACAGAATTGTTCCTACAGGACCGAACTATAAGACTCTCTATTGGAAGATACATCGCCAAGACTATCCCGGTTAACACAGGCATACCACAAGGATCCTCACTCTCGCCGATCCTCTTCTTATTCTTTGCAAGCACGCTCCTGCCGGCACTATAAGAAGGCAATACAACAGCCTACGGGTTTGTAGACAACACCAACATCCTCACATTCAGCAGAAGCACGGAAGAAAACTGCAGGGCAATCAAAAGTGCGCATGTACGGTGCATGGAGTGGGCGAAGAAGCACGGCGTAGTGTTTGCCCCGGATAAGTATCACCTTATACACTTTACAAGGCGCCGTTCAAATGCGGTAAATGTAAAGGCTATAGTAAATATTCGGGGCTTTACAGAGGGCCCAATTACAGAGCTCCGCGTGCTTGGAGTCCAGGTGGACTCTAAACTTAAATGGGGCCCGCATATACGCATTACAAAGGAAAAGGCTATAACACAGATAGGAGCCCTTACACGGCTAACGGCATCAACATGGGGCGCAAGCTTCCAAAAAGCACGGCATATATACTCAGCAGTTATTAGGCCGGTCCTTACGTATGGGTGCACCACCTGGTTTCCAACGCCAGGCATAAAGGAATAAATTAGCAAAGCAAAGATTAAACAACTTGAAACGGCCCAGAACCACTGCCTCCGTGCTATCGCAGGGGCGTACAAGACAACAGACATCAAGACGCTTGAACACAAGACCTCTTGCCCCCCCCTAAGGCTTAAGCTAGAGGAACTCGCGGTGGCGTACGCGGACCGCACGCGCGCGGGCCAGGCTAGAGAGCATATTGAGACCACGTGCCGCACTATCAGAGACACTATTAGGAGACACTATAAGCCTAGGAAAACGCCTAAATACGAGCCGAGCCGGCGTGACGTACTGAAGAGGCTCGCGGTTAAGGCCACAGCACTAGCCCCGAGGTACGAAGGGCAGTCAGACAACTTGTACAAGCTTTTAAGACGAGGAGCAATACAGGAAGCGTACGAGGAAAGGTGGAGGGACGAATGGGAGGCCCACAGGAAGAAACGAAGGGGCCCCCCTACGCCGGCCCTCAACACGAAATGGAACAAGAATCAGGCAAC
>NW_022985449.1:350668-490224 GCF_010093595.1 Mytilinidion resinicola | reverse complement strand
ATAGCACTGCCGCATGGACCCTAACGGGAGCTAAATCGGCCTAATAGAACCTAATAATAATAATAATAGTAGGAGAGATTAGGGATTGAAAAGGGGAGGCAGTTGGGGGATAACGTGGCGTGGGAGATACGGTTGAGTCCTGTAGAGTTTCTTGCTGTGAGACAGCTAGGACCTAGGCGAGGTGGTGGGGACGAAGAGTCAAACGAGTAGTAGGAATACTCTTTAGAGAGCATCTACCCATGGAGGAAGTCTGCTCTACACGGAAGGTGTCTCCTCCACGTGGAGAAAATACACTCCGCACTCTCTTCTTATTTGGTGATCCTGTTAGCTGGCCGTGAGGCAAGTGCATTGGAGGTAGATTGGTTCAATACAAAGTCTGTATTGTTTGTTATAAACGTTGCGTGTGTTAGATAGCAGTTCTGGAAGGAGTTTGATGCCGGAAATACGTAGTGAGAAAAGATAAGTAGGAGTAAATAAACGTTCTTACGTACCACCGTGATTTCCGAGCAGATTCAGTCACGTGACTAGATTTAATGAATTTTGCCACCGAGATTACGTCACGTGACTGAATCTACTCGGAAATCACAGTGGTACGAGCGACGGTGCTGATGAAGTTGTAGATGATGGGGCAGATGATGAATGAGAATGAAGTCCAAGCTATTTTGAACATGAGTTTGTATTTTTGTTGAGCGCACGTGTATAACAGGTGACGAGAAAGGAGAGTAACGTGACGCGGAAAGAGAAGCCGCGATAACTGACAGTGTCCATATAGATCTGCACCTCTATGTTTGGCAGCTGGCGTAGGAAGGGCAAAGAATCAGTGAAGGAAGTATGAGTTGTATTGAGGTGCTAAGAGAGGTTTGCAGGCGGCAACGGTGGCAACGGTGGCAAACAACAGGCAGCATTCAGCTGAGCATTCAGCTGAGTTCGAGCGAGCTTATAGGTATAAACCGCGTCGTATCGCTTTCCAAATCTCTAATCTCACAATTACTTATCTGACCATTACCTCTTTCCGAATATGCCCTCATACATGAATTATGCTGGAGGCGTCACGAAAGTGACAAATCGTTCCCAGGACGTTGCCCCGGCCTACAAGCTGAGCAAAAGCGTCATTATTTCTTCAAATACAACTCGACATATCGTCAACGATATCAGCCGCTTCACCGACGGAATCACGTCAGCCACCGACAACGAATTCGTACTTAGCGGTTCAGGCCAGCTGCCAATTCTTGGATTCGGTAACGCACTTGTTCACGGTTCAAACGGAACTCAATTCATCTTACTCAACGCTGCCTACTGCCCGGAAATGCCTACGACGGTTGTTAGTCTGAGCAAATTCAAGATGAGTGGGATATTCTGGTCTAGCGAGACTGGAAGCTTGTTCAACCGGAATGGAAGAGGAGAGGAGGTTTTGATCGCGGATTGCAAGGAGATCGATGGTCTGTGGGTGCTTGAGTACTGTCAGATGCCACTCCAGCCGAAAGACAAGTCGGATTCCGAGTGGTTGAAGGACGCGGGGTACTCTGGCAAGCGTGGCCTGAAGAACTTCATGATGGCATATGGACTTAAACTGCCGATGGATTATGATGAGGGAAAGCGATATATTGAGAAACTTCGGGGCGCTGACCAGGACGCGTGGGAGGCTGCGTATGCTGGACGGACAGAGAATGAACACTAAAACGCGCCGTTTTAGGAAGGATTGGCAGTGCTTGGAGGCTGTTCCGCAATTGTATTTGATGTTACAATTGTTGTTCTCGTCTTGATGAACCTACCTATTGAGTGTCTCCAGAGCGGCATAGTAGACGGATGATTGTCGTTTTCTGTGAGTCTGTGCTCGGCTTCTAGTTATGCTCCGTGTAGAGGGAGGGAAGGTAGTCTTTTGTAATGTAGAGCAATGGTGAATTGTATGACGATGATGCTAAGCAAGTCATGTGCTAGCGCGATTTCCGCTGACGAACCAGTCGCGTCCCAAAACCTTCACCTCGCCGCCTAAACACCACACCTCATCAGCTCTATACCACCAAATGTATAAGCACTCCCCTATACACCCTCAACGCGAGACTAATTGAGAAACAGGCAGCGTCCCAAAGCCCTCGCATCGGGCGAAAACAAGGAGAACGCGACTCCCACCCAAAAGTCCGCCCGTCTCTACGGCGGCACGCCCGAAACCGTCTCTCGCCTCGTCCGCCCCTTCAAATGTCCTGGTACTGCTGCCCCAACACGGGCTTCCGAGAAACCCGCCCGCAAGCGCCGCAAGATCAGCTACAAGGACGCTGACGGAAGCGTCGAGGACGGCGACAAACCATACTCTAATGAAGAACGCCTCGCGCTCGCCACTCGCGATGCGAATCGCTTCCCGGTGTTCAAACCAAAAGATAAGGACACGGCATTTAAGTCGCGCTTTGCGGTGCCGCTACTGAATAAGAATGTCGGGGAGTACAACGCGTTTCGCCCGGCACCTTTGCTGGGAATGAGGCAAGGCCGGGTATTTGTGGCGAGGCCGCTGCATGATCCGAGTGGAGAGTTTGCAATTGTGTTGTATGATCCAACGGTTGATGATAAGCCGAAGACGCTGGCGGTAGAAGAGGCGAAGGAGGGAGAAGGCAATGGAGATGAGGTGACATTAGATGCACCGGTTGTGCATAAGAGTCTTGCGGACATTTTAGGGTTGAAGAAGAAGGTAGATGATAGACCGAAGGTGCCGGTGGTTATTGATCCGAAATTGGCGAAGGTGCTGAGGCCGCATCAGATTGAGGGTGTTAAGGTCTGTGAGAGAATGTTTGATTGGAGATTATGGCTAATTGGTGTAGTTCTTATATAGATGTACCACTGGTTTGATAGATCCGAATGCTGAAGGATGCATTATGGCCGATGAGATGGGTCTAGGAAAGACAGTAAGTCCGTCGCTCAGATACCAGTGACTTCCACTAACGAAAACAGCTGCAATGCATTGCTTTGATGTGGACACTTCTTAAGCAATCTCCCGAAGCAGGCAAACCAACAATTCAGAAGTGTGTTATTGTCTGCCCATCTAGTCTCGTGAGAAATTGGGCGAACGAATTAGGTAAGGCTTGGCTTCCCACGAGATTCGCTCCGATGCTAACGTTGCTAGTCAAATGGCTGGGCCCGGACGCAATAACTCCATTCGCAATTGATGGCAAGGCATCTAAAGAAGTACTGACGCAACAACTTCGCCAGTGGGCTATCGCAAGTGGCCGTGCTGTCGTTCGACCAGTCTTGATCGTCTCGTACGAAACGCTAAGGTTAAATGTTGAAGAACTAGCGCAGACACCCATAGGACTACTCCTCGCCGACGAGGGACATCGACTAAAGAATAGCGAAAACCAGACATTTGTGGCCTTAAGTGGACTCAATGTCCAAAAACGTGTTATCCTCACTGGAACTCCAATCCAAAACGATCTTTCTGAATACTTCTCACTACTCAACTTCGCCAATCCGAACTATCTGGGCACTCGCAACGACTTCCGCAAAAAATTCGAACTTCCTATTCTCCGAGGACGTGACGCCTCTGGTACTGATGCTGATCGCAAAAAGGGCGACGAATGCTTAAGTCAGCTCCTCACTTTGGTCAACAAATTTATCATTCGCCGCACGAATGACATCCTTTCGAAATACCTCCCGGTTAAGTACGAGCACGTTGTCTTCTGCAATCTCGCACCCTTCCAGAAGGACCTCTACAACTACTTTATCAAGACTCCTGAGATCCAGTCCCTGCTTCGTGGAAAAGGCAGTCAGCCCCTCAAAGCTATCGGGATGCTCAAGAAGCTTTGCAATCATCCAGATCTGTTGGACTTACCTGGCGACCTGCCTGGATGCGAGGACATCTTCCCCGATGACTTTGTTCAGAGAGATGCCCGTGGTCGGGACCGCGATGTGAAAGTTTGGTACTCGGGCAAGATGCTCGTCCTTGATCGCATGCTAGCCCGGATCCGCGCCGACACCAACGACAAGATTGTTTTAATCTCCAATTATACACAAACCCTCGACGTCTTTGCGCAACTTTGCCGCGCACGCAATTATGGCTGCCTCCGCCTCGATGGCACCATGAACGTTTCCAAACGCCAAAAGCTCGTCGACAAATTCAACGACCCAGACGGTCCCGAGTTTATTTTTCTCCTCAGCAGCAAAGCTGGCGGATGCGGTCTCAATCTCATTGGCGCGAACCGCCTCGTCCTCTTCGACCCAGACTGGAATCCCGCAGCTGATCAGCAGGCCCTCGCGCGTGTGTGGCGTGACGGACAGAAGAAAGACTGTTTCGTATACCGCTTTATCGCAACGGGTACGATCGAGGAAAAGATCTTCCAGCGTCAGTCCCATAAGCAGTCCCTCTCCTCCTGCGTCGTCGACAGTGCAGAAGACGTCGAACGCCATTTCAGTCTCGACTCCCTACGCGAGCTGTTCCAGTATCGAGATCACACGACTAGCGACACTCACGATACGTTCAAGTGCAAGCGATGTCGGAAGGAGGATGGGAAGCAGATCCTCACGGCGCAAGCGATGTTGTATGGTGACACAAGCACGTGGAATCACTTTGTCAATGGGGGAGAAAAGAGTCCACTGAGCACGATTCAGGACTTGCTGTTGAGGCAGGAGACGGCGGCGGGGTGTGCGGAGGTGAGCGCTGTATTTCAGTACATCAGCCATTGAGAGCGGCTTGGAGGTGGGAGGAGTGGCGATGGTGATTTGACGCGAGGCTTCGAGACATTTTTAAGGAGCGAGTGAGCGAGCGAGCGCATGTTACGACGATACGATTGAGCGGGCATTTTGTGTATCTCACAGCGGAGTCTCTGCAGCGGCATATCATTCTTGCTTCATTGTTTCGAAACCTATCTTAGCAGACAACTATCGCGCGAACTCTTTTGTGAAGAAACTTGCATGTCGCGAGGACGTTGGAAGTTAATTCTAAAACGCGCTCCTTGTCACGTGCTCACAGGCCTATTAATATCATGCCAAAAAAAAAGAGCAAGTTGCAAATCACATAGACTGGTTCCAGTTCATCTTTCTCATCAAAGGGCTAATTGCACAAGCCTTGTCAATAACATGCCCAAATCGAGTGTAAATCGCACGGGACGGGCTCCCGTTCATACATCTCAATGCATGGCGCATTCCCCCCAATCCGATGCCCTGATCCATAACTAGTCCACGCCAATGATATTGCCCAAAGCAAAGTCCAATTAGCAACAGACTAGTTAGCTCCCGTCCATAGATCCCGCCACATCATAATCAACCCCGAATTCATTCCAACAGCCCCCAAGCCAGCCCCCTCCCCGCATTCATAACCCCCGCTTTCAAAACAACAAATCGAGCGTTAGTTACAGGGCTATCAACCACGACTTAGAGGCCCTGGATCAAGCTGCGCCGTAGTCCAGCATTGCACCTTTGGCTCAAACCCACAGCCTGGTGCCCCATGCACACAAGTTGACGTCCTGGCCACCCGATGTCAGCATCTGATACCGCGATATCAGATCGTACCCGCGGCTGCCATTCGTCAGAACAGTGGCGTGAGATAACTGGAGCTTTGGGGGACCGCGGTTCTTGGCTGGTTGGGGGGTTGCATAAGTCTGTAGTTGCTCCACGGGACTCTAGTTCTTCGTTCTTTTCTTGATACATACATAAGACTTGGGACCCCGTCATCCTCTACGCTTCATTTCTTCGCTTGCTGTGGGATGCAGCTTGGCGTTTTCGCAAGCTTCTTTATTGTTGACCACCACGTCACTAACAACGCAGTTATCGCCGTCTTGTATCTCACACTCATGATGGCAGGATACTGGTGTAGGTTCAAGCAGTTGAGATTTGTCTCAGGCACTAGCTACAAAACTACCAATTTCAATTCCCACTCGCTTCTCAAGAAGAAACCACAAGCAAGCAAGCACGCCAACCCCAACGCCATCAGGGCCATTTCAGTAAGGGGAGAATTCGGTTGTCCTCGCCGTCTCCAGTGATAGAAACCCAAGCCACAGGGTATGAAACGACGTTTCGTCCACAACCACCTATCCCCTTCCGACTCAATTTTCAACCATCCCATTTCTCTTTGAGAGAGTCTCACGCAGCTGACCCCGCCGATACCGTCTCAATCTCGACCTTCGGAATCGGCGCACCGGTGCCTCCCAGATCCGTCGCGCGCGCCTTGGGGTTCTTGGTGTAGTAGTTCGAGATGGCGGATTTGATCGCATCTTCGGCGAGCATGGAGCAATGCACTATCAAATTCATCGTCAGCCCATAATCCCCCATCTCCTTTCCCCTTATCGTTTTCAGCAAAAACTCACATTTCACAGGCGGCAAACACAACTCCTTCGCAATCTCGGTATTCCGAATCTTCGCCGCATCCTCCAGCGTCATCCCCCGCACCAACTCGGTCAAATACGAGGAACTCGCAATCGCGCTCCCGCACCCAAACGTCTTGAACTTGACGTCCGAGATCGTGTTGTCGTTGGGGTCGACGCGGATCTGCAGCTTCATGACGTCGCCGCACGCCGGCGCGCCGACCAGCCCCGTGCCGACATCGGTGTCGTTCTTGGACATGGAGCCGACATTGCGCGGCTTGTTGTAGTGGTCGAGCAGTGACAAGGTGTTAGCGGAGCGTCGCGGATGAACAACAAGAGGGGGAGAGGGCGGAGATGAGGGGGGCTTATGGCCGAGGTGTGCGGTGTGGCAATTGCTCCGACATACGGCGGTGAGAGAGGGGGGAAGACTCATCTTTTTCGTGGTAGGTCCGCCGGCTGTTGACGCCAACGCTCGCGGGCGCGGCGGTCCGTATGGGAGAGGCGATGGAGGGTCTGGCAGCGCTGGAGAGAACTCGGCCCGCGGTCGCGGGGACGGTGGTTGCGATCCTCCTGAACATGGTGGAGGGCTGGAGATGTGCGTGTAGGTTGAAGGGGCGGTAGGTCGATGGCAAAAGCAGATTACGCAGATGGATTGTAGGTGGTAGGTGGGTTGTAGGTGGTGGATGTGGTGTTCTTCGAGACGCGAAAGCTCGTTCAACTTAGCCCGAGGAGTTTAAGTTCCAGACGCCCAGACTTATGTCATGTGGCGAATCGTGCACGGGCCATGTGTGCCCCACGTTTTTCCATCTGGTGAAGGGTGAAAGCGGATAAAGCTGCACTACTCCGATATGTCCGAGCCTTTGTACCAATTGCAGGTAGGTAGATAAGTCTGTATCTTCAATTCACTCGGCACTTTCCTATTCACTTGCCATCTATTGCCGCCATCGCTTTTCATCCCATATACTAGCCACCTCATCACTGCATACAAGAAAGTGAACTATGCCTGGACATGCCGGTATTTACAACAGCTAATGTATGCAACAAGTCCTACTGTTGTGCCGTGCGATGGGATTCTTCCGCAGTATATCCGGCGACGTCCTATGATTCCACTTCAATAAATCTTGCACGACATCGAAGAATTGCAAGACGAATAGATCTAACACTTCTTGATTTGTAAAGGACCTCCTTATCAACGGGCCTGTATCGGAGAGGGAATGAAGGAGGCGTAAACCCCCTGGGAATGGTGTATAAACCTGTCTATCATATTCGCTTTTCACCCCTCATGCCTCATCCAATCGACTGCCGCCCCGCCAATGCACCACCCACCTTTGCGCCAGCCGCAAATGCCAATCACCACCAATCGCCAAGTCGTATGCATGCCGCTCACTTGCCTCACGAACGCCTGAAGAAATAGACATATGCAAACTTCTTCATCTCCTCCACGTCGCCTGCTTTGGCCACCTTTTCATCATTGAAGAGCACCCACGACGTGGCGTTGTCTTCTGGGATGTTCTTTCGAATAAATGCTACGTAGTGCCTGTTCGATCATGTTAGCTTTTGAAGGAAATGGCAGATTCTGTAACTGGCTGCTTACCCAGCATGTATCGAGCTTCCTTTGTGGCAGACGATAGATTCCAGCTTGAATGTTGCAGGCAGCTTGTCACTGCCAGGAACGAACTTTGCAGCTGGTTCGGTTGAGGGGCCATCCTACGGTGGACATGGTCAGTCTCTAGGGCTTCAAATATAATAGATAGAGAGAAGGTCAAGATGATGATTCGTACCTTGCTACCGCTGTCGTCATCGAAGTCACCAACAGCGTCAGGATGATTGAACAGCCAGTCCACCGCCCTCTCAACATCGCCACCAGTTTCCTTCAACGCCTGTCGAGATTGAGGGGCGCCAAAGCCCATGTTGCACAGAGACTCGATCTTCTCCGGATCAATAGCTGACGCTGCACCCCCGGCGCCAGCACCGGCATTGAAGTCGATAGGCGTATCAATATCAGGGTCTTCCATATGAGAGAACAGCCAATTAGAGGCAGCTTCTGGATCCGCGTTTCCTGTAGCATGTAGCGCTTTCTCGCACCTGACACGCGGGAAGCCCATTGCCTCTAGCATTGCCAGGCCAGCCTCGTTTGGCACCCACTTGGGAGCACTTCCGACATTAGTATCTTCCGGAAGCAACTCTTCGCCATCGCTGAGTCCATGGGATTTGTAGGCATCAAAGGAGAATGGTTCGTCGTCGACAAGGACCGGAACGTCCTGCTTAGTGGGAACCCAATTGACCAACTCGAAGCGACGTGCATTGACTGCTAGCACTGTAGGGAAAGTCTTGAAGAGCGATTTCTTCAGAAAGCCGTCTGTGCTGCCGCAAGAAGAGCAGGTGAGCTCAACCATTTCGTTAGCTGTAAAGATGTCCAGGCACTCTTTCAAAGTCACAGGTTCGAACTCCTCCTTCTCCTTATCTTTGCCTTCGCTATCGGTTACATCCATCTTGGCTTCCTTTGGAACTCTCCTGATGGGCACGGGGATTGAGATGTTCTCCTGCTCGTCAGTACGATATCGCACTTTCTTGCAGTTTAGGCATTGTAGTCGCTGCTCCATGACGAAGCGGAAAGCCTCCACAGGATCCTTCAAGCCTGATGGGTGCTGCGAGCGCGTGATGAGCTTCAGGAGGTGAAGGAGTAGTTCGAAAGAGTCTTGTTGTCTCATTGTGGAAAACTCGGCATGTCCTCGTCCGATAAGATGCTTGAGCATAGCAGGAGCAAGGCCTTTCTGGTGTGGTACTTCTGGCGTGTGCTCCGAGACAACAATATCGCTATCAGGCTTGGAGTAGCGTCCAGAGAGCAGACCATCTGCCAGCTTCCGCAACTGCGTTTCCAAGTCTTCTGCGGGGGTGGATGTGTTCGGGGGTGCTTCATTAGGAAGATAATACCGCTCTGAAAACTCTGGCATGGCGAACAGGCTCTGAAGCACGCTTGCCAGATAACAGCTATTACCAAGATTCTTCAGTCCGGTGAATCCAGCACCAAAAAGCGGCTTCAGCTCCTTCCCATCCTCTGTAGTCATAGAGAATTCCCACAACAGATTCTGCTCAACCTGCATCTCTGTGAGACTCTTCTCCGTCTTGATTCTGTCCTTGATGTTGATCCCCCAGTGCATCAGATGATCTGGGAGCTCCGGATCCACTCGTTCCTCGTCGCAAGAGTAGCAGTAGATATCAGCGGTGCCATCTGCCGTCAGGGAACCAAGCTTGACCGCCACAGGATGACCAGTGTCTTGGGTATGTGCAACACCATGGGAGTTTCCTCCGGTCCCTCCGAATTGAGCTCTACCACAGCCAAGGTTGCCACATGTGAGACACAACCACAGATTCTCGTTCAGTTCACACTTGGAGCAATGGCCAAGGCTTTGAGACTCGATCACTCTCGCAGGTTGCTGTTCCAAATACAGCGTGTGCTCGCATGCCGTCAACTCTTGCTCCCACGCCTTCACTTCCTCCTGCCTAGCGAATGTATTTGCCTTTAGCACAGCGTCCACAACATTGGAGAGCTTGCCCGAGGTCCGATCAACGTCGTCGATGCCACATTCGTAACATTTGACTTGGGTGGTCGTGTCGTAGCGGTCCGATTCCGTCTCGGCGGCGATGGAGAGCTTAGAGATCTTCTGGGGTGGCTCGTCCCGCTTGACCTTCTTCCTAGTACGCTTGATGTTGAGGACAAGGGGATGCTTGCTCGAGACATGATGGAGGAGAGAGTGGCTCCTGTCGCCGGTGCAGCCTCCGTTGAAGCAGAAGAGGCAAACATCTAAGCCAGAGGGGTCGTCCTGAAACAGGTATTCTGTTAACTATACAGGTAATGATCTTGAAGAGCGTCTTTGATGAATCCTACTATTGAGTCAAAGCACTGTGTGCAGTCTTCACGGTAAACAGACTGGGTTGGCCCGGGGGCATGAAGCTCTGCGATGGTGGTTAAGTCTGTGGAAGCTATGTACTGTAGCTGGCGGAGACCTACCCGGAGCGTCGACGTGTTTACAGGCCATGGCAGATTGTTAAAGAGGGGGAGAGGAAGGAACGCAGAGACGTGGGTGATAGGCTGCAGAGTGGTGGTGCCTGGAATGACGGAGCCGTGGTGGGAGGCGCGTGGGTGTCAGCCTCATTTTAGCGGGGTAGATAGGTAAATGCAACTTCAACACCAACAGATCTCTCACGTTTGAATAACAGATGATATTTACTGCGCCTTCTCTTAAAGGTTGCACACTCGCCCTACTACTTGAGAAGATTCATCACATTGCTTGAAATCCGGATAAGATGTAAGTGTGCTCAGAGCGGGATTTTGGCCTCTTTGCTTCCAGTACTCAAGATGGCATAAAATCGGGTGCACATATTTATGACCCACTGATGCGTATCTCCCTAATCTCTAGCTGCGTAACCAGGCTCCTTACGTTATCTCAGTGTTTCAAAAGCCATGCCGTGTCGTCGTAGACCCTGGAAGTCTATTTCACGACAGCTTCCCGCATCTCCCCCTCGCGCCAGCAACGCCATTCCTGCGCCGGAAACACCCACTGCATCCGCCGCAGTGATTCACCAGGTCCAGAGCGTAGAGCGATCGTGGCCTGACAGGCTCCATCGCCTTGGAAGTTTTGTCGTACAGCTATCTAAATGCGGCATAGAGAACCAGAAACCAGTAGCGTAAGTCTTGCTTTGATGAGGAAGTGTAGCCGAATCGATAGCGAGCCGCCGTGGGACCTGCGCAATTTTACATTCCGGGTCAATCGCATCCCCCCGGAACGTTGCCAGCATTATGGATGTCAGACCTCTCTCCACTCCGCTCACACCACGCCGTTTGCCATCAATTCAGTGAGTTCACAGTGCTACAATTCTGCACGAGATCAAAAGTGCTGGGCCAAAAGTCGGCGTCCCAGGCAATGCGTATGTTGAAGAATCGGCCATAAATCTAAGCTATCGTATAAAGTAACCTGAGACTCTCTATATGCCCTGCGCATTGGATATCATTGACAGGAAGACCGACAAAACTCCCAAAAAAGATGTACTGGAACCATTAGGGTTGCCGCCTGGGCGGACCACCGAAGAAAGAGACGCGCAAGAGGGTATCAAGACGACGAGTAGTGGAAAAGAACATGTGATTAAGCTTGCCCAAACTCTTCCCGGGAAGATGACTATCCAACATCGCTCGAGTTATTATGAACATGAATTCTCCAGACCACACCACTTGAACATTCGCCCCTCAGAGTATCTTGACTGGAGCCCTTCCATCGATGTACCAAGCGTCAACAAGAAATTAAGGTATGCAACTCGGTGCAAGAACCATCCGTACAGGTGGATGACGCCGCACGCCCGGAGAAACGACCCCAGACGCCTATCGCAATGCCTAAGAATCATGATAGGAAGCCTGGAGCCGTTGACCGCGAGAGAAACCGAATCCCCAAAACTGCCCATCCATAATCGACCTGTCGAACATCAAACTGCTCTGGTGCGCGACAGGCCTCTCATGAACCAGCCGCTTACAAGACGTAAGCGACGAGGCCGAAGAGGGCCGCAAGGCCAGCGCCGGAGGCAGCGCCAACCTTGTTGGCAGCACCAGTGAAGGTGGCGATCGGGGCGGTGTAGGCACCGGTGCCAGTGGGCTTGGGGGTGTAGGCCGGGGTGGATCCAGTGCCGATGGGGTACGGGGCCGGGGAAGAGCCAGCAGCGACGGAGGTGTACACTGGGGGAGCCGGGGCCGCGGAGGCCGCGCTGGTGGAGCACGAGGTGACCAGGCTGGTGTAGACGGGCTTGGTCAGGGTGCACGAGCAGGCGGTGATGGTCAGGGTAGTGGCCTTGAAGGGGAGTTAGTGATTGCTCGAATTTCAGGATGCTCTAGGGAAACTGACCTCAGTGACGGTGTAGGTCGACTCGCCGATGGTCAGGGTGGTGGCCTCCGGGCAGACGGTGGTGTAGTCGACGTAGGTCTCGGTGACGTAGGCGACCGGGGAGGCGGTGAAGTTGCCGTAGCCAGCGGACACACCAGCCACGAGGGCGGCGGTGGCAGCGATGGTGGAGGAGAAACGCATCTTGTTGATATTAATTATTGACGTTGGTGAACGGTAAGTGGAGTTTGTTGGTAGGGCTTGAGGAGGAGTTGATAGTCGGGGCGTTGATTAAACGAGTGGAATCGGCAAAGACCGTTGGTGTTCGTGAGAGAGCGAATGTGGGTGAAGAAGAAAAGAGCATGTGGTGAGCAGCTGGGTCTTATACTCAGGGCTTCCAGCGAGTAGGCCGTGCAGCGGGCAGGCCTTGCCGGGGTCGACACGCAAGGAATCGATTGGAGGTCGCACCGACCAGCCCTGCCGGCCCAGGGTGGGCGCGTTGTCGGCTGCTGGGCGTTGGTGGATACGAAAAGGGGGACGTCCCGGAAGCGGAGAGTGGAGCGCGGTCAGGGCCGCTATCTGCCTGTTTATTGACGGATCCCACCCAGGCCCGGCGACTTTCCTATCAGCGTTGGGCATTTCCGCCGCACACGAGATTGCAGCACACTATCGAGGGCTCACTCATCACCAGGGGCGCGGGCGACCTGTCCCGGCGTGCAGCCTATCAGTGGGCCGACCAGCCTCGTCTGAGGCCCTCAAGCTTCGAGCCGCCGGATCAGCCGACTGCCAACCGTATCGTTGATAGCGAGCTGGCTGGTGTCGGCGTGGGCAAAGCCATGACTGCGTGACGTGACGCACGAGATGCGACTGCAACGCTGGCGGCCTGGCGAGCATTCTGAGGCCGCGGTCGCCCGTTGCACCAGTCGGCCGCGTCCGGTGAGGATGCCGCTGCTGTGGCCGTGGGCGCCATCGCTGGATCCCGTGTGGCAGGCTGGTCTGTCTTGGATTGGGTGCGGGCGGTCGACAATGGCCGCGGCGCCGAGTGCGCCGTGTGAGGGCTGGCCGGGCTGGAAGCTTCGCAGATTGCGCGCAACGGTCTTCCAAGTGCGATCTGCAGGCCGTCGCGGCGAGCAGGGGCGCTGATTGAGGTCCTAAAATAGACGCCGCTGGGGAAAGTTGCGCCGTCGTCGCGCTGTTGTTGCGTGGTGTCGTCCCGTGCAAAACGGACGTCTGCGAACGCTGAGCCCAGAAGCGTGGTAAAAATTTGCGAGGCGGCCATTGGCTGCATGCAATACGGAAAGGGGCTCGGGTTCCTGCGTCTGCTGCACCTCAGTGGAGCGCTTGACAGGAGAGGCAAACCAGTCGCACCATTTGCCACACAACCGAGTGCCCAGCTGCCCAGCTTCTCTAGGTTTGCATCGTGGACACGCTCAACGAGACCGCTCCGCCGGCGCTGTCGCTGGTAGTCAGCATTAGCTGCCTTCCAAGAAGTTGACAAGTCGATATCGGCCTCAATTCAGCTCAGCGCCCTCTCACGTGCCTTTGTCTTGTGAGCTGCGAGCTGATGCGCGCCACGGTCGTGCAGTTTGGCTGGACGGCTACGCTTCTCCGTGCGGCGTGGTTCCACTCAGGGCCGCCCTCCATCAGGAGTTCGATTTCGCAGTCTCCACGTTCTGCGTCGCCAGCTGGCCAGGTCCCGTGCAAGCCACGCGTTCCCCATCGAGTGGGTCTGGAGTCGCGTTCGGAGATGAAGGCGTCGTGGGTCGTCGTCGGTGGCTGGCATTAGGAGAGCCTCAAGGCCATAAGACAAACGAAGGCCCGCGCTCCCCACACCACACCATGCCACCAGTGCAGTTGCGCCGCCGAGGAAAAGTTTCGCCGAAGTTGGGCGACCTCTCAGGAGTTCGCTGAATAAGAAATACTCAGATATGTGCCTCCTGGAATGCCGGAGGCTCGACGACAACAACATTGCGGACCTCGCTCTCCACCAGCTCTCCCAGATTCAGTTCTCGCAACACCCACACTAATGACAGAACTTACCTTCTCAGTATAGAGCTTCCTGCGGCTAGAGCTTCCTACGGCTGAATCTCGCATGACAGAACCTCACCGGTAGAGCGCCACAGGACTCCCACAGCAGCCACTACCGCACCCCGCTACACAACTCCAAATTCGAAACCGCCAAATTTGGGCCACAAATCTCAGGAACCTCGAAATTCCGCCCTTCACGATCCGCGTCGAAGATCAATAGCAGAGAACGTTGCTAGCTACACCAAATTGCTCATCTAATTGCCAGGTCCCTGGTGTCTAATTACCATCCGCATACTCCGTAATCATTCAATCGCCTGTCTCACTGTCCAGAACATCAGCGCATTCCGGCAATAGCAACATATGGCTGAAACTGAACTTCGAGACCTATACGGCTCCGTCGACTGAACATTACTGCTCTAGATACTCAAAATACTGGAATGGGGCCTAAAATAGCCTCCTCAAGGAAAGACACGAAAGTCTCAAAAAAGGACTTCAAGTCGAACAAGACTTCCAGTAAGGCTGTCTCACCGAAAGGATGGCCTTCAGGCATCTCCTACATCCGGCGGCCTGCTTACTCCAAACAATTGGCTCCTGAAGTCCTAACAGCACTCAATACACCCGCAACCACCTCGCCCACGATTATCAAATCAGCGGCTCCTTACTCGAATGTCCGGATTACCCCCATCTCTTCTCCCACCCACCCGGCACATAACCAACATGGCCTTTTCGCTGCGCAAAGCCTCCAGCCCAACACTCTCATCCTACCCTACCTCGGCTACGTCCACGGCAAAGCCGAGGAAGACCCAGCGTCCGACTACGATCTTTCCCTCGACCGCGAGCTAGGCATCGGTGTGGACGCTACGAGGATAGGTAATGAGGCGCGCTTCATCAATGACTACCGTGGCGTAGGGCCGCCGGTACCAAATGCTGAATTTAGGGGGGTGTGGTTGGATGTGGGAGGGGGTGCTGTAGAGAAGGTTATGGCGGTTTATGTGTTGAGTGCAGGGAAGAGCGGGAAGGGGGCTAGAGCAAGGGGCATTAAAAGCGGAGAGGAGGTGCTTGTGAGCTATGGGAAGGGGTTTTGGGATGAGCGGAAGGGAGAGGAGTGAGGATCCTGCTCATAGGCTGCCCAAGTCCCCCGAACGAACTCAATGCGTTTGCGAACGCTTGTAAAGCTACGAAACGGGGCATTTGACGACGACGTCGACTTTTCAGCTTGCTGCCATCAAAGTGCCACCTCACTCCTCTTAGAAAAGTCGGGCTTTAGTCGCTCGTCCTATATATAAGTAAAAGATGTTATCCAAAATATCACACTATCTACTCAACCTCACCATGTCCTCTCCCACCCCCACTACCATCGCCCTCATCCAAGCCCTCTCCACCTTCGTCTTCTTCTCCCTTCTCATACCTTCCCTTCTCCTCTATCGAGCTACCAAACCTTCCAAATTTGATACTCCTCCTTTCCATCGTTTGCCCCGACTCCCCCCGTACCCGCCTCTTGAACCAAGCCCTCCCAATTTTCATCTCCATATCCCTGATCGTTCCTTCAATTCTCTTCCTCTACAGAACACTCAGAACATCCACATCGCTAGAGACAACGCTCGACTTCCTCGAAACCCCCAGCTCCATCCAAGCCCAGGGCTGCCATCTTTTTCACATTTCCATCGTGGCCCAAGACCCTATCGCCATGGACAAAGACGTCCAGAACACAACCACCAATCTTGGCACGAAGACATAAATGATTACGCCTAACATGGCTAGCCCTGGGAAGAGGGTGTGGACCGTTACGAATGGTGTAGGGAGCTAGTAGGGGCTGCAACAAGGGTGAAGGAGATCAGGGAGTAAACGTTTGCAGTTGTGAGGAATGAGGCACGGAGAACAGTGTTTGAGCTGTGTGTAACATGGAAGAGGCTTAGGCAGATAAGGGATGTGAGGCTGTTGGATGGATGAGGGGTGAGTGGCTACTTTAACAGATGAAAGTAGTCCGCCCTATCCTTAGAAGTCCTCTACCATCGGCCTGAATATGCGCAGTTACTTATGTGCTAGGAAGTCACTACGAGATGTAGCCTCCCCGTCCCCCTCTGCGTCTATGAAAATCCCCTCTCATACGGTCACTTCTGTATAGACTTGTAATAAATTGACCCTGTTCCTCCATAGGGCTGCCTCAACAACTCTTTTTTCAACCCAAAATTCTTCTACTAGAGTCTTGATCTGCAGACCGTTGCTTTTGTCAAAGAAAGCAAACACGCCACATTGTCCTCTGCTTGCACGCCGCGTCTATCAAATATCCTTTCGCACGGTTGATTCTGTGAAAACTTGCAACTATTCAAGTTAATCTCGACGCGGAGGGACCTCCGCAGTTCTTCCCTGTCCTAATATCCTTCTGCCAGGAGCCTGATCTATAGCCCGTTACTTCTGATATAAGAAGTGACTACAACGCACAGCGTCCACGTAGACGCCGCGTCCCTCAAAAGTGAGTTCACACGGTTGAATCTGTAAAAACTTACAACCACTCAAGCTAATCTGTAAGCGGAGGAACCTCAGCAACTCGTCGCCGCCCTAATGTCCTTCTTCCAGGAGCCTAATCTACAGCCCGTTGCTTCCGTCAAAAGAAGTAACTACAATGCATAGCCTCCCTGGCCCCCTCCACGTGCTCGCAGCCTCTAATAAATCTTACTCCACACGGTCAATTCTGTGAAAACTTCTAACCAATCAACTTAGCCTTTTAACTGAAGCACCCCAACGACCGGTTGCAGCCTGATTCCGTAGGTCTGACTTAGGAACTCCTGCTCTCGGCATTAAAAGCAACTAGACCGCGTAGTCTCCGAGTCCCCTTCCCGTCTAACAAATTCCAACTTACGCGGTTGATTCCGTAAGAACTTGCAACCAGGCGATCGGAATTATCTGTTGGGGCACCTCAGCATTCCGGTCTACGCGTAATTCCAGAGTACTGATATTGGACCCCCTGCTCTTGTGACTAGAAGTAACTACGCGGCGTACCCTCCGCGTGACCCTTTACGTGCACGTTGCGTTCAACAAAAGTTTGGTTATACGGTTGATTGTGTGAAAACAAGTAACCGCGCAGCTCAAATTTTCGCGGAGTGGCTTCAGCGTCTCTTCGAAGCCTTTTGCAAATGAATCTAATTCACGAGCTACCTCTTTTAGAGTACAAAGTGACTACGACATGTAGCCTCCGCGTTGACCTCGGCGTCTCCTGGGATTCTATCTACACGGTTGATTCTGCGAGAACTTGTAACTGATCGACCTTCTTCGTTTGCGAGGGTGCTTCTTTCTCTTCCGGAAGTAAAATGCGATGGAGCTGATTTACATGCTCTTGCATTTGCGATGGAAAGTAACTACACCACGTCCCACTTCCGCGTCTACCAAAAATCCAATTCACACGGTTGGTTCTGTAAGAACTTACAACCAAACCACACTTACACTTCATCGGAGGTGCCCCAGCAGACTTCTATGGTGCTAAAAAAAACTTCAACCTAATTCGAACGCCGTAGTCATGTATTTAGAAGTAACTACGATGGGTGCACGCTGCGTGCCCTCCGCGTCTACCGAAATCCCAACTTGCACGGTCGATTCTGTAAGAACTTCCAACTGACCGCAGTTAGACTCTATCGGAGGGTGACCCCGGGGGATTTCATGTTGTCGAAAATCTCCACCTGATTGAAACGCTGTGGTCATGTAGTAAGAAGCAACGACACCAGGTGCATGCTGCGTGCCCTCCGCGTCTCTGAACAAAGTTTCGCGCGGCTGATCTCGTGAGGACTTGCAACCAGGTGGGCTGAAATCCTTACAGAGGTGCCTTAACAATCTTTGTTAATCCTTTTGATAGAGGCTTGATTTAGAGCCTTGGGATTGGGGTAAGGAAATGGAATACGTGGAGGTAACGCACTATTTTGCTCGACTGATTTCGTACGACTTTGCGCCTTATTTAGCAAGTATTGCCTCGGCATCGCTATAAGATACGTTAACAGTGGAGGCTAAGCTCACTCTGAACTCCGATAGTTCATTCTCAGTACCGTTAGGCGGGTTCTCGACGTCGGAGAAAACTACGCTTAACCACAATGAGGAGGTGGAGCTGCGAATAAAGAGGTAGGAGAAGTCAGATCTTGAGGATAGTTAACTCTGGCACATGAATCGGAATGATAGAGTAAGCAAATCACTACAATGGTAGTTGAACCTGGTAGTAGCTTAGTGCTATACGGCTTCGGCGAACTGTGCCTGGACAACGGCGAACTCTGCCAGAACGACGGCGAAATCTGCCGAACTCTCTCATTCTCTATCATGAACTCGCTTTGCTCATTTGTAAGACGGCAAAAATGGCCTTGACCGATTTCCTATTAATACGTGCAGGAATCGTATCGATCTAGCAGCCATTAACCTTTCATCCCTTTCCACTTCACTGCTCTTATTGCCTCTACCCTTTTCGACAAGAATTCAGAAAAAATGACGACTCCCAAACAAACAATCGCACTCATATCTGGTGCCAATACAGGCATCGGGCTTGCCGTAGCGACCCAGCTGGCCAAAGACCACGGATACCACGTCATCATCGGATCGCGAAACGAAGCAGCGGGAACCGAAGCCGCCGCTGCCTTGAAAGCGGCAGGGTTCGCAGCATCCTCAGTCCAGCTGGATCTCAGCTCAGACGAGTCGATTGCAGCAGCCGTGAGCAAGATCGAGCACGAGTTTGGAGTACTAGACGTGCTGATAAACAACGCGGGCATCCTGATCGACTACGTCCCCGGCGTCACCGAAGCTTACAAGAATCTGTCGACACGAGAGCTATTCACCCAGACTCTCAGCACCAATGTCGTTGGAACGGCCTGTTTGACCGAGGCGTGCTTGCCGCTGCTTCGCAAATCCGACTTTGCGCGCCTTGTCTTTGTCTCATCGCGGATGGGATCCCTTCTAGAGTCGACAAATAAGGAGACGCCATACTACGCCATAGACTACAAGTCATACGATGCCAGCAAGGCGGCCGTCAACATGTTGGCGCTCAACTACGCCCGGATCCTCGATGGTACCGGTGCCCTGGTGAATGCGGCATGTCCTGGATTGGTCCAGACGAAGCTCACTGGCTTCAACGCGTGGGGTTCGCCAGTAGAGGCGGGCGCACAGAGGATTGTTGAATTGGCCACTGCTGAGAAGGGAGGTCCAACTGCGACGTTTTCGGACAAGGACGGAATCGTCCCTTGGTAGTTGGTAGGCTTGAGAGTGCAGACAGAGCGTTTGGATGAAGCTGGAATGTCCACACTAAACGGCTTAGTCATACCATAGTGCCAATTAGGTTCAATAAAGCGCCCAGATTATCGACTCCTGCATTCCACTTATCCAATTTCTGTGCATTGGACGGCGAGTAGCCGGACTTCTGTGCATCGACCAGATCGCCCAGGGTTACTAATCCGCTTGTATGAAGAATGTGGCTAGCTTCGTATTCGAACTCCCAAGCAGACTGCGTGGGCGCCTCCCAGAGATTTTTCAGGCCAGGGAGCGGGAGAGATCTATAACTTTGCAATGGATCGCAGGGGATTCCGGTCTTGATACATATGACGCAGCCAATGAGGAGCCATAGATGCGCAAGCCTGCGTAGTCTCAATTAGCAGGAATCCGAAAGACGCACAGAGATAGAGCAGAAGGCATACCTTCGTTGAGATTCGGCAAAGATCCAATCTTCCCAGTTCGAACTCGGGCTAGAAAGCTCATCTTTAAGTATGGCTCCTGCGGATGCTTCTTTAAATGAGACGTAAAGGGTCTGCGCAGGTTAGTTCTTGAATGTAGGAGTATAACTGGAGACCTACATGTAATGCCATGAGAAGGTCTAAACTAGTCTCTTCGCTCTCAGGAGATTGGTCAACGATACACATAATCAGGTAAACCATGCAAGCTTGCGTTGCGGCAAGGAGTTCGAATATGGGCATGTGGTGTTTCTTTTGGTGGTCAGAATGAGAAGAACCCGATGTGGGAGAAAACACACCTCATCGACAAAATGACGATACTCGGCTTTGATGGTACACCAGAGATAAGACTTTGTTTCAGATGTTCGTGAAGCAAACATTTGCGCAATGCTCATGCAGGTTGTCAATGCTTCAGGTAGAGAAGCTCTTGGTGGCCTCGAGAGGAGTTGCGAATGCGGATGGATAAACCAAGGAAAAGTGTCCCTTCGTAGCATCATCGTGGGGAATGATCTCAACGACTGGATGACAAGGTTGACGTTGTGCTGGGCATGAGGCCGCTCCTTTTGCAGGACTGCTAGGAGATTAGAGTCTAGCCCCACGATAGGATTCTCTGTCACCACGGACAGAGAGACACCTTCGCGAGTCCATGTACACCAGGATGGCGGTTTCTGGTCAGATTTGTCGTATGGAGCCACCGAGACATCCGAAAAGCGTTGAAGCTGACCCGAATCATCATACTCGAACGCGAGGAGCCCATCGAGATTAAGAGGCTCATTGAGCGAAAAAGTCTGCGTGCTCGGGTCAATCGATGGAGCACTATTGCCGTTGGTAAAGTGATGTTGGGTGTCATCCATAGCTAGATGGTCTGTAAAGGTTGCATTGGACAAGTTTCCGTCATCCGCATGCAACGACCAAGGAGCAAGCGAAGCACTTGGTGTACTCAAAGACCCTGGGCCTATCTCTTGGACTGCTCCTGATGAAGTGGGCAACGCCCGCCTCCCCCCTGCTCTATCATAAACGCACTCGATGCTCTTCTTCATACACCGCGAACAAGGTGTTTCAAAGCTGCATTTTGTCTTCGCAGAATTACACGCACGACATGATCGCGGCCGTTTACGCATACGGCTGCCACAGTAACGAGCATGACGATGACGTGAGGATTCTAGCCCAAATGTTAGATATCATGGAGTAGAACATAGGCCCTTGAGGACGTCCTACCATTGGAGAAAGGTTTGTCACATTGGGAGCAAAAGAAAACGGCACTTGGCGAAGATAAATCGTGACACGGGCGGTGGGTAGAGGTTGTCTCTCTTTCCATGGTTTGGTATGTTTATTTTGAGATTGAAAGGAATTGGGCAGTTAATCCTCGCCGTGTGCAGAATATAGAGAGTTGGCAGCCGGAAATTGCGATGCCTATAAGGCCGATGACTAATTCTGGGGGTGTTTTAGTCTACGGCGAATTTGGCCGATTTCACCTCCAAATCTACACACAAAATCCTCACCCATTTACGTGATTCGGATGAGGGTGGAAGTCGTTCTCTCTAACATCCTCGACCGCGACCTGATTTATAGCCCTCACAGGTAAAACTCGGTACGTTTTCACTCTCAGTCTCTATTGCAGGACTCCAAGGTCACAGAGTCGAACCAGCCATACGTGATACGGTTAGCGTGTGCACTCAATGGATGCTACCAAAGCCGCAGGTTACACCACGCTAGATTTCGTGAGAGAGCATGTATCCCACCCTTTCTCGACTTCCGGCTTCCCCAAGGTTCTGCCCCGTTGCTCGCAAGTCTCTCTACTTGTGGGACAGAATGTTGAAAGATGCTGAGGACTGATGTCAGGATTACATCCACTTACTTCCGGAATGCCAACGACGGCGTTCCACGTGGAGCAAACAATCCTTCGGCCACTATTGGTTCGATTGAAGCTGAGCGCGCTTGGATATCCTCGCCTTGCTTGTTTCATACGTAGAACATGCACGTGCATGGCATCATTCCTCCCAGGTACCAGTTCGCTCAGCCACACGTCAGAGGGCGGATCACCTCTGGCCATGGCTGGACTTGCACTCTGAGACTTTGCTTGAACCAAGAAAGGCACACGGAATGGGGCTGGAGAAGTTGGAACAGCCACATCGAGGCTAAGCAAAAACCTGGATGTTTGTCTCTCGCAGGTGGACGCCACAGCAACACCACTACGACGTTCACATGTTTTGTTGAGACTAACGACGTAGGTTGCGTACTCCTTAGCCAACACAATCGTAATCCGAAAGAAGCAATCGGCGATCTGGATGCGAGGCCAAGAGGTGGTATCTTTCGCAATGCAGTTCTCGCCTCGCTCTTGGCTACCATGACGTCGAAAACTGGGACTCCAAGAGCTCCAGTACCACGACTCGTCGGACGCAGAAGGTCTTTGCGAGAGTCCGACTGCTACGCCAGCCGTCATCGCGATCAACATGGCTGACGGGCTCGGGCGTCAGATGAGGCTGGCGAGCTGGTCTGATGGGTGGAGGCCAGGCGCAACGTGAGACTACCGGCCATGAAGCTTGCTCAGTGCAGCATCGGACGGGTGTTCCTGCAGCTGTCAGCCATCGGTCTTTGACGGCCTAACGGGCACGACGGGATCGGGAGAATTCGCGAGCGCGGACAGGCTCAACTGCAGCATCGAGCATTGTGACGACGGCTTGTGACGTTTTCAGCGTGTTTGGGTGCGATATGGGACCGTGGTGGTGTTTCGGGTTGGCGTGCGAGGCATTGATCGCTCGTCATGGCGCCCGGCGTCCAATCACTCTCACGAATACATTCCGAACAGCAGGATCCGGATTTCTGGGGCTTTGTGTGGGGGCGCATCCTGCCATGGCGCCCGCAGAGCATCACCCGGCAGGGCAGGCTATTCTTGCGCATAGCAAGCAAGCCAGGTCGCAGGGCTGATCCAGCACCCCCTAATTTCCCAAGCATTCACGTCGCTCAGGGAGACAATGCTGAGTCGCAGCAATAAAAGGCTGGTTGCACCCTTCATGTTCTCCCCAATTCCTCCCGACACTGCTGCCCGGCTGCCCTGCTTGACCCGAGCTGCTATCATCATCCTCACGCTTCAAGTTACTGCACGCCGCGTCGAGCACACCACTACCACACCAACCTGATATCACCTCACTGGCTCGGCCCACCCATTACACTTTGGGCCCACCAATGACTCACTGAACGACCCTGAACCTTGAACGTTCCAGACATTTCGACGCCCCGCAATAGGGTGTGTAGCTGCAGACGCCTGTCAGCTCGAGAATATATCAAAGCTGCACCCCGCATCCTAACGCCCCAACACGAACTGAGGACACTGACACGGCATCCCTCACCAACACACTCAATCGCCCATACAAAAACATATCCACACTCAAGTCGCTATGTCCTATCCAACAAGAACCAATCTTTCCATGGTGAGTCCCCAATTGCAGACTACCTCTCATACCGCAATGTGACTAACCCAGCCTCAAGGACGACCCCATGCGAAGTTACATGCGTCTCTCCAACCAACAAGAGAACCTTCGTCGCCGCTTATCTCTCCAAATCCCCTCTTCTACTCCCTTGACCGCCCACTCTCCCGAGTCTTTCGGATCTTCACCCAGGACCTCTCGCACCTCCTTCACCAACGAGATCTACTCCTCGTCTCCCATGTCTGCGCACCCAAGCCCTACCAACGCCGCCTTCGACCACCGCAGCATGTGCACCGACAGCCAGTCCGACGAGGGCCACTCGTTGTACGAAATCAACCAACAGATCAAGGCCACGCTGACCGAACTTCTCAACACGGATTCAGTTAAGCAGGACGACAAGTTCCGCGTCTGGATTCAAGGGCGGCTGATGGATGCCGAAATGGAGATGAGAAGGCAGCGCAGACGCAGGAGTAGCGTGGATCGTGAGATCGCCGAGAGTATTGCGGAGCATTTCGAGCACGAGTCTCCTTGATCGTAGTCTCGATACGATCATCCACACGTCACTTCACTCCTTCCAAAGCAGAGCGATTCCAGCAGTGGTGGTAGCCTGTCTTTCCCACTTGTCACTGTCCAGCGGAGCAACATCATTGCAACTGCAAACTCGACACTTGGAGTTTCATAGGGGAACTTCTGACACGGCGTCTGTCTTCCGGTTCATTTAGCCTTCAGTTCGAAGCACCGGCAATCTTTCTCTTCTCAGCAACTGTATTACCCACTTCTTGGACCTAGGCGTACCGGAGGCGTCAAGCGTATTACACGAGAACAGGCTATAAATTATCCACCAAAGATACCCAAAGCAGCTTACGGACCTGTTGACGGCTGAGCTGTAACGGGCAAAGCGAATTGTTATTGTACAGTACCCATAGAGCGAAAATAGGTAATGAATGAATCCATATCCTCAAATTGCGTTACTATCCTGTCTGAATATGATCTCTTCATCCTATCGTGATCCTCTGAAACTGCCCATCCTCACACCCCTAGCTCAAACTCAAAACATGCTGAACCGCTTGCTCTCACCCAATAAAAAGGGAGCCACCTCCCCGAGCGCTCTCCTCGGCTCCTCATCCCGGAGCGTCCCCCGCTCCCCTGTGCGTCGTGGCGCCACCACCCTGAAGCTCCACCTCCACCTCCACCTCCACCCACTCAGTACGCAGAACTGCTGCGGGGTCGCCCCGTCGCACCCGAGCGATCACAGCATCTCAACGCGACGCCCCCTTTACCCAACAATCCGTTTCAGGTTGCTGTGTCGAACCACCGTACGAAAGAGGAATCGGGAGATCGATCACACAACTTTGCGGCAGCTAGACCGAGGAGCTGCGCAAGGAAGGGAAAGATGATCCGTACTGTGTTCTACGGAAAGCTAACTGCAGACTACCCTACGCAGAATGCGTCTAGGGGCTGTAGGGGTTAGTAGTGAAGTCAATTGGTAATAGGGAATGAGATGATGGAAGGGACGAGGGGGAGGAGTGTGCGCGGGGAACGTACTCGGAATTCTATGTACTAGCTTGGGGGTGTCCACGGCTTGAGTGCTTCGTCATGCATATCAGAGAGATCTACCTAGTAAGGCTCTGAAAGCTAACCTCGCCCACCCACTTACAGCAACCGCTGGAGTACCTTGAGAAGCCGCTAGCACGGTTTCCATATAGCTCATACAAGAACCACACAGGCAGAAACGTCTGGATCCGTAGCTCCTGGACTTTCATGCATACATAGAGCTTGTGCGAATGTATAGGAGTGCTAAGCAAATATATCAGTCGCGCAATCTATAAGATCTATCTTGCAGACTAGCTGCACTTCCACTACAATCCCCTAGGATAGGAAATGTAGAAACTGAGTGTTTCTCTCGACTCACACCGTGAGCCGTGATATCAAGTAATGATGGAAGTATGCCTCAACTCTCTAGTTCTTCGACACTCTCAACTTGATCTAGTGGCAGGTTTATCACGGCCTTTCCTAGCCGACTCCAAGACCTCCAGCCTCAGTTCCCCTTCCTGTCTTCCGTCCAAAGCTTCTCCACCTGATTAACAATTAGCGACTCTGGCACCGACTCGTTGATCTTCATCGGAATCCAGTGCTTGAACGAGGGCGGCAAGATCCACCGCCCACACCCCGACCTATCCAGACACGCCTTCGCCAACCCCCTTGGAGTCATAACAGCCATATTGCCCTGCTTCTCCGCCGGCGCGCCCACCGTGTCCGTCGTGCCAACGACAAACCCCAAGACCTCGACATCGTGCCCTCGCGACTTCATCTCCCGCCCGAACGCCGCCGAGAACGTCAGATTGAACGACTTCGTCGCGCTGTAGACTACCGAATACGGCAGCCCGTAGTTGGCCATAGAGCCGATATTCATCACCAACGTCGGCGCGTTGCTTTCGGCCGTCAGCACCGGTACCAGAGCTGTTGTCAAGACCGCAGGAAATCTCGCGTTCACGTTGATGAACGTGTCTACATCCTCGACCGTCATCTCTGAGAGCAAGCCGAAGACCCCCTTGCCGATGAGCTGGAAGGCGCCGCCGACATTGTTCACGAGCACTCGCAGTCGTCCTCCGTCTGGCAGGCTTGAGGCTTTTTCCACGACGCTGCGGAGGCCGGCGGCGTCGTAGGCGGCGGCGTCGGCGACGACCGTCTCTATGGATCGGCCGGGAAATTTCTGGAGCAGATCCGCCTGGACGCGGGCGAGTTTCTCGGGGTTTCGGCCGTGGAGCAGGACGTTGAAGCCGCGGGAGCAGAGTTCGTGTGAGAACCCGAGGCCGATGCCGTCAGTACTTCCGGTGACTAAGGCCCAGGAGGGGTGGGAGGGATCCGTGGAGAGATACCGCGAGATAGATGTGGGCCGGATGAAGTAAACCCAGAGCAAGTCGACGAGGTGGTATGATATCTTCACAGAGTATAGAAGGCCAATGCATGCCAAAGCGGATTTCAGGGATGCCATTAGAGTAATTTATGGGGCCGAGGACTGGGATGGGATAGAGCGCGATCTTTCCCATGTGCTGGGGTGTTGACTGAACCGAAATTGGTAGGCGTGCTAGCGACTTGATTATCGAAGCTGAAAGAAGGGTTTCGACGTCAATTGTATTTACTCGTGGGTGGAGGGATGCATCACAAATTTGTTTTCGTGTCTATGGTGCTCCGCTCGGGCTCAAGGCTTTTATACACGAGACGTTTGGAAACGAAGAGGAGCGATGGGCTGTGGTACGAAATATTCTAAAGCGAGTCCCCGCGCTTCGGGCTCTCGGTTTATCGAGCCAATTCTGGAGTTTCGCTAGAGATTCTGCAGGCTAGGCGCCTCTAATGAGCTAGTCTTCAGGATGGCGTTCAGCGTGCCTTTTATTGCGGACAGGTAGTATCTTGCGAGGGCATCAGTTGAGGTTGATGTCGTTGAAGGAGTGCAGCCGCAAGACTGCAGGGAGATCCGCGTGGTGGAGGGCCTCAACAGCGCGGACAGCATAACCGCAGGAGGATCCCTAAAGTCGAGAAATTTTAACAAGAGCTCTCTTCCCATTCCTAGAAGCAGGTTCTAACATCTCTTGTTCGCTCCGACGATGAAATCGTATTCAATGCAATCCCTGTCGACTGCTACGTCGTCGCTAGAACCTCCCACGTCAACAAGGCGTTAGTTACTGGCTGATTCTACGCTATATTAGCTTGATTATTGCAGCATCTTAAAGGATAAGTTCTAAGAAGCGATATTAATCTTTATGCTGAATTAATAGTCAATGTATCCGGACGGCTCGTGCACCCACATCATCATCACACGTATGTACATGCATTACAACATGAAGCTTTCCAACACAACGCTACGTCCTGTATGTATAGAAACCAACGTTGTGAGGAAACTAAGATTGCTCTACGACTCTATCTTAATTATGGAGTTGCTTTGTGGTGAAAGTGCCTTGTCCGCACGTCCTGACGTGGAGACCGGTCGGTAGCTGTTTGGCCACCCTATTGTCAACCACACAATTCTGCTCAGGAATGGTAAATACAACCTCTTTCGTCTTTTGCCTTTGCTGCAACTATTTCTCTCGCGTTGGAGCTGTTCTGCTGCCTCACGTGCCTTACGTGCCTCTCGTGTTTCACCTACCTTTACCTTTATCAGCACGTCGTTCACACATTTCCTACAAGCATTAAACAGGTAGAAAGGTTTGCCGACGCTCTGGACATCTATGCATAGATGGAGCTCATGTGAGTCAGACGGCAGTATCGGCAGCTATAGTACGCGGTTTTTCCATTCGGGCTACCTTGAACGAGTGATCCGTCTGCTAGCGAGTAGTCGATTCAGCCGATCCGATGGGAAATCACTTCGTATTAGGGACAATAGTAATTCCTGGAGTTCTAATATATCTGTGGTAGTTTCGCAGCCGGCTGCCCTATATTTACACGCAATTTGCTCAACTCGCTCGAGACAATGAAGAAGCATGCCCACCCACTAACCATATGTACGCCGAGCATATGCAACGAGATGGAAGGAAATATGCTCTAGCACAACAACTCACACTCAAAATCTGGAAATCTCCTAGTTACGCACATCTTGTGTTTACCCGGCGAAAAGCGTGACAGCCCCTTTGATGGTGTGACACGCCACCCCATCTCGAAGCCACCCATATGAAAGATCCGATCGAAGCCGCGAATCTGCCTGATCGATAAGCAAATCCGAATGAAGGCCTCCCGAGTCTCCCCCGCTCGTTCCGAACCCGAGCTCTCTCCTCCAGTTCGCCGAGCTTTTGACATCCAACATCGCCCGTTCAACTTGGAGCCGGACTATCCGGCGGATTACCTCACTCAGCTCAGCCGACCTTACTCCCGCCACCACACCAGCACCTCCCGTCACCCTCACGCTCAACATGCACAACGACGTCCATGCCGCGCCCCTTGAGGAATTGCACCGTGCGCTCACGGACGTCCTCAGGATCGGCGATACGGGAAGTGATGATGTGAATCACGCCTAGGATCTTCGGTTGGGCCGGGGGATGCGCATGGGCGTGGTCGTCGTGGGAATGATCGTGCCCGTGATCGTGCTCGTGCGGCGACTCATGAGAGTGGCCATGGTCGCAATCGTCTCCGTGAGTATGCGTAGGAGCAGGCTCTTCGTGCGAGTGATCGTGCGAATGGTCATGATCGTGGTCATGCTTGTGGTCGTGCGCATGCGCTTCGGCGTGTGCGGCGCCAGCGTCTTCGAGCCAGAATCGGGGGACTGTGTAGCCGACTACGCCTCGGAGGGAGCTGAGCTCTTGGAGCGTGTTACGGATGCCATACTCTACGTCCGCGGAAAGTGAGAGCAGGAGACGCAGGCCGGAGCTCTTGACAAGAGGCATTGCCGAGAGGAAAATGAGGACGGCGATGGCGCAGGACGCAATGGGGTCCCAGCCTGACCATCCGTAGTACTTGGTCAGGAGAGTCGAGATTATGACGGCGACGGAGCCCAAGGCGTCGGCCATAATGTGAAGGAATATGCCTTGCATGTTCTCGTTGTCATGGGAATGGCCATGGCCGCCGTGATCGTGGCCTCCGTGATCGTGGCCGTGGTGAGCGTGTCCAAACGCTGTTAGGCCAACCAGGTTGACCAAGAAGCCAAGCACGCTGACGACCAGCAGCTCGTCCAGACGATGGAGCTCAGATCCTTCCCAAAGTCTCTCGAAAGCATCGAACACGATTTCTACGCTCACAAGCCTATTGTGGGGTCAGCCCGCAGTCACTATACGTAAAGGGCTTAGACTTACATGAGGAATATGCCGTTAGCGAACCCAGAGATGGTGTCGATCTTGCCAAAGCCATAGGGAAAGCGGACACTCGGCCGCCATTTGCTCATGACAGCGGCGGCCAGACCAACAGCTAGACCTGCACAATCGAACAGCATGTGTATGCTGTCGGTTAGGAGACCTAACGAACCGCTGACGAAACCGTAGAAGAATTGTACAAGCATGAAACCAAGATTGAGCCTGTATAGTGTTGGTCAGCATAGTCCTGCTAAAGCATATTGAGCAACTTACACTGCAAAATAGGCAATCCTACGAGAGTCTCTTTCCATGAGAATACTACGTAGGATAGACCCCGGAGTGCACTTTCTGAGGAGAATGCCGGTTATTCTCGAGTGGTTTCCATGCAGAGGATGATTGTGTTGATGCTTATGATCGTGATCGTGATGGCCCGCATCGTGTGGGATAACGGAGGCTGTTGTGTCAAATGTAACAGCCGCATAACATAAAGTACAGAAAGCGGCAATATATGGAGATCTTCTCCAAATGCCCGAACTTTGCAGATAACCAAAAGCTGCTATCAAGATACAGCCAAGTGCCACGCCGGGCTTCCGTTGTGTCCGTAAAGAAGATGGAACCGAAAAGAAAACGAGACCCGTTGCTGAGGCTACAGAAAGGGTCGAAAATGTAATTGCAGGAAATGAAATTGACGGAGCAGCAGATAAGGCAATCGCAGAGATCATGGTGATGCCGCTTAGAATTAAACCTGCAAGCAAAGTAAGATGAGTATCTTCCGGTGATGAAACTAAAGGCGAAACTGGCTTTGCCAGAGAGAGCCGTGGAATAGACGGAGCACCTGCACCAGATGTCGATGAAGTAGGTGCTCCTTTGAATTTCGTGAGCAAGGACCAGCCTGTGGTCGGGAATGGAGGAGGAATTGTCAAGATGGACAATACGAGGGCTAGGTGACCTAATATCAACGTGCTGGAGCTTGCTGAAGCATCTAGGAAATCTGCTAGTAGTCCTAGTAGCAGGACTCCGCACGTAGCTTTCCTAGTCCGAAATGTCCTTTTCCAGCTGTCCAGAAACGAATGCTTCACTGGGCGCGTATCAAAACTGCCAATTCCAGTTGCAGCGACTGTCAGCAGTACGATAGCAGCCCTTGCACCTCCTAGATGCATTGCTCCGTAAAACGGCAAGAGGACACTGAATATCCTGCCACCCAGTCGACGAAGCCCTGCAGTACTCCAAAAGTAGTCTTGCTTCTTCCCTGAATCATTAGAACCACCCAAGGAGCCCTTTCGACGATCCAGAGGTTCCCCTAGAGAACGCAACTTGGACACTATGCCGACTAGTATCAATGTTGTCGAGGATAAGGTGCATGCGAGAACGAATGGAGACAGGTTCGACCCCAGTTTTGCCCCTAGTGACGTAGTGTCTGCTAGTTCGGGCTCGCCCGGGAAGTTTTTAGGCGCTGGAAAAGGAGTAGGAGGCACTGCCACGGCCGCAGGGTACGCTATTGAGGCGAATAGGTATGGGAGAGGAATGAGGAGTGCGGTCAGCAGTTCTTCTGGTGTGGGCCATAAACTACCGTAGTCAGCGGAATTGAGCTTCTTATTTGGAATTGAGCAGACCTTACGTCCCTGTCGGCACTGGTGCCTCTTCTATTGTGTCGAAGGCATACCCTTTCGAGGTGTTGCTTATACGTGGCGGGGCCCGCCCAAGATCAGACTCCCCTCGAGGGCGCCCTTTCGTGAAGGGGTTGAGTGCTAAGACTTTATCTACGGGAGTAGAATGACTGTGAGAGTGCTGGTGGTCGCTCGGGCCCATATCATGGCTCAATTGGTGGTCGAGGTGCGAATGTGAATGACTATGGCTATGGAGGCTTGTATTTGACGGCATCTTCTTCAGGGCGCCGCCGTTAAGCTGTCCAATCCAGGAGGGAGGTCGCTCGGATATGACTGGGCGACTGTGTGAAGGCGAGTGGCCATGGCTGTGTGCGGTGCTGCCACTATTCAGCGGGAGGGCGTACGAGGCCATCAAAGGCGCAGGCTCCTCAACTATCTCGTCGAGGGCAAGCCGGTACCCGTCGTCGGAGGCGCCAGTAGCATCGGGATTGGAGGAATGCGGATCGGTGCAGCAGCGAGCGCGGCGAGGCTGGCTGTGCGGGGAGGGCTGGATATGTACACGGTGTTGTTGCGATGTTTCGATATCAACTGCCTCCCTTCAGCCAGTCAGGGGTCGGGTCCACCAGTGCCATCGTGTCGGCCCGCTGATTTCATCGGCCCAGTTAAAGCACCGATGAAATAGCTGTGGCGCTGGCTGTGGCGGAAGTCTAGGTTGTCCCCGCAAACTGCATCCTCGAGGTCGATCCTTCGAAGGATTCACTCGCACAACGAAACGTCGCAACATCACCTCATTCACTCCTAGAAAAAATCGAATTTTTCCATCAAGGCTATTATCTATCGCTTACTGTTATCTCCCTACAAACATGTGGGACTTGAGCCCCAAGACGACGCTTGATTTCGCCCTCTATGGCTTGCTGGCTTTCTCAACCCTGGTCACTATTATCCTCGTAACGCTCCCTTCGCAGTATGACCCATACTCCACAGACTTCGCCAAAGATGAGGTTGTGGACGACAAGAAGAAAGTCATGACTCCAGCTGAGTATGTAAATCGGAGAACTTGGGTAAAACAGACCAGGCATTTGGGAGCGTCTTTCCAGGTGGTGGTGCTTGGGGATATTGGACGGAGCCCCCGCATGCAATATCATGCCATTAGTATTGCGAAGCATGGGGGTCAAGTACAGCTAATTGGCTATACTGGTTTGTACCTCATATATCATCTGAATTTCAACCAACCAACTGACACGGTGGACTAGAGTCGGAACTCCACCCTGATGTTGTATCAAATTCAAGCATCAAGATAGTACCGATTGACCCTTCTCCAGCCTGGCTACGAGCACCAAGCAGCCTGCTATTTCCACTCGTGGCTCCGTTGAAGGTGCTCTGGCAGGCATGGAGCCTCTACTACGCCATGGGCTATCGTGCGACTGCTACCAAGTGGATGCTTGTTCAGGTGAGTTTACCTCGCCATTGCATCTCTTACCGTTGCGGTCCGTCAACTTGAATACTGAGAGCAAACGAGCAGAATCCTCCCTCCATTCCAACTCTGGCCATTGCTCAAATTGTTTGCTTCCTCCGCAATACTGAATTCGTCATTGACTGGCACAATTTTGGCTACTCAATTCTGGCCCTCAAACTTGGACGCCGCCATCCTCTTGTCCTCGTCTCAAGGTTATACGAGAACATCTTCGCCCGATCTGCTTTTGCGCATTTTGCTGTCACCGATGTCATGGCTACCGTCTTGAAGCAGAAGTATAACATCAAAGCCCAGGTCCTCCATGACCGGCCAGCTGCTTTATTCAGACCTTTAAACTCAGAAGAGCGCACCAACTACCTCTCCCAGCTACCTGAGACCGCACAGTATGCAAAAGACCTGTCAAGTGGCTCATTGCGTCTTGTTGTTAGCTCCACGTCCTGGACTGCCGACGAAGACTTCTCGCTTCTTCTCGAAGCACTAACAAGCTATTCCGCCCTAGTCACCTCTAAAACTGGCCTTCCTAAGATATTAGCTATAATCACAGGCAAAGGGCCACTCAAAGAGCACTATCTAAGCAAGGTTCGGGCTCTGAACCAAAAAAACCAATTGCTTAACGTGCTCCTTCTTACTGCATGGCTCACACCGGAGGACTATGCATTGCTTCTGGGATCCGCGGATCTAGGTGTATCATTACATACCTCATCTTCCGGAGTAGATCTTCCAATGAAAGTTGTAGATATGTTCGGGGCTGGGTTGCCAGTGGTAGGATGGAGTAGGTTTCAGGCTTGGCCTGAGCTGGTTCAAGAGGGTGTCAATGGACGAGGCTTCGAAACTTCTCAACAACTCTCAGATCTTTTCGTGGAGCTGTTCGGAAAGGGCGTATCAAATTTGGGAATACTGAAGGACGGCGCACTCGTAGAGAGTGAACGCCGTTGGGACCAGGAATGGGATGGGGTTGCTGGGAAACTGTTTCTGCTCGTGAAGCAGCTGACATGATTGACATCATGTGGAATCCACATGGATAGAGACGATGAATGAAAGGGTGTTTCACATATAGAGAAATTATTGAGCTTGATCATTCAACCTGCAGTGAGACAGGCACCAAAACATGTCATCGGTTTTGCCTCGATTCCTAATTTGGATTAGCGTTAAAGCATTTTAACGAATTGGGCACCACTTCAACATTTCCTCTGCACCTCACCACAATTCTTTCCACAAGACAAAGAAGTAACGATGAAACCTATGAAACGCGGCTGACATCATGTCTTGGACGACGGAGCTTCGCTTTTGGCCTTCGCCGCTGGGCGGCCTTGCATGGTCTCAAGACTGTGAATTGGCTATCGCGGTTAACGAGATGGTCCAGCTGCTGGTAAGTCTAAGCTTCAAAATATTTCAACAACAACGTTCATAAGAGACTAAGAACTAAACATAGATACCAAACCTCGAACCTAGTGGAGACATAGACCAGAATTCACGTCAACCAGCAGCAAGTCCATGGCACATCGTAAATCTCGCTACAAGTCTCTGGACTTCAACTGAACTGCCATTGAAATACCCAGCTCCCTTTGGAACTTTCTCTGTCGGAGAAGAGATATCCGCGAGTGCTGTAGTTTCGCTTGAGTGGTCACCACCTGGTATTTCAAAACATCGAAGATCGGCTCTCGCGGTACTCACATCTAATCTTGTCTTGTCATTATGGGCTCCCGAAAGCAGTCCAAAAGTTCCCGCCAGCTGGGAACGCCGTCTCATCGTCAACGATTGCATAGAGCCATACCTGGGAAATTTCGACCGCAACGAGACGTATGATAACGAAGAAGAGCGTATGGACAAGCGCAGGCTTCGTATGCGCCTTCGGTCGTTTACCTGGTGTTCCACGAACCCTGATAGAGGTCTTTCGAGTAATATCGGGTCTAGATTACACTGGGGCCCCTACATACTGGCCATGTCCAACGATGATAACCAAGTTCTCTTTGTATCCGTCGAATCACCGTATACCTCAGTCTCATCAGATCAAGGATGGAAAGCTACAGTGATCGGCCATTTCTCACTCGGTGTCTCAGAACCTGTTCCCTATTCGACAGCCGTTTTCGAAGATTTTATTCAGCAGCAGCGATGTGTATCCCATCTTGCGTGGAGCCCATGGTCTCACAGAGGTGATGGCCGTCTGGATTCCGTCTTGTCGTATGCGTCGAACGACAAGCTTTACGCAAGGAACATAGTGCTGAGAATCGAAGATGATAGTCAAACTCGGCCGGATATTTTGGTCGTAGATAATGAAACCAAGTATCACGATATCACTCTTCGCTATGGGGGGCCGTTAAGCTGGTGCCCCAAGGTATGCGATCAGCATCACATGTACCTCGTTGCATTCTCCAGACTAGAGGTGTTTTCATTTACCGTATCAAACTGTCTAGCGCAAGACTTCAAAATGTCTTCCACTCATCTCGAGCAGAACTGGGATCCGATTTCCGGTAAGTCATTGCGAGATGAAATGCATTTCCTGTATCCAATGTTCTAGTTCTCTCTGGTGATCATTCTTCCTGCTCTACATCGAGCTTCAACGACTAATTCCGTTAGGTGTCACTTTCACGTTCAAATCTCCTCAAGAAGTTCACATGTACTACTCTTATTACATGTCGACTACGCAAGTCCCAGCCGTGGGTTTGAGACTTCCAATAGCGGACGACTCAAAACTACCTCTACCATCTTGGCAAGAGACAGAGAGGGACACCCAAGCATATTTCAGTGCAGCCAACGATCTTGCGGGGAATGCGTTTACTAAAGTCTGGGGTTTGGCACTTTCACCTCTTGGAGATCTCTTCGCTACGTTGTCTACGCGACATCCGAGTGATATGATGGAATATCTCACGGTGGCGGAGCAGTCATGCACATTAACTATTTCCAATCCAAGAGGGAGCCATGGTCATTTCAATATTGCATCGGGCGATTTTTTGGGGAGTGAGTGGATTCGCGGTAAAACTTTGTAACTAGTACTGACGAGACTGACTGCAGGTGTAAGCTCCGAAGCAGCGTGCTTTAGTATCAATAGATGGTTCGGATACAACAATGAGACTCCCGAACAAGTTTCTGTAGCAATCATACATATATCAGACCAATTGATGCAATCCTTCGGAGCTGCGAGGCCTCAAGAAGTAGTTGCATCTATCCCGACCGCTTCGATCAAGTAAGTCCTCGCAATGAATCTCACTGCACTAAGTCTCTGTCACTAACCTACCACGCTTAGTATTAATAATAACTCGGGCTTGACTGCTCAGGTACCAACAACTGCCGAACTCATCGAACGACTGAGGCAAGATGTCTTCTTCAACCCCAAAACCATCAAAGACCGACACGAGATTCTAGTATCTAGGGTCTGCGCCCCACATGAGTCTACAGAGTTTCCACACTTGAAGCTCTCCCGTGTACTCGCCGAAGCAGTTCTCAAGCTCCCCATAAGCATTTGCGACAACAGTCCATTAGGTCAACGAATGCTAGCGACTTTCGCTCTCGTTCTAGACAAGCTACACGAGATTGGCGGTGGAGTGCTCCTACCCTCTGATGCTCCAGATTTCGATGCACCGGAAACTTGTACGATTTGCGACAGTCCCATTAGGCTAGAGAGTCTAGACTGGGCACGATGCAAAGAGGGGCATCAGTTCAGTAAGCTATCTGTACACGTTATTACGTCCTCGGGCTAATCTAATTTCCAGCGAGATGCAGTCTCTCATTCTTGGCTATCCAGGGCCCCAACATTTCGAAATTCTGTGGTATTTGCCGGGCGCAGTACTTGAAAGAGGAGTATATCGCCCGGGAGGACCAAGCTAGCCAAGACCGGGACGGGCTCGGCGGGGGTGATGAAGGGGATCAAGAGCTGCCGGATGCACCAGATGTTCTCTCAGCTTCAGTAAGCGGGAACTCAAAGCAGATGTCCCTAGCCCGAATCTTGTTCTCGGCGTGCGATGTTTGTGTGTATTGCGGAGGCAAGTTCGTGGGCTGATGTATACTATTGTTAGAGGTGGTTGATCGACTTGAGAGGTGAAACCACATGAGAAATTAAACTGAATAACAATACATTGGTATGATCATCACAATATATGATTGACGTCTTCCGCGGTTGTCATTGCCACACTTAACTGTCCATTTTTGTGAAGATTTGGCAATCTAAATTTGAAAAGCTTCGAGGAAAAAATCTAGTTGTTCATGAATACGACAGCCTATGACTGCCTTTAGAGACTCATGGTCTCATAAATATAGTGTGTAGTGGGTATATAGATATAACGATCTCGGATAGAGAGCCTTGTTCAAGTCGCTTTGTAGCATCTCTAAACGCCAATTACAATCCCAGATTTTGTTACAATGCCCACCGGCTATCTTACACATCGTACAATTGTTCTTCTCCATCAGCCCTACATAGGACCGTAGCCCATGGAAGACTCTGCGTTGCCCTATTGCATAATCCCTACTTCTGAATCTTTCTCAACTCCATGTTGGCAAATCAGTCAATTTTCATTTTCTCATTGCTTCTTATCCAGTTTTGCCCTCTTTTGCAGATTTTTCAGGGGTGGTGGTCTCGTCGGGCCACATCTCTACGTCGCCTTCCGCAGTCAAGGAACCACGCCTCACGAGCTGGCCTTTTTCTCGCATCAAATCTTCGATAGTGACGGATTTATCTGAGAATATCTGCTAACAGTCAGGCTCAGTCCTCTAGCTATCAAGGCAGAAAGAAGATCTAGGGGCAGAAAGAAGATCTAGGGGCAGAAAGGAGAGTCGGTGCACCTTCAGATGATCAGCGATCAAATGCCTATTCTTGCAACCTGGGCATGTAACAAGTACAGTGCCATGGAAGTAGCCTTGTTTTGAGATCCGGTGCGAGGAGCGCGTGTCGCATTTCTTGCAGGTGAAGGTCATGTCGTAGGAAGGGACTTTGTCGCGCTCAAGCCGGGATTCGGGCGACTTCCCGGGGGAGACAGCAGGTGGCTGCGCTGATGGGGGCGTAGCGGTTGATTCATATCGGGCTCTAGATAGTATAGGTCGTTGTGGTAGGATTGGTATCTGAGGTCTTCGAGGGATGGCTGTTCGTGGCGGATGAAATAGCCGTTTGGACGCTGTGCTGAGCTCTGACCGAGGGGTCCAGGTATTCGGAGGCACCCCTTTTTGAGCCAACATGCGCAAAACATTCCTTGATGAATTCATGGTGGATATATGGAGTTGTGGTGATTTGAACGTTTCCGAGTGAGGTTGCAAAAGTTCAGCACCTGGTCATCGCCTCCCCACGAATGCGGGCGCGCTAGGTCGCCGTCTGCGGCCTTGGAGATCACCACCAAACTTATCGTCAGCCCTCTTTCACTCCTTCACTACGGCCACAGCCTTTGCTAACGACTAGCTCTCCACCATATTGCAGTAGCTCACGCCCCCAGATCATGGAATCTCTTCCCCGCCGTTCGCCCGCTTGAAGCTTCTAGGCACCCCCGCTGTTCGGAGTAGCTTCCAACGTTTCCTCGCCCTCGCCGCCCAGGGACGTTCATATACCATCACTTTCTGCCTATTCTCGTTAACACCCCTTGACTGCAGCTATGATCGCAGGCAGAGGAAGATCAAAGATCCGGCCGCCTCGGAGGGTAAGTTGCTTCCGCTATTCGTACATTGTCGTCCCCGCACCCCGCCATTCACCGCAAGGCTGCCCTTAAGCCTCTATCTATTTAGCTTTACATCAGCCTGGATACTTTTATTACCTTCGGCTGACATGAAGTTTCCTAAGGGTATCCATGGAGGCGAAGAGATCGATTTCGAGCAAACCTGGAAGATTATTGCATCAGCGTTCAACGAGATTCACACAAAGAACGCTTCGAAGCTTTCATACGAGGAGCTATATCGACACGCGTATCGGATCGTGCTTAAGAAGAAGGGAGAAGACTTGTACAAACGAGTTCGAGATTTCGAGCATGACTGGCTCACGACGCAAGTCCGGCTACGCATACAGGACCTCCTCTCCCCGAACCTGTTGATCAGCTCGCAAGCAATTGGGGGCACAACCACGAATGAACGCCGCTTTGCAGGCGAGAAGTTCATGAAGGGACTCAAGGACGCCTATATGGACCATCACGTGTGCATGGGCATGCTGGCGGATGTCTTGATGTATATGGCACGTCTCAAATGTCCTTTCGATTGCCGGCAAGTTTCTATGGCTGACCTTTCACCAGGATCGCGTTTACTGCCAAGACACCCATAGACTCTCCATCTACAATTCAGCCATGATTCTATTCCGCGACGATATCCTCAACGCTTTTTCCCAGGACGGCGACAGTATTTCGGTCCTGGAGTTGCTGAATCACGTTATCTTGGAGCAGATCCGCATGGAACGAGACGGTGACGTTATCGACAAGCACATGATCAAGGATTGTGTGTACATGCTAGAAGGGCTCTACGAAGGCCAGATGGACACGGCCGAGTCGAGATTGTACGTCGCGTCATTCGAAGGCAGCTTCCTAGAGACGAGCCGGGACTTCTACAGGGCAGAGTCGGAGCTGTTGCTGCGGGAGTCGGATGCCGGAGCCTACTGCAGACACACCCGGCGGAGAATTGTTGAAGAGCAGGATCGGTGTCGCTCTACGCTTGCGGAATCTACAACGCCCAAAATCGAGAAGGTTGTTGAAGATGAACTGATCAAGAATCGCATCCGGGAGCTGATTGAGATGGAAAGCGGCGTGCGGTTCATGATCGACAATGACCGTATGGAGGAGCTCAGCTTGGTTTACGAGCTCAACGCACGCGTTGATCCTAAGAAGACCGAGCTTATGAGAGCTATGCAGAAGCGCGTAGTGGAGATGGGTACAGAGGTCAACAACGCAGCAATCGCTGCGTCGCAAGCGCCACCGCCCTCTGAAGGTGCCGACAAAGGCAAAGGTCCGGCCTTAGAAAAGAGTCTCAATCAACAAACCGTTGCGGCAATTAAATGGGTTGAGGACGTACTACAGCTGAAGGACAAATTCGACCTTATTTGGAAGAATGCATTCAACTCTGATAATGCCCTCCAGACAGCTCTAACGAGGAGTTTTGCCGACTTTATCAACGCTTCGTCTTTCCCGCGAAGCTCCGAATATATCTCGCTTTTTATCGATGAAAACATGAAGAAGGGCATCAGAGGCAAGACCGAAAACGAGATCGACATGGTTTTGGAGAAGGCCATTGTCCTCCTACGATACGTTCAGGATAAGGATCTGTTTGAGCGATACTACAAGAAGCATCTCTGTAGGCGACTGCTCATGAACAAGTCGATCAGTAACGATGTCGAGAAGCAGATGATCTCGAGGATGAAGATTGAGCTTGGGAACAATTTCACCATGAAGTTAGAGGCAATGTTCAAAGATATGACCATATCCGAAGAGCTTACCTCCGGGTACAAGGGTCATGTGGCACAGCTTGGTGACGCCGACCCCAAGCGTATCGAGCTCGCTATCAACGTGCTGACGAGCATGACATGGCCATTAGAATCTATGGGTGGTTCTGGTGACGAAGAGGGGAAGACATTGAAATGCATCTTCCCGCCGGCTATCGATCGCATAAAGCGAGGCTTCGAGAAATACTACGGCGAGAAGCACTCCGGAAGACAGCTTACCTGGCTAGCTGCTATGGGCTCCGCAGACGTCCGAGCGGTGTTCCCCAAAGTTCCCGGCAAAGAAGGCACGCAGAAGGAGAGGCGACATGAGCTTAACGTGTCCACATATGGCATGGTCATCCTATTACTATTCAACGAAGTCTCAGCGGATGTGTCCTTAACATTCGAGGATATCCAGGCGCAAACCAACATCCCGGTGAGCGACCTCGTCAGGAATCTCCAGTCTCTAGCCGTGGCTCCCAAAACCCGGATCCTAGTGAAGGAACCTATGAGCAAGGATGTCAAACCCACAGACCGCTTCTCTTTCAACGCGGGCTTCATGGGCAAGTTCCATCGCATCAAAGTGGGCGTGGTGTCCAACGGGAACAAAGTAGAGAGCGACAGGGAGCGGAAGGAGACTGAGAAGAAGAACGATGACTCTAGGGGCTTCTGCATTGAAGCGGCTGTGGTCAGGATCATGAAGTACGTACCACTCATTTCGCATCCCCTTCTCTCCTAATCTGAACCAACTAACACCTCTCAACAGACAACGCAAGGAACTCTCGCACCAGCAACTCGTCGCCGAGACACTCAACCAGCTCGCCCCACAGTTCAAGCCCGAGGTCACTATGATCAAGAAGCGCATCGAGAGCTTGATTGAGCGCGAGTACCTCGAGCGTATCGAAGGCGCGAAGGTGGACTCGTACCGATACCTCGCGTGATCGCCGACGCCCTACTTTTCCTTTCTCACGATAATCAAAATTTCGGCCTAGCGAGGGCTTGCGGAGTCTTGGTTTCGATCGTCTCATCGGCACTGCTTCTGCCTCTCCGGTGCAATTTGGCACACTACATGGCGCTCTCTGATGACATGCATGATAGCGATAAGGAGTCAGATATGATGGAGTTTTCAGTGGCTTTGGTGCTATAAGCGTCATGTTGCAGGGCAATCTTCTTTTGGCTGGGCTTTAGGACAAGAGCGTGAGCATCTCGCTGAAGATGCTCTTATTCGGGTATGATGGCTGGCGCTTGAAAGCGCTAGACGAGTATATGAAAGGCGTAGGTGATAGGGAGGCCTTTTTTTGGGGGAAGCTGGGTGATGAAAGTAACCTATGCGGAGAGAATCTACTACTATTCGATGGACTGGGCGTCTGTGTGTGAAATGCGCAGGACGGTGTTTGTGATCATTGGAAAGCATCCTATCGCTGTTGTAGGCTTTGTATCACGCCCTGATTTATTACCAGTACCTAGGTGAGCTGAAGCCACTCCAAACGGCGTCAAACCCGATGGAAAAACATCAGCTTAGATGGGAGCCTAAGACTCACGACTTGATGGACTTTGCATCACGCCTCAGTCTTCTTTCACACGTTGAGGCTATTCAGATAGCGTTTGGGCAATGGCATTGAGGCATTTCAGACAGCGCATAAGCCAGTCCTTCCAAACAGCTCTTCCAAACGCCCAATTCCAGCGCCTGTAGAAGAAGATCCAACCGTTTGTGTTCGGGTATGCAGTTTCTAAACATCCCATCGGCCCACCACTCAAACTCACAGCATGCTGCATAGTTTAACTACCCGTGAATCATGTTCCGTTTTGAACCACCCGCATCTCCCAAACAAGGCCGCCGGGCGTTTCGAGAAACAGCGCCACGCATCACAAAAACGCCCCATCGCACGGCATGCATAACACGTTTTCCAAAGCTATGTAACATCGCACACAAGTTTCTGGAGTCGCGAATTGAAACACCGCGGCGCTGATGTTTAGTACTTGGATGTCATTGGCTATACTTGTACCCGGTTTTCGTGTAGCCAGCCAATGAGAGGGGGAATGTGGGGCCGCATTTTTTTTTGGGCCTTACTGCAGGAGGGCAAGGGTAATTTCGTTATGCATGTTTGAGGCGAAAGCGGCACGCAGGCAGGGTAGATTCTGTGCTGAGTTTTCTTTGCGCTGTGGGGTGGGGTGGCGGTAAGGAGTGGGTGGAATGCAGGTGGGAGGGTGGGTTTTTGGGATGTAGGGGGTGTGATGGGGTGCGGCGAGGCGCTTTGGTTCCGCGCGGGTGGGGAGAGAGAAGTATGCAAGGACGGTGATAGAGGGATGAGTATACCGGCCTATTATTCGATGTATTTGCATACTAACCATCAGGTAAAAGATGCGCGGTAAAAACGGAGAACAGGAAGAGCTTATCCTTAAAGGCACACTATGAATGCTTCAAAGGGTTGAAGGATGAAAGGTCGGAAGATGAATGACAATGAAGATCAAGACACCTAGGTGGTACATGGGAATAACGTTGAGCCATTCGAGTGTGACAGCATCGGTAGAAACTCCCCATACACTTCGTAGGGAGAGATGGCAGCCAAGTGCTTGGAAGAGGCGAAGCAGGTGCCGGATGCAGGATGAGGTTGTGATGGGACGTCAGCATTCAGAAACCCGTGACATTGGTGTTCCTGTTCAATGAATACATGTACCCTCGCACGCCTCGTATTCGTCCCTGAGCCCTCGCTGATGAGGCTGAAGCAATTCCCGGTGCATCCTTCCTCCTCGCTGGACCTCCAGCATCAGATACCCTTGAGGCTCACCAGGCCTCCTCGGTGGTGCAGTCTCAATCCGGTCCCGAGGTCCCGACCACAGGGGCTGAAAAGAGCCGTCGACGCCACTGACAGCATCCCCACAGGTCATGCTTTTGGAGGAGTCGTAAGCCGGCTCCGCGACCATGATTCTTCGCCGCAACACAGTTTGCTGTGCCGTCTGACTGCAACACCACAATCTGACAGCGACCCTGTGAAGGCCAGGATGCGACTGCTTTTAGTTCGCGGTGTGCTTCGCGAGGACATGATACAGTGTGGCGATTGCAACCAAGCCATGGGGAGGATCCTCCAGCATCCTGCACGGAAATGATAGCCACGAATCGATACCGCACGGTCACGGTGAGGCTCTCCGGGTCACGATTCTGACAAGCGACGAGGTCCTGGCACGCCTGGTTCAAGATCGAGCACAGGCGACGGGGCGCGGCATGCCCATCTTTGCTGGGAGTTTGCCCAAGAACGACAGCGGCTGGTGATCTTGGCTGGGTGGGTTTCTGCCGCTCTCGTGGTTGGCCTGGTGTTGAGTGCCGGCTTGGTGCTGGGGGGGCCACGACCCATGGTGCTCCCGGCCAGTCTCTTTGCTGTGCCTGGGCACTTTTCAGGGCTCCTCGTGCGGGAGGCTGCGGGTTCCTGAGCGTCTCACACGGCGGCGTCGCTGCCCCTGGCCAGCTGTCAGCGACAAGCTTTTGCTCAGATCCTCGCCCGCCCACCGCGCGCCCACTTCGGCCACCAAGCGTTTCACGCCCGGCGCCAGCGACCACACCGGGAGCGCCTGGCCGAAGCGGGTAGCTCTCGCCCTCTCGCCAGCCGTGTGCTGGGTTCAGCAGCGAGACGCTGCGTGTGAGTCGCGAAGGATTGGCGGCTTCCACGCGCGGCCGGCCCCATCAGCTCCCCCTGGACGACCAAGATTGCGTGGCTCACTGGTGAAACGGGCCGCCCCCAGGGAAACGCTGTGAACAAGACTGCACGCTGGTTTGCTTACTGGCATGGCCACCGCACCCCCATGCCAGCGCTATGTCCACCCCCTCGCAATAGATATCAGGCCCGCCCCAGTCACACTTCCTCCTTCTCTCCTCACCCGCATTCTCTCCATCCACGGTGCTGTTGCTGTCATTCTCTTGAGCATTCGCTCGTTCCATTCACTCGCCTTCCTTTGAAGCGCATCACTCTCTTTTCAACAACACGCAACGCCCTGGTCGGCTTCCCTCACTCTTTGCGCTCCAGCAGCCGCACTCAAACTCCCTGTCCAAAACACTCACCGCAAAACTATCCACTACAAACCCTCGTCCATATAAAACCACATACCAACCTACACCATGTCATCATTCACCAAGTTCGGACTCCTGTCCCTGGTCTCCTCTGCCGTTGCGGTCCCCTTCCACTACCGTCCTTCCGGCTACGCAGCGGGCACTGGTGCCCCCTATGCATTGAATACTACTGGGCTATATGCTCCCACTGGCAGCGGCTCCCCCATCTACCCGGGCACCTCGACTACTACGCAGACCCTCGACCTTACCGAGACCGTCGTCTCCACCGTCTATCTGAGCGCAGTCCCAGTTACCTCTGAGGCTGCAACTGTTGGTGCCGAGGCCGTCTCTACTGAGGGCGTCTGCGGGCCGCAGACCATCACCGTCACGGCCACAAACGCAGTCACCGTGACTGTGACTCCTGGTGGCGGTTATGAAGCTGTCAGCTCGTCCGTTGTTGCCGCTGAAGCGATTCCCTCTTCATCCTCACAGGCAGCCTACCACAGCCATGGTCACAACCACGTCCACAGCTCTAGGTCATCCTTCGCTGCCTACACCCCTCCAGCGTACACCGCCCCGGCATACACTCCTCCGGCGTCCAGTGCTGAGGAAGTTAGCACCGCCGCCGTAGTCCCCAGCGTCTACGTCCCTGTGAGCTCTGCCGCTGTCGTCTCTTCGCCCGCTGTTGTTTCTAAGCCCGTTGCCGTTTCCTCGGTTGCTGCCGTTTCCAGTGCTGCTGTCTACTCGTCCGCGGTTGTCTCCTCTGCCGCCACCCCGTCCGCAACCTCCAGCCCCTCCACCGGTGGCACTAAGCGTGGTCTTGCATACAACGATGCCTCCCTCACCACCTGCTTCGAGGGCGATAACACCATCTCCTGGGCATACAACTGGGCTCAAACCTCCTCAGGGCTCAACTCCAAGTTCGAGTACGTCCCCATGCTGATCGACCTCCGCGACCAGTTCACCAGCACCTGGGAAACCAACTGGAAGGCGGCGCTCAAGTCCGGCTCCACCAACTTCATGTCATTCAACGAGCCCGAACTCCCAGCCCAGGCCAACCTCACCCCCAAAGTTGCCGCCGCCAAGCACATCGTGTACATGAACCCCGTCAAGGCCGCCGGTGGACGCGTTGCCTCGCCCTCTGTCACCAACGGCGATGCAACCCAGGGCTATGGTCTCGGCTACCTCAAGGCGTGGGACATTGAATGCGCTGGCCAGTGCGACTATGACGTTGTCAACATCCATTGGTATGACTCGGCTACCAACATCCAGTACTTCAAGGACCACGTCACCGAGGCGCACACGCAGAGCGGCAAGCCTGTCTGGCTCACCGAGTTCGCGGCCACGGGCTCTGATGACCAGGTCGCCACTTTCCTCAAGACCGTGCTGCCGTGGTTGGACGAGCAGCCCTTCGTTGAGAAGTACAGCTACTACATGGTTGCTGATGGAAAGCTCGTTAGCGGCACCACTCCCAGCACTATTGGCTCGGTGTATGCCTCCGCTTAAGTTCAAGTGGGTGCGTAATCAATTCTTCCTGAGGGTTCTTGTGTCAAATGGTTAGCGTTTCGGAACTTGGGGTCGGTTAAAAGGGGTTAGGGATCTTGGAACCTTCTGAACACTTCTTTGTACTATATTTAGGGTTGTTGATGGGTGTGGTCGAGTGTGGGTGAATACGAGATGCATGCGTATGTAGAGGCATCATAAAAGAGCTACGAGAACAAACATCATGAACATACCTCCTCATATCTTGTGATTGTGTTACGATAAGAGAGAAAGAATCTGTGGAAGACCGGTAACTCATGGTAATTTGAAATTTTTTTGGTTCTGGCAGATCGGATCGGCGAAGATCAAGCGTGTCACGTGACATCTGCCACCGTCCTCTCTCGTCCACGCTGTTCCTGCGGCGGCCAAGACATACTATCTGGCGATGTCTTGAAATATAGAGGCTCCTATTTCCACTTGCGTGATGAAATCCCATGAAGATCACTCCAAAAGAAAAGAATGTAGTAGTGATACCACTGCAATCGAGGATAACGCATGCTCATACGAACAATTGACTGCGTTGCGATGCGAAACCGAGCAGCCAAACCCGGCTTGTAGAAACATGAAGCCCTGCTCTGCAACACATCTACTATTACGTTTTAAGTTTTCAGTGTCCCGGAAGCTCAATTGCTGTTTCAATTTGTTTTGGCGCGAACTTGGAAACCCGTTTGACCGTCCAGTGGTCGACATTAAAACAAACAGCGGTACAGTAGGATATCTCCATACTATTCTAGTTATGCACACATCACATAGTTACTTTATCACTCAACTACTTGAAAAGACCTCCTCTGAGTATCCTCTCAATCCTTTCCATCTTCGTAAAGACTCGCCATACTTACTCCCCACTAAAAAACATCTCACATCCGATTCCAACCCCTCTCCCTCCGTCCCACTAACAACACCGACATGTTCATAACACCAACACACCGATTCATCCCTCTACTTACCCCATCCCCAACTCCCCATACCAGTTAAGACAGCCCGTCCCCACCCCATCCCTCCCCACACACCCCGCTCGGCCTTCTCCCCGCCGGCCTAGATCGGCGCACCTCTTAGCCTCCCTCACACCCCTCAATGCGTCACCTCTCCTACCCCATGGGACTGGATCCGCGGGTCCTTGTCCGAAAAAGCTTAAGTAGTCTGGGGACCCCGTGTTTTCGAGATCCTTTTCCTTTACCTTGGTTCCTGGATTGTTTTGTTTGGGGTCCAAATTTTCCTTTTTTTTTTTTTTTTTCAAATTGGGACGCGGATATGGATATCAAACGCACCTTCCCTCGACAACCCGATCGAGGCGTACGAGCTCAAGCCAGCCGTCGGCGCCGCCGGCGCTTCGCAGAGCGCGGACGACGAGTTGCAGGCGTACGCGGGCCGACTTCGCGCAGCGGGATGCCGAGTGGCATGCGTTCAGGACGAAAGCAGTTGCTGTGGAAGATTGATGGGCATTTGTTGCCGTGGGTTGTGTTGATGTGTAGGGTAGGCTACCCCTTTCCCCCCCCCTTCCCTCAGTTTACACCACTCGTCCCGAAGAAGAAAAGAAGAAAGAAGCGTGTGTGCCTGTTATAAGCTCGCTGAACCCTCCCGACTAGATCTAACAAACTTCCTCGACCGCAACGCCCTCGCGAAAGCCCACCTGGGCTCGCTAGAAGCGGATCTCCACCTCAAAGGCACAGACTTCAACACCATTATCTCGATTCTATTCATTGGCTACATCCTGTTCTAACTCCCGTTCAATCTGCTGCTCACGAAAAGTACGGCCGAGCCTGTGTCTCTGCGGCATGATGGCCATCTGGGGTATGATCAGCGCGTGCCAGGCGGCGACGCACTCGTATGTTGGGGAACTGATGTGTCCATTGTTTCTGGGGGCGGCGGAGGCGCCTTTCTTCTCGTGAGTGTGAGATCCTATTTATGAGTATGGGGGAGGGGCTAATGAATGGGGCACAGGTGGTGTATATTTCTCATGTCGAGTTGGTATCGTGCACACGAGCTTGCTCATCGGCTTGCCATTTTTTACACTGGAGTCGCGCTGGCGAATATGTGAGTATTCGACGGCATTTCTGCACTAGTTGGAGAGGGGTGCTAAATGCTATCAGGTTTGGGAGACTGATCGCAGCCAGTATCCTGGCGAATCTGAATCCAGCGCATGGGATTGCGGAATGGCGGTGGTTGTTCATCATCGAAGGAACTGCTACATGCGGTATCGCGATGATAGCCGTGTAAGTTCGCCTTTCCGGGAGACGGCGGTCGATGATGTGAGCTGATGAAACCCTAGCTTTTTCATGCCAGACTACCCAAACACGACGCGCTGCCTGTGGACAGAAGAGAAGCACTTTGCGTAATGGCGGCTAGCGCAGGACGTGCAAGGCGAGCAGGACGACCGCGATGCCATCACCTGGAAGCAAGCATTGAAGCTCGCGTACTCTGATTACCGACTCTACCTCTTCATGATCATGCACCACTAGTACGTCGGCATCCCCTTCGCGCTCCTTCTCAGCTGACCTAACAGGCCATCAGCAATCTCCTCGCACAGTCCTTCACCTACTTCTTCCCAACCATCGTAAAGTCCTTAGGCTACAACAGCACCACTACTTTCTTGCTAACCGTCTCCGTCTGGTTCGCCACCCTCATCGCGACCCTTCTCGTCGCCTACCACAGCTCCGCAACCAGCGAGCGCAGCATCCACATCGCGTGCTGCATGGCCGTTGGCGCCATCGGCAACATCCTCGTCGTCACCACCCACGGCGTCGGCCCCCGCAGGTTCGCCATGTACCTCATGCCGCTAGGCATCCTGCCGCCGTTCTAGATGATCCTGGCGTGGATCACGTCGTTGTTCCCGCGGCCGCTGGGCAAGCGCGCGGTCGTAGTCGCCACGTGCGGCATGTTTGGCAATGCGGCGGGAATTTACGGGAGTTATATGTACCCGCCGAGTAATGGGCCGCAGTATGTGCCCGCGGGTGTGGGGCTGGCGTGCGTGTGCTTCTTGTGTGCGGGCATGGCTATGGTTATCAGGTGTGTGCTGGGGCGGGAGAATAAGAAGCTGGCGGCGAAGGAGCAGGAAGAGGGGCTGCCGAAGAGGTTCAGGTATATTTTGTGATGTGGTGCTAGAATGAAGAATTGGAGAAAGCTGTGATACAGGAGATGAGGGATATAGAGATTAGGGTTTACGAAGTCGCAATCGACAAGACGGTCCGATTATCGACCCATTGCTGGCCTGATATACCTCCCGTTGCGGCAACTCTTGGCAGAGGTAAAGTGTAGAGCCCAGAGTATGTCATGCAGGACGCTTGAGTATGAGAAATTTCTTTTAGTACCCATCCTTTGGACCGGTGGTGCGATTTGGAGACTTTCGCAGCGTTATCAAACACCCGGCCTGCAGATCGCGAGCCTTTTGGTGCCTAGCTGCATAGCCCAGGGGTCCTCGACGGTGGTTTCTGCTGCTCTACTGCAACATCGTGACAGCCGCGATTTTGTTTCTTCTCCACTTGCATCCTTTTCGGCGCTTGACGGAATAAGATTTGATATATGAGAACGTGCTAAATTCGAATTCCACGGTCTATGCTTCGCTCGGCTACTGCAAAATGGGAGTTGAATTTGCGAAGTGTTGCATGGTTCACCTGGTTTATCGTCTAGTATCGTTCTACTCCGCGTAGCACAGGGCGCTCCCGCTATTAATGGGTGGATCACATAGCGACATTCTAATCGAGCCTCTATGCCAACAAACGACTTGTCACGAAGTCCTGTTTCAATCAGTAGCACTCATCTGCTTGTTGTCGCCCTTGGAATGTACTGTGATGTTGTGGGTGAGACCTGAAGGAGCCGCGCGCCACAGTGCAGATGGCAGTGACGTCTAGGCCGGCCTTGTCTGAGCCATCTGGACCAACCCGCATGTGGCACTGTGATAGTGGCTCCAACAGCGATACCGAAGACACGCACGTTGGAATAGGGCCAGACAGGAATCTGGTAGAATTACGGTAGTTCCCGAGTCGAACCCACCGTCTAAGCGCAGGAGGGTGCCTCCCCTGTGTCAGATACCGACGCGGGTAAACACCCTACGTACTAAGCTTTGCCTCTCTGCCGAGAAGCAAGGAAGCCGTAGAAGCCATGGCCGGCTGCTGCTGCATGGAAGGAGGGGCGCCTAAAGCAGAAGGTCGGGCTGGATGGGCTGGAAAAGCATCGGGAGAGAATGCTGGCGGGGCGGCGAGGCGCTGACTCTCGCTGCAGGTCCCGATATGAACGGCGTCCTGTTGTGCAGGCTGGCTGCAGTGCGACTCAGCTTCGAGATATAACAGCAGCGCGCAGGGCAGAGCGAGGGCAGAGAATCCAAAACAGGCCCAGTGAGAGTCAGCCCTGCGCGCCCTTATCTGCGTATCGGCGTATCTGAGAGGCGCGGACAGGCGAGGACCCGGCGTGCACGCTGGCGATGGCTGAGGGATGGTGTCTTGGGGGGGGGGGGTTAATGGAATGAGACCGCGCGCATGGAAAGCGCTCGCCAAAGCAGAGTGGAAAAAGCTGCCTCAACGCCACGCACGTTTCGAAACTCCCACCAGGGCCGCCACGGCAACACCAACGGCGTGCATGCCCCCGCGCGCATCGCTGGGGTGGGGCGCCGAGGTGCGATATTTCTGGTTCTGCCTGAGTGCTGACTGGCTGCCGCAGCCTCCGGCGTTTCTGTTTCGCTGCGGGTGAAGCATATTTCTGCCCTTCTGCAGGAACCCGCCTCCCCTGGGCGCTGCTCGCCGAGAAGCTGTCGGGCCACCGTCGGCATGCCGCAGGGGGAGCCAACTGAGTGCCGTCCTGCTGCGAGTCTGCGAGGGGAAATGGAAGGGGTCTGCGAGGGCTGGCCAGAGTGAAGGCTGCTGGGCTGCATGAGCGAGGCACAGATCATGCCCCCGGTGAGTACAAGAATGAGGATGCTCCCCTGGCCACTCTCCCCTTCACCACTCCCACCAGCGTCCCAGTCGACTGCTTCACTGTCTCTATTTCTTTTGCTTTCATTCCAGGTTTGATACCTGTGCCATTCCTTCTGAACCATCTTTGCGCCGTCACTCTCTGCCAGTAACCACGCTCATTGCAACAATATCAAAACATCAACAGCTTGCTGTGCAACATACGTCTGCCAACGACTCCACGATACCAATTGAAAAACACCACGATTCCCACTTTTAGACTCTCACCCCCATATCATCATCATGCTTCTCAAGTCTCATATCCTTCTCCCCCTCATCTCTACACTCCTCACCCCCGCTAGCAGCACCTTCGTTGTGCAATGCTTCTCGCGCCTCTTTGATGAGCGTGCCGACCCCATTGTGAACCCGGGCGTTGTTGCTGGACACGTTCATGCTATCGTTGGTGGCAATGGTTTCAACTTCAGCATGGACTACGACAAGGCCCGCGCCTCCACCTGCTCAACCTGCTACATTAAGGAGGACCTGAGCAACTACTGGACCCCCAAGATGTACTACCATGCCAAGAATGGTAGCTTCATCCCTGTACCCATCAATGGTGACAACCAGTACGGGGACATGGGGGGGATGGCTATCTACTATCTGTGAGTGCACCCTACCCCTCATCAAGTAGGGAAGTTAGCTAACACTATTCAGAAACCGCAAAGGTCCTGACAACGACAAGCTTCACCCCTTCCCGAAGGGATTCCGCATGCTCGCCGGCGACACCCTTCGCCGCGCCTCATCGACCGACTTCGCAGACATGGCCGTGCAGCACCAATGCAACGTCGCGGGCGGGCCCTTCGTCGACCAGGCCCTGCCCAAGCGCAAGTGCGACAGCATCCGCACGCAGATCGTCATGCCCTCCTGCTGGGACGGCAAGAACCTCGACTCGGCCGACCACAAGTCCCATATGTCCTACCCGACCAAGTCCCCCAACAGCAACTACGACGGCGGACGCTGCCCCAGTACCCACCCCGTGCACATGATGACGCTGTTTTACGAAGTCACGTACAACACGAACGCCTTCGCCAACGACTGGTACTCGGACACGCAGCCCTTTGTCTTCTCCAACGGCGACGAGACGGGTTACGGCTTCCACGGCGACTTCGTCAACGGCTGGGACATCCCCACCCTGCAGAAGGGCATCGACACGTGCGTCGACGGCGTCACCGACTGCGAGGACAAGGTCTTCACCAAGCGCACCCAGGGCGAGACGCAATCCTGCAAGCTCCCCAACATGATCGCCGAGCCCGTCTCAGGTATCCTCGAGAAGCTGCCCGGCTGCAACCCCCTCACCTCGGGGCCCGCCTACGCCACCAAAGTCGAGAACTGCCCTGCCGCTAAAATCGCAAAGGTCTCCGACGCCTCCCTCGGCGTCCCGGATCTCACCAAGTCCAAGGGCTGGAAGTACATCGGCTGCGGCACCGACAACGCCGGCAGCCGCACGCTCAACGGGCCCCAGACCTCCGGGCCTAAGATGACCGTCGAGACATGCGTCGATTTCTGCAAGGGCAAGGGTACGAAGTACGCGGGCCTCGAGTATTCGGGCGAGTGCTATTGCGGGAACAGCATTGCGGCTGACCGCGCGCCCCAGACGGGCGTGTCGGGGAACTGCCTCATGAAGTGCAACGGCAACGCGGGCGAAATCTGCGGTGGTGCTGCTGCGATAAGCCTGTACCAGACGTGCGCGGGCGGCGCGTGCTCGAATGCTGTGAAGAAGCGGAGTCAGCGTCTTGCGGCGGTCCATGCGCATCATGCGAGGAGGTTGGTGGGGAGGCTGATTGAGGCTGCGTCGTAGATGCTCTCGATATCCTTCTCGCATCGCGCAGGTATCTTCACTTTCGGGATCAGGTGTTTCGTTGGTGCGTGTGCGTGGAGGAACCGATTACATTCGCTTTGACAGTGTGTGCTGGCCTTGCTTCCTTCTTCTCCTTCTATTTTGTAAATACCCACTTTTGCAGCAGGACTGGCTACGCCTGTCTTTTTCTTCTTCGTCGCTCGCTCATTCTTATTGGAGAAAGGTGTATAGAGGGGTTATCAAAACGGGGCACAGGATCTGGACTGGGGGTTTTGGAGCTTTTGGTGTATGAGTATGATCATGAAATGGAGTAGGAAAACTTGAAACTTGGATAGAAATGAATTGGATGACTATGGGATTTGTATGGAGTATGCTTTGCGGGTGAGATTAGTGACATCGCTGAAGAAGCGCGATGAGTTGTTGATACTGAGAACGTAGCGTTAAGATGCTGATGGGAACGCGCGCTAGACTCAGTGGAGTGAGACTTGTCGAATTATGAGGCTTCGTGATATCCAACCACGTGATCTAACTAGAGATGGCCACCGGGGATCTAGGGCGTTCGCCCTAGAGTCCGTGGGGCGGATAGTAGGCATCTAACAAAATCTCTTCCACGCGGTTACATCTGTGATTTTCTGCAACTAAACAGCCCGACGCGTTAAGGAGCTCGTCAGCGCATCGTCTAGACGCTTCATCTCCCCTTTAATTGCAACGATTTCCAGATCTGACTGCGTTACTCGGATTTTTGTGACACGCGGCGGATATGCGGAGGGTAGGTATGTAAAGTGGCAGTCTCTTTTAATCCCGTCCGAGGTGGCCCGAAGAGCTATTAGACTTGTAAGACCTGCTGTTTTCCAATTCTTAATAACGTGCCAGGGGGCCCCAAGCGATGTCAAGCTAGTGCAGAATACGGGGACCGGGAACTTCGGGCTGCGCAGACTTCGTCCATTCTTCCAACCATGCCTACCGTCCTTTCCATCTGCGTACACCTTTTCACTACGGTCTGAGGTGGCCCAGCGAGTTTACCAGCTGTCCAAAACGCTCAACTTGGATTGAATTTGAATTCCTGACAATGAGCTGGGGCACCACAAGCAGTGATGAAAAGGTGTGCTCGTGGATATTCAACTTGTCTACAAAATACGTTTGATCTAGAGCTCCAAGATCTTCACATCTCGTTCCGATTGGTTCGAATATGCTGGGAGACCTCATACGGGTGCAAACCCACCGGGTTTGTAGCACGTCCAATTCGAGGTGTACGGAACTTTACATCCTGTTCAGCCCATTTCGAGTACATAGGGGCGCCCAATGCAGTCGTGGACGAGTGCAATTTACAAACAAGACAATGCAATCAAGCAGTGCAGGAGATGTACAGTGCCTTGCCACTGTCTGTGGGGCTCCAACGTACTGATAGAAACCGGGGGCAACTTCCAATCTGCGTACACCGCTGTTACGCTGTCAGAGGTGGCCACCTGCCTCAAGACGAGCCCGCGTGACTGCGCGTTTCAAGGTGAGAAAGGGCACCTGCAAGAATATAAAAGTCTGCCTGCCCGGCCTTCTTCTCCTCTTCCTCCAAACATCCACTTCACTCAAACATCCACTCAACTCTCACTCTTCAGTCAAACATCCATTCGATTCTCACCCCCACGACGCTCTTCCACCAAGAAATCGACTCCTACCTCATCGCTATCCACCATGGGATTATATTGCGTGTTTGGTCCACTCGGCCGGGCAATTGCCGCCTGCCACACCCTCTTCATTATCGCCTATTTGATTGCGATTGCGGCGGCCATCATCGTTGCCATTAGGACCTTTAGGAAGAAAGCCATGATTTCCGTTCTGCTTGTTACTGTTGCAACACTGGCAATGGTGTTCTACTGCATGTAAGTCGGCTGAGCCCGCTGGGGCACCTCAGACAGCGGAAAAGAAGTACACAGTTGACGACTAACGACGCTGCAGTTCCAACATCTTGGCGTTAGCCACTGAGGTGCATGTAGCATGCTCCAACAACCTCTTACCCGCGCTACTGATCGCCGAAAGCGTCCTAGCTGTTATTGGAGACGCATTGCTCCTCGCCGCCCTGCTGCTACTTCCTCACCACCTGGGCCGGCTCCCTATCCTGGCCATTATTGTACAAGGGGTCACTTTTGTCATTGTTTGGGCACTCATGTTAGCGTGGGTTATCAGCCGCTGGTTTACAACCAGTATCGACCTCTTCCGAGCCACCTACGCCCTCTACGGATTCGCCGTCTGCCTGACTATTGGACTTTCTTTCTACGGCCTCATCGCGCAGCGCCCGAAAGGAACCGCGCAAATATACCACCTTGTTGTCCTCGCCGTTATTAGCTGCTTGATGGTGGTCTGGTTTGTTCTGACCTTTGTGTGGTTCATTCCACTCGCTACTGTGCACGGCTTGGATGGGTCCAGCTATATGGTCGTTGAGGTCGACAAGGTCATCCGTGTCATCGTTCTGGGATACCTCATTGAGTTGGCAAGGTTCGCTGTTCTGCTTCTTATCACTCTTGCGGCGGAACTGGGTGGAGCCGGTGTGCAAGATCAAGAGGCCTACGAGGCATGAAGTGTTAGCTCTTGTTTGAATTACCTATAGCTCTCCCCCTTTACCCTACGTAGTACTGGTCAACAGAACCTCTTTCTAGCCCTAACAAGCTCGTGCTTTGCCGTGATGTACTCTCTTTCACAGTGGTTTACCGCTGTATGGCTTGCCTCAACACGTTTTGGAAAGGTTGAATGAGACAGTTTGTACGTTCACGTTAGCCTTGCTAGGACACCTCAGACGGCGTCAACACGGTGTACGCAGATAGGAAATCCGCTGACCCCGCTTCCTATTAGCACACTGCACAGTTAAATTTGCAGCGTCTTGTCTTGTGATTTGCGACTCGCTCACGACTGCATGAGGTGCCCCTACACACTGAAAAATGAGCCGAACAGGATGTCAAGTTCGGTACACTTCAAATTGGAAGTACTGGAAACATGGTGGTATTCCACCTGTACGAAAGTGCATGAGGTGCCCTTACGTACTCAAAACAAGCCGAACAGGATGTCAAGTTTGGTATACTTCAAATTAGATGTGCTGAAAATACAGCAGTCTTCTGCCCGTATAGTAGTGCGTGAGGTGCCTCTATATACTCAAAAGTAGGCCGAACAGGATGTAAAGATCTTGAAGCTCTAAATTAGATGAGTTCGTATGTTCAATGCTTAGTCTTTCAATTTTCAGTGTTTCGCCGTGTTATTTGCTACTTGGTCACCACTGCATGAGGTGCCCCTATGTACCAAAATGAGCCGAACAGGTTGTAAAGTTTTCGGACACTTCAAATTGGATCTACTAAAGATACGGTGGTTTTCCGCTCATATGGCAGTGCATGAGGTGCCCCTACGTACTCTCAAAATAAGCTGAACGGGATGTAAAGTTCCGTACACTTCAGATTGGACGTACTGAAAATACGGTGGTTCTTCGCTTGTATAAAAGTGCATGAGGTGCCACTACGTGCTTAAAATAGTATAAACAGGATGTAAAATTCTATACACTTGAAATTGGACGTACTGTAGGTCCGGTGGTTTTCCGCTTGTATAGCAGTGCATGAGGTGCCCCTACGTAATTGTAATATCCCGAATAGGATGTAAAGTTCCGCAGGGGGGCCCGAGTACTTGCTAGCTAACGATTTGCGATTTGCGATGTGCAGATCTTGACATCGAGCCCTGGTTCCTGATGATGAGCCGGAGGACCCCAAGCGATGGTTCCGGTGTCCAAGATGCTTGGTGTTTTGCGGCGTCCAATTCAGGCCGTGAACTCTGTGACATCGCATCCCGATTCTGGATGAAAAGTTAGAGCGCTTCGGACAGCAGCGTCCGTGTGTCAAACGCTTGTTGCCTCTAGACGTGCAATTCGCAACGTGGACATTGTAACATCGAGTCCTGATTTCCAATAATGAGCTGCGGGACTTCAGGCGGTAATAATAGAGTCCTGAGTACTTGTTGATACGCAACGTGCAATTCTTGACGGTTGTATCGACTCCCTACTTTTGATAATGAGCTGGGGGACCTCAGACGGTAGCGATGGCATTCTGAGTGCCTAGCTTCTTGCGACGTCTAGTTCATGACGCGGAGATTATCACATCCAGTCCTGACTTTCTGACGATACATGGGAGGGCTCCAGATAATGGCTCTAACGTCGGAGATACTTACCTATCTGCTACGCCTAATTCACGCCTTGAAGATTGTTCCGTCCTCTCACAATTCTGATTGATGAATTGGAGGATTGCAGGCAGTGGCAAAGAGTAGTCAAGGGAAAAGAGAGATCTACATGATTTGAAATTATCATTGGAATTGTGTTTTAGATTCTACTACTCTCTTTGAAAGGACCCTTGAATTAGCTCATTGAGCCGACACCAGTGCACCAGATCAACCTGCTTGTTGCCACCTTCAACCGGATCAACGCTTTGTCGAAGAGCCAGCATCGACGCCTTGCATTAGAGCTTTAGGGCCGATAGCAGCCCAGTCTTCTTCATCGGTGGCGTCGTCTAGATCGTCTGCCGAGTTTGCGTGCGAAAAGGCCGCGTTTTGTGTGTTCGACGATCCTATCAAGGGGGAGTTAGCTGGCGGAACATGGCAGCAGATTCGCAGTCTTCATCGCACCTTGCCTAGTGACCCTTAAGCCAGTCCTTGGGATTGAAGGATCTTCGGAAGTGCTCCCCTGTTTCCCCCTACTTCTAGAAGTTATCAGCAAAACGTCTGGCAAGAATAGGGGAATACGAACCCTGCTGTCGACCTTTCCGGCAATACTTGCCCCGCAAATAGCCGTATCATGTTGTTTAGCATCGCGAGATCGCTGTCATAGTCTCCGCCGAACTCTCTGATGAGCTCACGCAATGCCGTGCTCTTCCGGCTATAGAGTGGCCTGGTTAAGATATCGCCGCCTAAGGTGGTGGCTATGTCCTTGAGCTTTGGTGGATTGCAGAAAAGACTAACATAGAGGAAGGTAGCTTTGCAGTACAGCATGTTGGGAGCTGCCTCGATCAGTTCCACGGCTTCTTCTCGAAGTACTTTGCGAGCGGAGTCATCCTTTCCCAACGCGACATTAGTTAATCGCTCTGCGTGCTTGGTGGCATCGTCGACATTTAGTGGATGCCTGCCCATTATCTCGGCAAACCAAGGAAGATCGAGTTCAAGGCACTGCGAGCCTTTTGGGCGACTCTTGGGGTAGAGTTTGACGGAGATCCCAGGAAGGCATCCTGGTAGCGGCGAATCGAAGTACTCGATCATCCAGTCGGCGGCTGCAGCCATGGCGTCCTCTACACAACCAAAGCCGTCGTGGACAGCGAGCTGTTCCGAAACCTCATCGGCGTATGTGTATTGACATTCTGGCTCGTCATGGATCGTCTCATCGGATAGCGTCCGCCAATTCGCCCAATCGCGATCTTTTTGGCCTTTCTGAACAATTCTCTTTAGAAGCGATGTGACGTTGGCTCGGAATTTGCGGTCGTATTCGGCGTTCTCTTTTTTTTCTTCCTTGTACCTCAGCTGGTATGACTTCCGTTGCATAGTGAGGGCTTCTCGATACTTCGGATCCTGTGCAGCATTCCTCTTCTGCCGTTCTCTACACCCCTGTTGGTACTTCTTGTACGATAGCTTACGTTGTTCGGAATCGTCGGAATCCATCGAATCATGTGGTATGCTGCCTTCGTCTACCATTAGTGCTTTGCTGCGTTAACGACTCTCTGGAGGTTAATTGTGTCTGATTAGGAGGAGACGCAGACGCAGTACAAGTACTTCGCGACAGACTGGTATGCACAGCAACCAACGAAGCTCTGCTGGTCTAGACGTGACAGCCAGTAGATGAGGGAGTGGAGGGAAGTTGACGCTGTAAATATACCTACCTAGTTGCGCTAATTCCATTTGGGACTAGCGCGACAATCGACGCGTGCCCGCGCGCTCTCCGACTTTCTTTCTACGGGGCACCATGGATATCAACACTGCGAACACTCGATCAGCGAAAGATGGCTCAACGGGACTTCCATCACCCGTACCAGCCGTATGAGATCCAGAATGAGTTCATGAACGCACTGTATGATTGTATAGAGAGTGGCAAAGTCGGTATATTTGAGTCGCCTACTGGTACGTAGGTCGGTAAGAGATATCACAGAATGTTCAATTACTAAAGTTTGACTTAGGGACGGTAAGCTATATTCAGCTCTAGCTATCACTGTCTTTTCGTTTGTTCATTGCTCGTCCGACTCACTACGTCAATCAGCACTATGCCTACAAACCGACAAAACCTTCCTCTTTACCCACCTGCCAGACCCCTCCTTTCTTGCCTAGTGCTAAGTCCTCATTAGGGTAAATCCTTGAGCCTTATTTGCGGTTCCTTGACGTGGCTTCGAGATCACAAACGGAAAACGTTTCAAGAAGGCTTGAACGAGATCGAAGGTAGGTCCTCCTAATCTCTTCAATGATACAGCGGTGGAATACTGACAATTGACACGGTTTAGATGATGATGAGCCTGAGTGGATGAATGAGTATGCTCGGCGGGAGAAGAAGCAAGCCGCACTCCGCCACCGGGCGGACTTTGAAAGCCGGCTCGAAAAGATACGTGCTAGAGAGAAGAAGACCAAGGAGAAGTACAAGAAAGGGGAGCCGCACGCTAAGCGACAAGTACGTTCACCAGTCTCTACGTATCTGCGGTCCTAATGTATCTAGAAAGTAGCAGCCACCGCCACTGACGAAGATGCCGGCGAAGCGCAGTTTCTTCTCGACGACTATGAAAGTGAAGAGGAATCGAACACAAAGTTCCACGATGACTCTCACTATACTGGACTATCGGCAGAGACACGTGCTCTCCTGGAGCAGATAAATCCTTCCCTTCGTGACCAGGATAATGCAACGGACGACTTTCCTGACGAGCTCAAGATCTTCTATTGTTCCAGGACACATTCACAGCTTACTCAGTTTTCAAGTGAGCTAAAGCGCGTCAAGATGCCCCCAGCTATAGACCCAGACGATGGACTTGTAACCAATCATAGCGGCGATAATCCATCAATATTGTCGGAGGAGTTCAAGCATCTTACACTGGGCTCTCGGAAGAACCTCTGCATCAACCCGAAGGTGAAAAACCTCGGCAGTGCCATAGCTATCAACGAGCGATGTCTAGATCTACAAAAGTCGGGGGTGTCGGCTGAACGCAAGTGCTCTTTTCTCCCAACCAAAGAAACAGAGGCAGTCGTCAACGACTTTCGAGACCATGCTCTAGCGAAGATACGAGATATTGAGGATCTTGGAGTTCTAGGCAAGAAGCTAGGTATTTGCCCATACTATGCTTCGAGACCCGCCATAAAGCCATGTGAAGTAAAACGTTCCCAGCACACCCGCTAAATTGAAACGCTAAATACCCACAGATTGTAACTTTGCCATATCCACTTCTCTTACAAAAGTCGGCTCGCGAAGCTCTGGATATCTCTTTGGCCGGACACGTGATCATCATAGACGAAGCGCATAATCTGATGGATGCTGTTGCCGCAATCAACTCCATCACGGTTTCGCTTGCGCAACTCCGACGGTCGAGAGAACAGCTTACGGTCTACCTACGCAAATTCCAAAATAAATTGAGAGGAAAAAACCGGGTCTATGTCACGCAGACAGTCCGATTACTAGACTCTTTGATCCACTATCTCCTCGGAAAGAACGCCAATGCAGAGCTTGATGGAATAGCCAATATCGGAGACTTGATGGCGGGGAAGGGCGTTGATCAGATTGATCTCTTCAAGCTCACACACTATCTACAAGAGAGCAAACTAGCCCGGAAGGTTGATGGTTACATTGCGCATGTGGAGACGCATCAAGAGCCAGCCGGAGACAAACAAGCACAGCCCTCCACCAATCATCTCCCAGGAACAAAGGATGCAGTTCCTACTCTGACACACCTCCAGAACTTTTTTCTGGTTTTGACGAACCCCTCCAAAGAGGGTCAGTTTTTCTTTTCGAAGGAGGCTTCACCCGACTCGGTTAGTCTCAAGTACATGCTTCTTGATCCGACAATGCACTTCAAGGAGATCGTGGATGAAGCCAGAGCTGTCATTCTTGCAGGCGGCACAATGTCTCCGGTACGTACCTAGGTTCTCAATGGTAGTAATAGACTCCATCCTAACTGGTTGCTAGATGGAAGATTACTCGAGGCAACTCTTTTCTTACGTAGACCCGTCGAGGGTCATGACTCTTTCTTGCGGCCATGTCATTCCTCCGTCTCAGCTTCTAGCATGTCCTATTATTTATGGCCCGGAAAATTCACCATTCGACTTCACTTTTGGGAAACGCGAGTCGGACAAGACGGTATGTTCTCCAGAAAACGATTCCCTGAGTAAGCTAACGGGAATACCTACCTAGCTACTCAACTTGGGCCTCTCCCTTCTTTCCTTCATCCAACATATACCCGATGGCGTCGTTGTCTTCTTCCCTAGCTACGCTTACCTCGATAAATGTGTTGCGGCGTGGAAACGTCTGAAACAACCTTCGAAACCAGGCTCCGAATCGTCCTTTATCTGGAATGCGCTAGACGCTACGAAGCCTGTATTTATGGAACAGCGAAGCCAGACTCACTCAGCTTCAAAGCCTACGGTGGTCCAAAATGCAACTGTTGATTCTGTTCTATCTGCCTACAGTAACGCCGTCGCAGCTGGTAACGGTCGCGGCGCGCTTCTTCTCTCCGTCATCGGTGGAAGTCTTTCCGAAGGCATCAACTTCAGCGATGCGCTCGGCCGTGGCGTCGTCGTAGTCGGCCTACCGTTCCCTAATCCTCATACCGCCGAATGGAAGGCCAAGATGGCTTACATCAAGAGCAAAGCAGCAAGCTGGGGACAGAATGGAGATGTCGCAGTGCGGGAGTTCTACGAGAATATCTGCATGAGGGCTGTCAATCAGTGCGTAGGACGAGCAATCAGGCATCTCGGTGACTATGCTGTAATTCTGATGTTGGACCGGCGGTACGGAGAGAAGCGCATACAGTCGAAGCTGCCGGGATGGATTCGAGGGAGTCTGTTACTGACTACTCCGATGGGTGAGTTGACCGGAAAACTTGATCGATTCTTCGAGTCGCAGAAATGAGCGATGGGCTTTCGACTACGGAGTTTTACCGGTGACTGCCCTACACGGAGAGGGACGATATGGTCCCGACAATTGCATTTTTGTAGCTTGGGGTTGTTTGGAGTATTAGCGGTCTCGGCGAAGGCTACCTACAGAGTTCGAGTTATGATCTAGAAAAATAGAATCAACCTGACTGCAACTCATCACAATTTAGAACCTGAGATTAGCAACATATTTCACATTAAGTCTCCTTTTGAAGTCGAAATGAATGTGATTTGAATACATCATGTTAATTGGCTGAATATATGTATACTCCGCAATCGGAGGCGGTGGCTTGGAGGGGTGGTACAAAAAGTTATGCCGTTGACTCAACCCTCAACCTTCAAAACTTTCATCCCGACAACAATTACCTCCCCCCAAAATGCCGACCGTCCACCTCCTTGACTACGTCGCAGGAAACATCCGCTCCCTCGTGAACGCCATTGAAAAGATCGGCTACACAGTGGAATGGGTCACCTCTCCCGCCGACATTTCCAAAGCTGAGGTACACTCACGCGCTCCTTCGCCCCAATTGCAGACCAATTCGCTCATTCCGGCCTTGCGCTGATACATAGGCCTCCAGAGACTCGTCATCCCCGGCGTCGGTCATTTTGGCCATTGCATGACGCAGCTCGCAAGCGCTGGCTATGTCGAACCGATACAAAAGTACATCAAGGCGGGGAAGCCGTTCATGGGCATCTGTGTAGGGCTGCAGGCATTGTTTGAGGGCTCAGAGGAGGACCCAAGGGTGCCGGGGCTAGGACTGATACCGGAGCAGTTGAAGAAGTTTCAGGATGGGGATAAGAGCGTGCCGCAGATTGGGTGGAATTCAGCGAATACGTCGGGGAAGGGAAAGGTGGCGGAGGAGAGCCTGTATGGGCTGAGGCCGAGCAGCAAGTACTATTACGTCCATTCGTATGCTGCGCCATACCGGGAAGGGGAGCTTGAGAAGGCGGGTTGGTCGGTTGCGACGGCACGGTATGGAGAGGAAGAGTTTGTTGGTGCGGTTGCGAGGGACAATGTGTTCGCGACACAGTTCCATCCTGAAAAGAGTGGTGCGGCTGGATTGAGGGTGATAAAGGCGTTCTTGGATGGGAAGAAGTGGGAAAAACTGCCAGAAGTCCCTTCGGCGGCGTCGACGAAGGAGGGTCTGACACGAAGAGTTATCGCATGCCTCGACGTCCGGACGAATGACCAGGGCGACCTGGTTGTCACAAAGGGCGACCAATATGACGTGCGAGAGAAGGATGGCATCTCTTCCGGTGGCGCGGTGCGAAATCTAGGCAAACCGGTCGACATGGCACGGAAATACTACGAGCAGGGAGCAGATGAAGTCACTTTCCTCAACATAACGTCCTTCAGGAATTGCCCCGTTGCAGATACCCCAATGCTGGAGATCTTGAGGAGAACTTCGGAGACCGTCTTTGTGCCCCTGACGATTGGTGGTGGTATTCGGGATACTGTAGACACGGATGGCACTGCTATATCGGCCCTCGATATCGCGACCATGTACTTCAAGTCGGGTGCGGACAAAGTGAGTATTGGATCTGATGCTGTGACTGCAGCGGAAGCCTACTACGCGGCAGGCAAGAAACTGACGGGTAAAACCGCCATCGAAAGCATCTCTTCCGCGTACGGGAACCAGGCCGTCGTCATCAGCGTTGACCCAAGACGAGTATACGTCTCCTCACCGTCGGTGACACCTCATCACACCATCAAGACTTCTACACCAGGTCCCAACGGTGAGGAGTACTGCTGGTATCAGTGCACCATCAAAGGGGGAAGAGAAGGGCGCGATTTCGACGTGCGGCAGCTCGTCACTGCGGTTGAAGCCATGGGCGCAGGAGAAATCCTTCTTAACTGCATTGATAAAGACGGCACAAATAGCGGGTTTGATTTGGAGCTCATTAACGACGTTAAGGAGGCCATTAGCATCCCGGTGATTGCGAGTAGTGGAGCCGGCAATCCGGGACATTTTGAGGAGGTCTTTGAGAAAACGTCGACGGATGCAGCTCTAGGTGCTGGCATGGTAAGTGCAGGTTCGTGTCTGCGAGATGTGACATGAGTGCTAATAGCTTTGCAGTTTCACCGTCAAGAATACACCGTCAAGCAGGTGAAAGACTTCCTGCAAAACAAGGGCCTCTTGGTACGGCAATTCGAGGAGGCTATATGAGCTTCAATCAATCAATCCTAGTCATACTTCGAAATAGTCTGGACCTAAGCGATGCACTCTCTAACAGTATTTTCAATACGTTTAGTTTGAAGTGCACGGAACTTCACATTCTGTTTGGCTCATTTTGAGTACGTAGGGGCACCTCATACGAGCGGAAACCCCAGCCACCGTCCAATGTCCCTCGACCCATCATCATCACTCTCAAACTACCCAGCCTCCTTCCTAGACCTCGCTCCCCTCACCTCCACGTTATTCCTCGAATGCCAGTGGGCGCTATCCCACTCCCCCTCAGACGGGACCGCGGGATGCCACACCGATAATTATCGACCCCTCTAACAGCATGCAGCTAAGCTCATCCTTCACGATCTCCTCTTGAATAGATCTAGAAGAAGTTTGATATCCGGATTGTGCTCTCGCATAAAAGTGTTTTCGTGATGGTCGGGGACCTCTTTCGCGGTCTGGCATCCTTCAATATCGTGAATTGGATAGTACATAGCCGAGGGCATTAATCAACTTTTCATCCATGCCAAGTGATAATCGGTATGATTTATTAGTCTTATCAGTCTACAAGATATACCTAAAGCCCTTATTATCAATTTCCGTAACATCATGCATCCCAAGCTCAATCGCCTCCTTCTCCTGCTCTTCTGTCAACGCAATCCCATGCGCACCCTCTCTATCCCGCTTCTTATTGACCGAATACATGTAGATGTACAGCACGACTACCATCGCAAGCTTGATACAGTACCCAACTAGCATAGCAATGTATGCCGAATGGTACCCTGGCTTCTCGCTGCTCTTGAACGTCTGTGGCCCGATGATGTTGCCCACGCAGTAGCCTGTGAACAGCGCAGCGCCGGTCAGCTGTTTCTTCGTGTATCCTGCGACATTTGACGACACCATCGTCAAGCTCATACTGAAGCCCAGACCCTGGAAGTAACAGAGCCACAGCGCAACAAGCCTCCCCCATTTGTTGTGGTTAGGTAGGCCGACCAGAAGTCCAGCGCCGAGGATACACATTGTGTTTGCGAAGATCATGGTAATGCAGCGGCTGTTTTTGGGATATTTGGTGCAGATTATGCCTCCAGCGAGGAGGGAAAGGAACTGCACAGCGCCTCCTGGGATTTGCATGTATTGGGTTCCAAGAGTGTCGAATCCGAATGAACCTACTACTATAGAACCAAACTGGAAAGGTCTCTGTTAGCTTGGGTGATTAATGTGTCATAAGCCCTCACTTACGCTTGTCAAGGCCGAGTTTGGAATCTGCGCGCCGGTTGCCATAACGAAAAGGATCCACGTCTTTGGATCCTTCACAGTCTGCCAGGCTTGGTACTTCTTGAAGTGGCGGTTCTTCACGCCCTGCCTATTGGCAGCCACGCGATCGACGGCGATTACCCTCTCATGTTCGGTCAGAAATTTGGCGGTGGATGGCAAGTCAGGTAGAACGAGCAGCGACACGATGCCCCACGCGATGCTGAGCGCGCCAAAGATGATGAACACATACATCCAACGAGCAACTCCCGTCCTGATATGACCTACAGCGTATCCGATGAGTCTACATGAGAAGGATATGGGATTAGCACGTGACTTGAGACGCTATTGCGGGTTGAATGCTGCGTACCCTCCAAACATGGTCGCAATACCATTGGTGCAGTAGTAGATTTCGAGTCTCAGAGGCTGCTCAGCAGACGTATACCACATGCTCATGATTAGAACGAATCCCGGATTGACCGTAGCCTCCACGGCGCCAAGAAGAAAGCGGTTCGCGGCAATTCCTGCAAAGTTTACGCAGGCGGGAGTCGTTATGAGGATGATACCCCATCCTGCTGCGTGTGAGCAAAGGCCATTTATTAACTTCTCTGGGATTTTACATACCCAGTGTTGCAAATCCAAGAAACTTGGCGATGGGCAGACGTTGCATGGCGTATCCTGCAGGGTACTGAGCGAAGAGATACCCGAAATAGAATATAGAACCTGTGAATATCTGAGTATTTCTTCCATAGATTGAGCCCAAGATACGAACCGAGCCATGAGTAGTCATTGCCTGTTAAGTGTGTCCCTTTCTGCAAGCCATACACACTGGCATAGTTGATTCCGTTCTTATCGAGGTATTGCAAAAGGTAAGTGATGAAAAGAACAGGGACAATGCGCAAGTCTATTTTCCGGAGCACTTTTTTCGCTTCAGCGGGGTCTATTTCAACGCCTTGGGCCTTCCTGAATGTGTCGTATTCATCGTCAAGGTCTGACGAGCCAGCTGTGGATGGTGGTGGAGAGACATGGTTGATCTCCAGGTCCTTTTCGATAGACGTGGCCATGATTAGTAACTAAGGAAGCCTAAAAGCTTTACACTGCAGCAAGACGAGAGCAAGAAGATAGTCAGGGACCAGCGTAATATACCCTCAAGCCCATGGCCACGCTATCTCTCTGCTCACCACAGCAAAGGGAGCTCGCATCCTATTCAAGACGTTTGCCGATCGGTAAGGCCTTTTTCTCGTCTTGGCTCCATCATCACACCGGCCGACCGTCTTGTGGTAGTAGTATTTCCGACGGACGGGACGGCGGTTTGGTGGATGGGCAGTGCGGAGATGCCCTAATTTTGATAGCACCAACGTGCAAAGGTAATGTGAGCGGGCAGCGTGCATTAACGTGCCGGGGAGCCGGATCTCCCACAGAATCCCCATACAAGACAACCCCGAAAGGGCCATGATGGACGACCCGGAGCTCTAGCAGCGAGGTATGGTTGGTAGTTGGTGGCAGGATGAGGGCCGAACCGGCCTCGCGACATTTGCTCAGATCTGACGTGCTTCATGATCGGCACCATACCTCTACTCCACGTGGTGTTCGTCTAGTAATGTAACCTTAAAGTGATGATATGATAGCGATGTCCTGCCTAGAAAACTTACATAACGCATCTAGAAGTATTCGATCAGCGATCGGGGTGATGTTCAGGATAGTATTTCAAGAGAATATTTGCACCTATACGCTCCGCGGGAGCTTGTTAGGCAACACAGGCTCCCGCGATATAAGCATCTGGAAACTAAAGACCCAAATTGTGTGCAGCGATTGTTCACCCTCACCTTCCGCGCTGGGTGGTAAGTTCATGTTTTCGGTTGGGGTTGGGTCATTACTTGTCAGATTCGAAGTCGAATAAGACATGGACTCATGCAGTAAATCGAGTAAAGAAGTCGACGAGAGCAAGATGGAGACCAAAAAGCGACAAGGGCCGCACTCCGGATGGAGCTCTTGCCTCAATCTTCACGTCTTAGCACTTGGCTATGATGGTGTGGTGTTTCGGGAGGTGATATCGAGAAGTTCTGATCGGAAAGCCTCTTGGCAGGCCCTAGAAAGGCGCCTTTGTCACGTGCTCGCTAGCGATTTTTATAGAGACATCATAAATCTTCATCCAAATCTATAATTGGCTGCATTATCCTCTGTACAAATCACCCCTGTAGGAAAGATAAGGCGCGGTGCCCTCTATAGCCTACGGGACGCTTATAGATAATAGGCCTAGCTATTATTACCTTCATGATACCTGGTTCATCCTGCGGAAGATATCTGTTGAAGTCTCAGTCCAACACATCATTACACTCACATTGAACCCCTCTCATCATCGCCATATCATTCCTAAATGCCGTCATATGCGCCACCTAGTACAGGTCCTCTTTCACACCGAATAAGCCCAGACTCCTGACTCCTGCGGAGAGTCCTAGATAGCCGGCAACGTACTCATCTATCCCTCATTCCTGGCTAACCCTCTCCCGCTCCCAACATCAAACTCCACCCACCTAGCCTTCCCGTGTCCTCTCCCTCTGCCAACTTCCTCGCTAATCGGACCAGGATTCATCACAGTACACCCGCTATACTTAACCACAAAAGCTGGAGCCTCTTTATCAGCTACTACAAGCGCACTCGGGAGCGGATACAGGCTTAGCGCGCTCGCATAGTCCCAGTGCAGCGGCCTCGTCGATAACGGGAACGGCGAGAGATGTGACTGCGATAGTAGCGTGCGGGTCAAAGCGCGAGCGGTGAGCGTATCCGGATCCAGTGGCTCTAGTTGATCCCTCAGTATAGGCGGATCGAGGTCCATGGGCTGCGTATCATCTTCCCCAGGCTCTGCTGTCGGCGACGCAACTTGCTCCTCTTGCTCTTTGGCATTCCCGAATCGAATGGCTGTTCTGCTGAGCCTACCTAGGACATCGTCTCTGAAGAGCACCATCTCGCCTTTGACGCCGAACCAGCTCAATCGACTTGGGTTGGTGGTCCACACGACCTCGCCTTCTTTCCGCTTCCCCTCTTTCCACTTTTCGCCCGTCTTTGCACCGCCAGTTCCCCAGATTTCGCGATTTGCCTCAGCGACGACCCTCCGTATCCTGCTTGTGAAGATAGTGGGGACGGCTTTCCTTGGCAAGGGGGCCGAGGCGCCAGCAGAGAAGGCGGAGGGCCAGGCGTCGTTATCGCCTGGAACTAAGACGAGAGTGGTATGAGCGATTAGCTCTGGAAACTCTGCCAGCACGGCTGCGAGCGCGTCAAAGTGCTCTTTGTACTCTATGGACCCTGCGCCGGGGACGCCTGCTAACGATGCGCGAGAGGAAAAGTTGCCCATGAGGACGATGGCTAGGGGATAGTTTGGATGAGTATCGGTCGGGTGAGGCGTATAAGTTTTCAACAGGGTGCGGAGGGACGAGAGCGTGCTCGGGACGTCTAGGTGGAGGTCTGACGCTATTGCGATATTGTGGGTGGATGTTGTGGGCAATAGACGGTTGGCGAGACGGGACATGCGTGCTCCTGTTGCGCGTTCTGAGCCCAGTCCAAGGAAATCTGTCCAACCGAAAGCTGGGCCAGTGGTGGTTGAAGCTTGGTTTGCATCTTGATCAGAGGTACTGCCGAGGGTTGTAGAACGCCGCTCGCAGGGTGGATGGCCTACTGAAAAGCCGATGAATTTACCGCCAATGTTGCCTCCTATGCCGCCGGTGTTACCCAGAGCCGAATTTGAAGTTGGGTTGCTGTAGTCTTCTTCGTAGGTGCCGTCTACGAGGACAATCATGCCAGGGGCGAAGTAGGTACCGTCTTCTGGGATTGGACGAGCATGTTGAAGGTCTAAGGCTATTGAACCTGTAAGGTCTGAGAGGGCAAGCGTCCCTGTTGGAGACACTGTAAGAAGACCTAACAGGAGGTGAGTACTACCGGTACGGCCTAGCAGATTGGCAATGGGGGTTATAGTGGTGGTTTGCGAGGTCGACAGTGACGACGTACGGGCCAACGACGCGGATCTATTCGCTGAGAAAGAAGGCGCTTGAAACGTATCATTTCGTAGTATGCGTTGGTGAACAATATGAAAATGGTGTCGAAAGAGGTCTGTCTTGTGCGAGGGTTGAGGGAAGAGGGATGGCGTGCTGGTGCTTCTGTAGATAGTTAGCCAGTGTTCAGCACTTGATCTGCCTTGGAGGTATTTACTTCTCAAAGTGTTTCTTGTTAACACTGTAGACTAATCTTGGCTGCTCAAATGCCCCTACAACTTGTATCCAGTCGCGAGCGTCCTTGTATGCCTCTTCTTCCTCCTGAGGGTCCTCGACTTCAAGCCGGGATATTCCAAAGCTCTCATTATGTCCCAACGGTGGTCTTGTCGCCGCACTATCTTCCACATTGACATCCGGCCCAAATACTAAACTTCCTTGCCTGCTCAGCGCGGAATGGCTGCTCTGTACTATCCTTCCACCACTCATGGACCCTTCAATGGCTTTCAGAATCGCCTTTAGAGCGGCCCCGTCACCATCGACGATTACTTGTCCGCCGCCCTTCTTCCAGCTCTTTGCTACCTCTTCTAAAACGCGCTCTGCAAGGCCTTCTTCTCGCCATCCCGACCCACAGTGCCGTCCAATAAAGGTTGCAAGAGCTTGAAGCGCAGAGGAGGTGAGGGTGAGATTATGCTTTTTCGTAAAGGTCCGGAATGCAAGTGGCCGTAGAGTCGCCGGCGGAAGCAGTATAGGAAGAATTGTAGGCTTCGGGGGAGCAGCCTTCAAAGCGGGCGGCGCGGGAATCGGCGCTGTTCGACGGGGGAGGATGGGATGTGCGGGCGTCGCAAAGGCAGGTGAAGAGGAGGGAATCGGGTTCGGCGTAGATTCTGGAAGAGCAGACGGCTCGTCCAAACGTCTGTTTGTCGTCGCCATGATTGCTAGAGAGACAGCGAGTATATGCGCAGGCAGTGTTGTATTGTGTTGGCTAAAGTGGATTTCGCGTCGTCGCGCTTTCACGCGCCGCAGGAGAAAGCCTGCCCACACCATTTCACGTCACCACCAACCAGCCGCGATCATCAACAGTCAACCCCACGGAGCTCGCTGAGCCTCTATCCATTCCTCATTGCCGTCGCGTATACTACCGAACAACACTCCTTACGATTTCACGACTTCCAAGGTCACAATGGCCTCCGCAGACACCCCCGCGACTGTGCCCTCGAACGACAAACTCACCGAGCTCATCACCTCCGCAAACCTCCAATACTCCCTCAAGAACTATACTGCGGCCGCCGATATCTTCTCCCAGGCCACTGAACTCCAGGCCGAGCTCAATGGAGAGATGGCGCCCGAGAACGCCGAGCTGCTCTACGAATATGGCCGCTGCCTCTACAAGGTTGCCGTCGCGAAAAGTGACGTGTTAGGCGGCAAAGTCGCGTCTGAAGAGAAGCCAGACGAGTCAAAGAAGAACAAAAAAGCTCAAGCGGAGGCCAGTTCGAGTGCTGCGCCCGTAAATGGCACCGAAGACCCAGCAGGCGCAAACAAGCCGGCAGATGATGTGAAGAACAAGCCGTTCTTCCAGTTAACGGGCGACGAGAACTGGACTGATTCAGAAGAAGAGGACGAGGAGGGCGAAGGGGAGGAAGAGGGCGAGGACGATGACTTCGCAAACGCCTACGAAATCCTGGACGTTGGACGCGTGCTGCTCTCGCGACAGTTAGAGGCGCTGACATCACAAGCGGCGTCCGGCACAGACGCAAAATCTAAGCGCAAAGGCAAAACTACATCTACTTCGGAAGACACGCCCGAGATTCGACACATAAAGGAACGCCTTGCCGATACTCATGACCTCCAGGCTGAGATATCGCTTGAGAACGAGCGGTTCATGGACGCAATATCAGATTCACGCGCCGCCATCGAATTACGGAAGCAGCTATATCCCCAGGATTCGTCTATGATAGCCGAAGGTCATTATAAGCTGTCCTTGTCGCTTGAGTTCGCGTCAGTGTCTGCTGTTCGAGATGCACAACGCGAGCAGGAGGCTGGTGGAAGTGCAGATTCGAAACCGCAGAATGCCGAGATTGACATGGCATTGCGAGAGGAAGCTGCTGTGGAAATGGAAGCAGCTATCGCATCCCTACAGCTCCGCCTGGAGAAAGAGGAGGCCGAACTTGCGTCACTACCTGAAGATAAGAAGGAAGATCGCAAACTGTCTATTGCAGATGTCAAAGAGATGGCAGAAGAGATGAACCTGCGCGTACGTATGATATGTTTTGAGGTTAGAATTATTCTGCTAATGAAACATAGTTGAACGACCTCCGCACTTCCCCTACAAAGCAAGTGACAAACCCACTCGCAGACCTGTCTGGCGCAGACCCAGCCCTCTTCAAGGGACTGCTTGGTGATCTCCTCGGCGCCGATCCAGCTGCCCAGAAAGCGCGACTTGATGAGGCCGCAAAGGGTGCAAACGACCTCACTGGTTTGGTCAGGAAAAAGAAGTCCACAGAAGCGAAGAAAGAGGAGCCGAATGGCAAAGGTAAGAGAAAGCTGGAGGCTGACGGAGGGGAGCCAGCTGAAGGCAAAAGAGCGAAGACGGAGAAGGCGATGTAGTTATGAACAGTGGGAAGGGGATCTCTTTGACGACTTGAAAAGCCAAACTCTCACGGGTTGTACGAATAATAGCTCGACGAGGAACGACGATGTTGCTCAGCATTCTTTTTTCGCTTGGTATGCAGAAAGGAACGTCTTATGAAGGTGAAGTGGGTCATGTTAGCAGATCGCAGCAAAGCAACTGCCCCCCTAGGAGAAGGGTCCTCCACCATTTCCATAGCATTATTGCTAGCGACACCACGAATATTTCTGGAAAACAGCTCGTCTGCAAGCTGTGCCGCGAACATATCAGCGGGCCATTCGGCTGCCTCCCCGGGAGCGAGACCTGGTGCAGACCCGCCTATCCCAAGGTGTTTCGAGCTGCAGGGTATCAAATGTTCGTGGGGTCAAGTTCCTGCAAACTCCTGCCTGCGTTCAAGGTTCTTTACCAGCCCGCATTCTGCACTTGGCCATGTTCCGACCTCGTGCGTTTACTGTGCCTCAGCACTGCAGGAGGCGCCTGCGCCGAGCTGCTATCTTCTACTCTGCTCACCAATGGCCACTGCTCATTTTGCGACTGTCGTGATGCATGCCGCTCGTGATGAGTCGTACACATGCATCTCTATTGCTGACCAGGTCCACAGAGGGACGCATGCATGAAGACCTCCTAGGAAGAGATAATGACATCCGTGGTTGCTAGCTGATTGTTTGCAGGACTATGTATACTGGGGTTCTTGTACCTTTGATCCTTCGTCACTTACTTTTGCAAAACTGTGTCATTTTCATTTCGTTTACTTTTCATCTGTAGCTATGGTTATCTCCTCTCAACTCCCCCTTCTACTCCTCGCGGCCTGGGTTATTTATGCTACTAGTCTAGCTATCTACCGCCTCTGTCTGAGCCCGATCGCCAAATTCCCGGGTCCCAAACTCGCCGCCTTGACGAAGTGGTATGAAGCGTATTATGACATCGTCTACAAAAATGGAGGGCAGTTCTCGTTCAAGGTGCAAGAGATGCACAGAAGATACGGTATCTAGGCTACATCGTCAAGTTTCACTATATTATGGAGGTTACCTTCTGACCTAGTTTCTCCCCAGGACCCATCGTTCGCATAAACCCGACAGAACTACACGTCTCCGACGCTGAGTATTTTGAAGAGCTCTACACTAAGAACCCCAAAGCGGATAAGCTGGAGTGGATGGCGTATCGCTTCGGTATCCCGAGTAATACGTTTGCAACGGTGCCTCATGAGCTGCATCGATTGCGTCGGGCGGCGCTGAACCCGATGTTAGGCCTCTTGATTCCAGATACTGTAGTTCTTAGTGCACGGCTCACGAGCGCTCCAGGTTCTCGAAACGCGCAATCATGAAGTACGAACCCGTGATCCGCGAGAAGCTTGCTTTACTGTGCAAGCAAATTGCAGACTACAACGCGACTGGGAAGATTGTGATGCTGCATAACGGCTATACGGCGTTCATTGGTGATGTGACCATGGAGTATGCGTTTGGTTTCTGCTACGATAAGCTCAAGTCTCCTGGCTTTAAGGACAGCATGCACGAAGCGTTTCTTGCTGCGAATAGGTTTGGCCACGTGCAGACGCATTTCCCGTTCTTTTTGCCAGTTAGTACTGCTTTTGTACAAACCGTATACACTTTCTGACGTTTGACAGTTCTTCCGAGCCCTTCCCGTCAATATTGCGAACGCTCTGAATCCCGTTATGGAACCTTTCGTTCGACTACATTGGGTCAGTCCCCCCATTACTCCCATTACTGCCATTACTGTCATTACTTCCATTACTCCCATTACTCCCATCTTTCAACCACCACCCTAACAGAACCAGGACCTCGTCGCTCTCTGCACCCGCCTAACCCGCGGCGAAGACCTCTCCTCCAAACCCGTCTCCCACCCAACCGTCATGTACGAAGTCCTCGCCAGCACGCTCCCACAGACCGAAAAAACCATCATCCGCCTCGTCGACGAATCGGCCACTGTCGTCGGCGCCGGCATCATGACCACAGCCTGGGTGCTCAGCGTGACCACCTTCCACGTCACCAATAACGCCTCTATCCAGCATAAACTCCGAAACGAGCTCGAGGCGGCGCTCCCAGACCCGACGCAGCCGCTCGACTGGGTCAAGCTCGAGCAACTCCCGTATCTCGCCGCCTGCGTAAAAGAGGGGCTGCGGCTAGGCTTTGGTGTTGCGACGCGGATGCCGAGACTGGCGGAGGACGCGACGCGGTACAAAGAGTGGGTAATCCCGCCGCGGACGCCAGTGTCGATGGCGCTGTTGGATCTCATGCTTGACGAGAGTGTGTTCGCCGACCCGCACGCCTTCGTCCCAGAACGGTGGCTTGGGAATCCGAAGACGGCGAGCGGGGAGCCGCTGGAGCATTATCTTCACCCGTTTGGGGGCGGGAGTCGGATTTGTCTGGGGTTGAAGTGGGTTTGGCTCCTTTCTTTATATATTTGTGATTGGTGATGGGGGGGATGATTGCTAATTGTGGACAGTCTCGCCTACGCGGAAATCTACCTGGGGCTTGCGGCTATATTTCGCCGGTTTACGTTTGAGTTGTACGAGACGGATGAGTCGGATTTTCATATCCAGTATGACTTCTTTATGCCGATTGCAAAACTGGACTCAAAGGGGCTCCGGGTCACGGTCACGTCTGATGTGTTGGGCGGGTGAAGATGAAAATGCAAGATCAATGCTTGGATGTTGGCGAATATATATATACCAATTCTTACGCCACTCCGGTCATAGAGATGCCAATGCTATCATAACACATATCAAATCATTTCCATATTGTATCCCACAGCGCCCTTATTATACCTTATCATCATATCATCCACCACATACACAATGACCCCCTTTTTCTACTAGCATATCTCCTCCAAAATGTCTAACGCAAGACATCTCCCGCTTCCTTCACCGAAACTCCCCTTGATCAATCCCTCACAAAAGTTACACTCCGCCGATACGTATCCTCCTCCCCGACCCTCCCCCGACTACTCCGCGGCGTCGCGTACTCAATCCGTGGCGGCTCTCGATACGCCACCCGGTCCACACTTGTGCGGTACGTGTCGTACTCTCTCGACCGCCGGTACTCAACCGGCACCCGCACGACGCCCGGCGGTGGGTGCGCGGAGTAGCGGGAGCGGTGCCGCGGCGGGTCGGTCACGCCGTGGCGCACTTCGCGGGTTTCGGTTGTTGTGAAGAAGCACATTTGTGCTGTTGGGGTTGAGGTAGGGAGCTCGGGGGGTTGAGATGTGGTAGGTTTGGTCGGGGGATTGTGGCGGTGTGGTAGGTAGTTGGTTGGTTTGCGTTGGAGAGGTAGGTTCGGATGTCAACCGGGCGGATAAGATGCTCTTAACGGAGGACGCGCAAAGTGAGCGCGGTGTAGAAGCAGAGCTCGAGGTGTAGGCGGTGACATGACGGCGGTGGTGGCCTGGCGGGGCGGGTATGGGTGGAGTCGAGAACGAGCGGTGGAACTTGGACGGGAGCGGGATGACGACTTCTTGCTTTTGGGCGCTTGGCGAGCTAGAGCTATTTCAGTCGAGTCGTTATTACTCGGGTATATTTATTACGCCGTAGGACGTTATGAGGTTGTTGCATCGAAGGAGATATCTCAAGCTGCTGTTGGGAAAGTCGTTGAGTTCGTTCTCCATATGGGGGTCGTTGAACATCACGTGACGCTCACGTGATGACTGAGAGCGGCCACAGACAAAAGGATCAGAAGTATACTACGCTGAACTACAACACATCTCTTTCAGACAAAATCCCATGAGCCGTATCCATGGGCCACTTCCCTGCCGCATGCGTCAACTATTCGCCTAGACTCTTATCTCTTTCACATCAATGAACCCCGTCACCACCATCACTACAAAACCATACCCCAATCCCCCTTCTCCCTCTCATCCCTCAACCCACCCACCTCAGAAACCACATAACCCTCCCAACTAACATCACCATCCCATGTGCATCACATACCTTATCTTGCGCCACCGCCGCAAGAAAAGCGAAGCCGCCCCCGCCCAACAACAACAATCCGGCACCACGGAGCCCAAAGAGCACCATTCCAACTCCTCCACCTCTTCCAACACGCCCGGCGCCAATGCCTCCGCCACCGAAAACCCCACCCCCGCCCCAGCAACAGAAACACCCGCAACCCTTCCCCACCCCCCCATCAACGACCCGCAGCATCCTCAAACGCAAAGCCCCCCTTGACGACTCCCCCGAGACCCCCTTCAAGCGCCCCCGTAGCCGCAGCGTCCACTTTCCACTTTCTTCTCCTATTGTCGCGCCTAAGAGGGGGGAATACGCGCTTGAGGACCTTTCGCTCCAATCGTGTCATCTCGATGCGTTGGATAGCGAGGTGCTGGGGATGGGGGGTGAGATGGAGCGGGTAAAGGAGACGCTGGCGCGGGCGATTAGGGTGCAGTTGGCTGAGAGTCTTGATTTGAGGAGGGAGGTGGAGAAGGAGTTGAGGGGGGTGAGGAGTGCGTTGGATGATTTGAAATTTGAGATGGGTGAGAGGGTTGGGAGGTTGGAGGGGAGGGAAAGGGGGAGAGAGGAAGCGAGGGAAAAGGAAAGAGAGGAGGTCGGAGAGAGATGGGAGAGGGGGGAGGGTTGGGTGAGGGTGGCGCCAGATAGGGCCGAGGAATCTTGATATGCTGTTCGCTTTGTTGAGGAGGTGGTATGGTGGTTGGTGATTTGATTGTTTGGAAGTACTACGCGTAACGTTAATGAATCCCATACAGTTGATGGACAAGTGACGGGACTGAACTTCTAGTTTGTGAATGCTAGAGCGATTGGAGATTAGGAAGATTGAAATACTCAATAGTGATCGCTGGGGCTGAGATACTGACCAACAGCAAGCTGCCTTGCCCTTATGTTAACAAAAGTAACGAATTGAACTGCACGATCATCTCAATCATAGACGATGCGAGTTTAGCTTCACCTCGCGTGACCTTATAATAAACCTACGCGGCCTGGATACCTTTCTGGTACTAATGTAAGTAAAAGTAACGAATCGAACCACATCGGATTCACATTGCTAGATGCTGGGTGTTTGTAAGCATGTTGGCAACCTCCGAAGGCATGCAGCCTTAGCGTGACGTGAAGCAGTACAATAAGCCCTCGTCGGCTTCACAAGCAAAAATACGTCCCATACAATACAAGCCATTGAGACAAGGTGGGCAAGCTCCAGGATTGAGACCACTTACCTAGACGCCTCGGTTTAGTCGAGTCGATCACAACCCCGCAAACCCCAGCCATGCATGACCCCTGGGGAAGAGATTAGCCAGAAGGGATCAATTGCAACCGTCTTCCGAATGCTCGTGCCTTTGACAGGAGATCTTTATCTCCTCTCTCCCTGAACCGCTATTTTGCAATTGCTTGCTTCTAGTACTGAAGCTCCTTTAAGTCTAGCACGATGCCGATCCGAAGCGACTGGATGCTCCAACGTGAAGGTGAGCTCTGCCATCCTACGCGTCGACCATCATCCACAGCACGACTAACAACCACCTACTAAAGGCATCACGATCGACACGATTGGTCGCTTGATTGGGAGAACTCTTCTTAACCCCGCGGTCACGCTCCCGCTCCTTCTCGCGGCGAAATACACAGTCAAAGGCCAAACTCTCGCTGGAGAACATGGACGCGCCTTGACGAACCTCAAGACGCTGTTGTGCTTTGGACTAGCTCGATATGTCTCCAAGTTCCTTGACAGCGCTGTGACGAACAATTGGACCAACGATCAGTATGATTGGAATAAAGAGATTGTGGTGGTGACGGGAGGGTCTGATGGGATTGGAGCTATCGTAGTGAAGCTTCTCGCAGAGAGAGGTATCAAGGTCGCGGTTTTGGATGTCCAGCCATTGAAGTATGAAGGTGAGTCAATCACGCTAGGCACAAAAAAAGTGGCACACTCATCAAGTGCTCTGCTCGTGTGTACACCCGTCTGCCACTGCTTGAAGTGCTTCAACAAGTTTCCACATAGCGCAAGGTGAAGAGCTTCTGTCGCGTTCAGATTCCTGAAAACGCATTGAAGTAACTCAAACAGTGGCAGACTGGGGTACACACGAGACATTTTCCTATAGTTCTGCATCTCAAATCAACTTCACGACCACCCCCAATCCCTCATCTCTCATCCCCAAATAGCTAATCCAGCCCGATTTACAGCCCCCCCAACCGTCCACTTCTTCCAATGCGACCTCTCCTCATCCTCATCCATCGCCTCGACCGCAACATCCGTCCGTTCCACCCTCGGCGACCCCACAGTTCTCATCAACAACGCTGGCTGCGCGCGGGGCAAAACCATCCTCTCCACGACCGAAAAAGACCTCCACCTCACCTTCAACGTCAATACCCTGTCCCACTACTTCCTCGCGCAAGCCTTCCTCCCCGCCATGATCGCCGCCAACCACGGCCTCGTCCTCACCGTCGCCAGCACGGCCGCCTACCTCACAGCGCCGCAGATGGTGGACTACGCCGCCTCGAAAGCCGCGGCCCTTGCGTTCCACGAGGGGCTGTCGGCCGAGCTTGCGACAGTGTATAACGCGAAGAAGGTGCGAACGGTGGTGATGTGCCAGGGGTATACGCGGACGCCGCTCTTCAAGGGGTTCGATGATAGTGATAGGCGGGGCGTAGCCTATGCGCTGGAGCCGGAGACGGTGGCGGAGGAGATCGTGAAGGCGGTGTTAAGGGGAAGGAGCGCGCATTTGATGCTGCCGGCAGCGAGCTGGTGGGTTGTGCAGCCGCATCGGGGGTGGCCGCTTTGGATGCAGTATGGGCTTAGGAAGAGGCTGGTGAAGCTGATGAAGGGGTGGGATGGGAGGCAGGTTGTGCAGCCGAGTGAGGGGAAGATTGATGAGAGTGGGGTGTTGGTTGAGTAAGAGGTGGGAATATGAGAGAAGGGGCGTATAGTAAGTTCGACTGGTGGTGATTCAGTTTGTTGCTTCTACTTTATTTCATGGAAAAAGGTATTCACAACGCTTTTCTTGGCTACATGACGTCTAACAAGTGGTTTTCATGCAGTTGCGTTCGTTACTTTTGCTTACATTTCTACAAAGAGGGTGGTCGGAGAAGTTTCACGTAGACAATACGGGTTAATCACCACCCATTGAAGACAGCAGAGATAGAACAACCAAACGCTTTTCAAACTATACAGACTCTATCTAATACATGCCCAATATCAATCCCACCAAACTAAGCCATAGCTTTGCAAACGTGACACGTAAGGAGATTCGTGAAGGTATTCTGGACTCCGAAAATCAACCAACCAAAAGAAGACAATGCCGCCAAAAACCCGAAACCATACCAAAGCCCTATCCCATGCACTTGCTTCCCATCTATACGAAATTACCGGTATCCATGCTTTCTGGAACCAAGCTCTGCGCAGACCGACTATGTCGACTATCAATATCCATAGCACCACTCATTACCCTCACGACCTTCTTGTTCGTCGCCGGCTTCGCGACTAACACTTGCGCAGGACAGACCACAATCTCGTCCTCGCCCTCTCCGTAATCATCTCCCTTCTTCACCACTAATGGGAACAGGACAATTTTGACAACTGCTCCTCGCGCCTCGAGATCATCATTTGATTTGATTTCGCCGCTCCGCTCGTTCATGAGGGATGCGTTGAAAGTGACTTTAGCCACGAGATCTCCGTTCGTGTCGTACTCTGGTTGAAGTGGCGGTAGCATGATGTACTCCGCCCTCTGGGTTCGCATCTCGATGGAAAGCTCCACAGCCAGGCGCATTACGTTGCGTAGAGATTCCTGGATCTGTGACTGAAGATGTGATGGAGGTGGCAAGAGAGATGCGAGCGTGCCGAAGATTTCCTGAACGACTGCTTCAGTATCTTGGCTACGCTGCTGTTGGAACACATCTCGTTTGGCAAGTAGCGTAAGAGTAATTGCTCGCCATTGAGCCACCGCTCGAGTAGGACCTGGGGACGTGTTAGATGAAGAAAGGATTGAAGTGTGTGCACACAAAAACTTACCAACTTCATTCAAAGTCTTTTCCAGTGATTTGAGTTTCTGGCGCTGTTCACGGTCCATGCCGAACAAGTAACGCGTGAATACATACTCCCAGATCATGGTCATGACGACCGACATGAACACATCGCGGCGCTTGACACGGTCTGCAAGCAGTATGTCAACATTGGAACCATCCAAAGTGGCATTGTCTAGTCGGGTTTCGATCTTTTCGTTGTTGAGCTCGGAGGACAGCTTGCATTGTTTCTGGTCGGAGAACTTTGAGAATCTCAGCACCCATTGCTGAACGTGTTGGCAGAGTTTTTGGCATGCGCTGTCGAAGTAATCCTCGTCCCGAACGACGAGGAAACTGTCGCCCTGCTTTGAGGCAAGTATTTGTCGTTGCAAGCTCCTGATCTGCTCCCTTGCAGTATCAAGCTCTTCGTTAAGGCGGGCGATTTCCGCATTACGATCATCCAGCGCGAGTGCGATTTCGTGGCGCACGACTTCTTCCATGCCAGAACTGAGCTGGGCATGCTGTGCGCGCGCTTCCTCTAGCTCTCGGGAAGACTGTTGCCATTGATCGTGCATCTGCTGGCCTTCGCTCTGGAGCTGTGCGAAGCGAGAATTGCTTTCGTCGATGAGGTTTTTGTTGGTTACAGTGAGACTGTCGTGTGCTTCAGTGAGTCGGGAGACCTCTTGTTGTAACGCGCGAAGGGTGTCCTGGATCTGCGCAATCTCGATATCTTTCTCGCGAATCGAGCGGTCACGTGCTTCTACAGCCTCGGTCATGACTTGAGTGTCGACCTGGCGCTGGTACTGGGCGGTTTGAATTTCTTCCTCGGCTTGGGCTCTCGCCTCTTGAAGAGAGCGGTTCTCTCCTGCGAGCTGTTCGACGCGTGATTGCAGGTCCATGATGTGCATGCTTTGACGTTTGCGCACGCTGGGCGGTCGCGTGGGAGAGAGTGGCGACCCTTGCGCCTCGCCCCAAGCCTCCTGTAACACGCGTTAGCCATCTCCGATCATCAAGGATGCATCAATAGTGCAATAAATAACTTACGTAGACATCGTCCATGTCTCGGGCGCGGGCTTTGCCCTTGTCCTTGCGCGGGTCGTATGTTGACGGTCCGGGGATGGAAACGTCGGATTGTTGTGGTGACGGGATTTTAGCGCCCAACGCATGGACCGCGCCAAGCCGCGATGCCGCCCGCAGGTCACCTGACACCTGTCGATCCACCCGTCGCAGAGGCGGAGTGGCTGACCGATTGCTGGCTGCGCTGTGAGGCCGCAGATGGTCGGGTGTCTTGAATCTGGTGATGCTGCCTGCCGAGCGGTCGCCGCCTGAGCGGTCGCTCAGGACACTCGGCGAGAGTGTGCCACTGGCACGGCGCTTCGTAGGGTCAACGTTGACCGGTGGTGAGCGCTGATCGTGTGGTAGGCGTCGTGCTGGGCTGAGTGTCATGCCTCGATCGATGGCGTCGTTCTCTGCGTCTACAGATGGCCACGGAAGCCGCGACAATGGGTCGTCCGTTGAATGAGGAGTTTTCGGTGCCTGATGTCCTCTACTCAAAGGCGTCTTTGGAGTAGCCTCGGGAGCTGGAGACTTTAGGCGCTCCTGGAATGACTTGGGCGTTTCAGAGCGTCTAGCCGACTTGACTCCTCGATCTGGTGCTCCGACATCGTGAATTGCGCGGCTCTTCTTGCTGAGAGGAGAATCATCGGGGCTGTTCTCCGTGATTGTATGCAGCTGAGCGCCAGGTGACATCACATTTTTCAAGGGAGTTGAATACTGAGGTGTTGCCGGAGACTCGACTGATTGGTGAGAGTTACCCGCTTGCCTGCTCGCGGCTGGGTCGCCGAAGAGAGATCGGACAGACTCTGGTGGTTGTACGTTAGGAGAGTCCGAATGGCTTGCAGTCGGTCGCTCTTCGACGTGTCTAGTCCGAGGCCCTCTAGTTGGCGTAGGGGATGGACTCGGCGAGAGATGGCGGCTTCGAGCGCGCTCTGTAGACGGTGACTCAGCAGGTTGATCGAGCAAGTCACGAACTAACGGCGACGACTGAAACAGAACCGAAGTGCGCTCTTTGGATGCAGGATCAACTGGGGAGGGGGAGGATAGCATACCTCCAGTATTCTCCATATCTGGCAGAGACGGACTTCTTGAGCGGCCTGTTAATTCGCGTGAAGACTCCATCTCGTTTGTCCCAGTTGCGGTCTCGCTGCTTCGCTCCGAGGATAAGGCGTTTGCTACCGACACGTCCCAGCCGGAACCAGCTTCCACAGACACTCGAAGGGGATCTGAAGAGCTGGTGGCTGTGCTCGCATACGCAGACGTTTGGGAATCGGAGGCATCCCGAGCACGCTCCGCTTGCTTGTCTGTATGAGCCTCCAGATATTGTTCCTGGGATTGGGTCTCCTGAGGAAGCTCCCGCGCCAAACTAGATCCTTCGGTGGAAGCTTCGTGGCCCTGCCGGATCATAGGGCTTTGAGTGTCATGGTAGCCACTGTCCCTTGTCGCACTGTGGAATGATGGAGATGGCGGAAGAAGTGGAGAGTCGGAAACATGCACCGCGCTATCGCGATTTGGAGGGAACGACCATGTTGGTTCCATAGCGGCGGCCAAGCCCTGCGCGCTCGCAGATTTTGTCAAGGTGGGCTGCTCTTCCGGGTCTACCCTAAGGTGGGTGTCTCGCGGGGTTGTCTCAGCCGGAATTTCTCGTGAAAGTGGAGGGTCAATGGCTGGAGCCTCGAACCTTGGCTTTTCTGAGTTCTCCATGGCTTCTGATGCTAATTCCGGTAGGTGGATGCGCTTCTCTTCCGGCTGCTTTTCGGACACGGGGAACGAAGGTGCCCTCCGCTTGATCCTCTCCACTCCAGGGAAAAGATTCTTGAGTTTGCCTACTGGTGGCTGCTCTTGCATAATCTCCTCTTCTTGCTTGTGATCCGATTGATGTGAGAAACCCCTTCGCGTATTGTCTTCGACGAGATGCTGACCAACCTGGATCGCTGACGGTTCGGGCACCGGCAGATCAGCAGCCGTCGACTGGCTTGAAATGGGTTGGCTGCTCTTCCGGCCCGTCTTCCCTTTCTTGCCCTTCTTTGTAGACACCGCACCCCACTCCTCCCCTTCATCAACCTCTTGCTTAGGTTCGTTAAATAGCTGCTTCTCGACTGGCAATTCTTGTGAAGGATCCGCGACGTCTTCCTTTGTAGTCTCCCACTCGGGCGTTTCTGCTGGCTGTAATCTTTCCGTTTCCTCCACGTCCTCTTTAATTCCCTTCTTCCCTTTCTTGCCTTTCTTATTTAACTGAGGTTCCCACGCATCATCATCCTGTTCCACATCCTTTTCCTCTTGATCCTTAGCCTTCGCGCCTTTCAATATTTCACGACCTAAAACACCCAATGCCGCGGTACCAGCAGCCACGTTACGCAGTGTGTCTTTACTAGATGAGTCTTCGGTAGGCTGCTCATCACGAGGCACTTGCGCAACCTCGTCATAGCTTTGTCCACGCTGTTTCTTGCCCTTCTTTCCTTTCTTCTTGTTGGTGAAGTCGAATTCTGGTTTCTCTTCCAATGGCGTCGCAAGATCGGAAACTTCCTTCGATAGATCGAGAGTTGGCAAATCTTCGGTAGGTTGGTTTACTAATGGCGCCTCGGGAGCAAACGTTGTATCTTGGTCGACATCCCGCGGATATTGCGGTTCCTCAGAGAATGTCGATTCAGCAGTCTTTGAAAGCTTGGATTTACCCTTCTTTCCCTTCTTCTTGGGTTCGGGGGTCCAATCGTTGTTGTCCTTTTCAACTTCTATTTCATCTGAGTCTTGTACAGCCCGTTCTTCCGTTTTGGTTGCAGGCGTCTCAAACGCTGGTATCTCAAAAGCTGGGGTCTCGAAGTTCGGCGTCTCGCGCACAGACTCGAAAGCCGGGGTCTCAAAAGCAGGAGTCTCAACAACGGGAGGCACATCCGTGGGAGCCTCAACCGTCGGATCCTCGACAGCCTTTGATTCGCTTTCTTGAGTCACAGAAGCCCGTTTCTTATCTTTGCCGCCCTTCTTACCCTTCTTCTTACTTGTAAAGTACCCGAAGTCTTCGGTCTCCGCAGGCTGGGTTCTATCTGGCTCCGGAAGGTCACGCGTAATGCCTGCTGGAGCTTCTGGCGCGGGCTGTTGGTTGATTTCAAGTGGAGTTGTGATACCAGAGTCGAGCGGGTTTCCTGAAACAGAGGCTTGTCCTTTCTTCCCTTTCTTGCCCTTCTTCTTGCTCGTGAAATACCCGAAGTCCTCCGCTTCTGCTGGTTGTGTTGGTTCCGGCTCGGGAAGATCACGCGTAGTGCCTGCTAAAGATTCTGGCACAGGTTGCTGGTCGGCTTCAAGTGGAGTGGTGATACCCGAGTCGAGAGGCGTTTCCGGGACTGAGGCCTGTCCCTTCTTGCCCTTCTTTCCCTTTTTGCCTTTCTTCTGAACAGGGTAGAGTTCATCAGGATCTGCCTCTTCAAGCGTGCCTGGAGGAGTCTGGCGTCGTGAGAAGATGGGATCGTTGAGAACGAGGTTAGGGTCAAACTCCGAACTATGCTCCCCGAGAGTTGGTGGTGCCTGGACAGTATTTTCAGCCACCGAGTGAGGTTCTGGAGTAGCATCAAGATCCCCTGAGGATTCCACGACTTCGTCGGACGCGGAGATGGGACCAACAGACGAAGTGCGGCTCATTCTGGCCTTCTTTCCTTTCTTGCCGTTCTTTCTGGACACAGCCACATCTTCTTCGGGATCGGCCTCTCCGGCTATCGGTGGAGGCGATGATTTTCTGTGGAATGATGCGTCGCTAAGTACAAGTCTGGGATCGAAGCCAGAGTCTTCCAGCCCTGCAGCAACAGTTGCTGCGAAATCGATATCTGCGCTGGGAGACTCGGAGCGTCCGCTGGTAGTGGTTTCTTGAGTATGTTTTTTGATCGTCGGGCGCTCTTTGTCAGCGAAGTCCTCGGCTGGCAAGTAGAGAGCTGAATCGCCTAGAGTAGGAACTGATTGTACAACCGCTGGCTCCTCCGAGTAACCCTCAAATCTGTGTTTAGGAGGCTGCTCGAAGAAATGATCGAATGCTGAGTCAGTAGCTTTTGGGAAAGGCGTTTCAGGTTGACTGTTGGGCTCCGCTGGTACAAGCTCATTACCAAGATCGCGGTTGATGTCATCGGATATGGGGATACTCGAAGGCTCGGGATGTTGTGGCTGCTCCACCGTTGATTGAATTGCTTCGTCAGCTTGCTCGACATCTTCTCTTGAAAATTCAGGATTTGCTTCGGGACCATATTCTGGTTCCGGTATCTCTTCGGGAACAGGCAAATCGGAAGGTTCTTCGGGAAGAATGGATCGTTCAAGGCCATATTCATCCTCAGCAGTTGTCTCGTCCCGTGCATCGGCGAAGCTGGACTTGACCTCGGGCTTAGAAGGGGAAACGCTTGGCTCAGCAGCCTCGAGTTCTTCTACAGGAGTTGCTACACCCTTCTTAGACTTTCGCTGTTCCTTCCTGCTCTTTTTCGTTGCAAAGCCGAAGGGCTCCTCCTCGACAGGCTCTTTACGCGTATTTGGTAAGGCGGTTTCTTGAGGCTCGAAGGGTATTTGAGCATTGATTTCAGTCTCATCGATACCTCTGTCATTAACCGGTTCGATAGAAGGCTCTACAACGGGCGCTTGGGCTTTTTCGATCAAGGTGGAAGGTTCTTCTGGTTCCAATATAGGAGTTGTGGTTCCTTGTTTCGACTTTCGCTTCTGCTTTTTAGTCTTCTTCGTGGTCGTGAAGGCAGGGAATTGCTCATCCGGACTTGGCGCTGGTTCAGCTGGAAGTTCGAGGTCCATAGACTTCGAGACGTCTTGTAAATCGTCTGCAGCTACGACCTCAGAAGGTAGCTCGAAATTGGACGGTTTATCTTGGGGTAGAGTGGAAGATTCGGCTTGCTCGGCAGACTCGATCGGAGTAGAAGATCCTTTCTTAGACTTCTTCTTTTCTTTCTTGCTTTTCTTAGTAGTCGTGAAAGCAGGGAACTCTTCATGGGGTGTCGGCTCTGGTTCAGCTGGAAGGTCAACGTTCATCGGTTCTGAAACGTCGGGTGATTTGTCTTCTGCTTTACCAATAGGCCTATCGGCTAGAAGCTCAGGAGGCTCGGCAATGAGAGATTCATCTTGGGGCGTAGAATAAGATTGAGTCTCATCAACAAACTCGACCGGAGTAGAAGCTCCTTTCCTAAGTTTCTTCTTATCCTTCTTGCCCTTCTTGGAAGTCGTGAAAGCAGGGAACTCGTCTTCTAGATTCGGCTCCTGCTCAGTTTGATGCTCCACGTCATGCTCTGGAACGTTATGTATCTTGTCTTCCGTCTCTTCGACACTCTTGTCAGGCGACTCTTCGAAGGGAGGCTCAACAGTTGGTTTTTCGTCCTCAAAGGCGGTAAATGGCTCTGCGTCTCCAAGAGTCGCAACCGGCGTAGACGTTCCTTTCTTTGACTTGCGTTTCTCCTTTTTGCTTTTCTCGGAAGTAGTCGTGAAAGCAGGGAATTCTTCCTCCGCATTCGGCTCCTGTTCAGCTGGAGGCTCAACATCCATAATTCCTGGAACGTCTTGTAGCTTTTCCTCTGCATCTTCAACACTTCTCACTGCTAGGACTTTGGAAGGAGGATCAACAATTGGCGGTTCATCCTCAAGGACAGTAGAAGGCTCTGCTTGCTCGAAAGACTCAATCGGAGTAGCTGTTCCTTTCTCTGACTTGCGCTTCTCCTTCTTGTTCTTTTCAAGGTCGAAAGTAGGCTCGACTTCAGGTTCGACGGATTCTTGGTTAGCTTCAGGCAAAGCCTGGTCATCTTGAACTTCTTCGGATACCGGGAGTTCTCTCTGATAGTGATCTCCAAAAGAGTCAATTTCGGGTTCTTTTGTCGGTCCCTCCAAAATAGTCTCTGGCACTGGATCACGATTCGACGATTCTGCTTCCAAAGCTGAAGCTTCAGGAGCCGCAGATTCCGTAGGCTCTGACCAGTCGAAAGTGGACGCTTGGACTTTCTTGCCCTTTTTCTCGTCTTTCTTGGTTTTCTTGGTCGTGGATTCTTCAAGCGGAGTAGGCTCAGCAGGCTCGACCTCGATAGGCACATTCCTGGTCTCGTCGTGTTCAGCAATCGGCTCAGGGATACTTGGCACAGCCCATTCAGTGGCTGTCTCGGCTGGAGTAGCAACGTCATCTGTTTCTGTGCCCGGGGTCTCTAGATGCTCCGTATGGTGCGGCTCATATGCTGCTTCACGCTCAAGAACTGGGCGGGGTGGAGGACTGTTCACGTGATTGGGTTCGGATAATTCGACCACAGGCGCAGAGAAGTCCCTAATTTGGTCCTCGAAAGGAGTAGCGAAGGCTTCATTGGCATCGCTGAAAGGGGTCTCGAGAGGAGTCTCTTGTTCGGCGGGTAAAGAAGCGGACGTGAGATATTCGAGTGGGGCATGACCTGATGGTTTGGCCTCATTTAGACTAGCATCTTCAGAATAAGTAGCAGATGAAAGAGTTTCTGGTTCCAAATATTTGGTAGCGTCTTCAACATCTCGCGATGCTGATGCTTCTGGCCCCGCTTCTGGCTCTGTGAAATCAAAAGCTTTGCTCTTCCGTTTCTCCTTCTTTCTGTCTTTCTTGCTCTTCGGGGCGTTGAACTCCTCCTCAACGGATGGTTCTGGTTCCGGTGTCTCCGGGCTGAATTCTTGTACATCCATTGGCTGTGGTGATGTGAACAAGGGTATCCCCAACTTTTTCTTCTCGCCTTCAGGTTTAGTGGTCATATCGTCGATTGGAATTTCCTTGGGGACATTTGGAGAAGAAGTACCGAAGTCAATGGCGTGGACTCCCGAGGCTTCAGGTGTGGATTGCTGAGCTTCAGACTGTGGTTCCTCTGGAATGGCGACAGTATTGGAAATGGAAGTTCGTTTTCCCTTCTTTCCCTTCTTGTCCTTCTTCGTGCTTACTTGAGCGAACGAGTCTTCCATGTCGTTGGCGGGTTCAGGAAACTCTTCGGCAGGCGTTGGCGCCTCTAACGATGACTGGAAGATGGGAACATCAGCGTCGTCTCGGTGGTCCTGGGCCTCTCGAGATGACTCTGCTACCACAACATTAGGCGCCTCGGCTTCGTCATTGGTAGGCGCTTGTTCAGCGGCATCTTTGCTTTCCATGTCAACAACCGCTCTTGAGGAAGGCTCTCTCATTAGCTCAGAGGAGGATTCATCAACTAGCAGCTCGCGCTGCTCTTCATTGACAGTTAGAGTACTAGGAATAGAAGTTTGTCGTCCCTTCTTGCCCTTTTTGCCCTTCCTTTTTGCGGTGAAGAAATCAAGTGGCTCCTCGTCTTTCGGTGTTTCCTGAACACTTCTTTCTGCCGAATCTGCCACCTCAAATGGCTGAGAAATTTGGGCTTCCGGGACAGAGCTCGAAGGCTCATCGCTGAGTTCGGGCTCTTCCAGCACGAGTGGAGTACTGGGAACGGATGCTTGTCTTCCTTTCTTACCCTTCTTGCCTTTCTTCTTAGTAGTCTCAAGGAATTTGCCCGACTCGTCCTCCTGTGGAGCTTCTATGGGCTCCACAAGATCTAAAGACTCAGATCTTCCGGTTTCCGGGACGATATCAGAAGGCTCCTGGGCGAATTGAGGTTCCTCAATGACGGGTGGAGTGGTTGGGACAGATGCTTGTCTTCCTTTCTTGCCCTTCTTGCCTTTCTTTGAAGTCGTAAAGAGGTCAGGATCCTCATCTTTGGGAGTCTCTTGGGCAACTGGAGTTTCTGCAGACGCTGTATATAATGGCTCGGACCTTTCAGCTTCCAGAACGATGTCAGAGGGCTCCTGGGCGGGTTCTGGTTCTTCAGTCACAGGAGGCGTGCTCGGAGCAGATGCTTTTCTTTCTTTCTTGCCTTTCTTTGAGGTCCTGAAGGAATCAAAGTCTTCATCATTTGGAGTTTCTTGGACGCCTGATGTCTCTACTGAGTCTACAAGATCCCGATTTTCGACTTCAGTAACAATGTTAGAGTGCTCTTGAGCGGGTTCGGACTCAGCCAGTCTCGCTTCGGTGGGTTGAGGTTCAGCGGGTATAAGTTCAGTAAGCTCTGGCTCTTCGGTAACCGGCGGAGTGCTTCGGACGGATGCGTGTCTCCCCTTGTTGCCCTTCTTATCCTTTTTCTTGAATGTGGTGAAGAAGTCAAGGAATTCGTTCTTTGGAGCTTCTTGTACGCTTGGTGCTTCTACAGACTCTCCCAGATCCTCAGATCTTGCGACATGAGGGACGATATCAGAGGTTTCCTGAGCTGTTTCGGGCTCCGCGAGTGTAGGTTCCACAATTTCTGGCTCAACAAGCTCTGGCTCTTTGAAGACAGGTGGAGTGCTCGGAACGGATGCTTTGCTTCCCTTCTTGCCTTTATTGCCCTTCTTTGAGGTATTGAAGAAGCCAAAATCTTCATCATTGGGAGGTTCTTGACCGCTTGGTGTTTCTGCCGACTCTGCTACATCCAATGGTTCGGACATTTCGAGTTCGGGAACCACACTAGAAGACTTTTGAACGGGTTCAGGCTCGGCAAGTTCGACTTGGGCGGGTTCAGGCACAGTGGAATCAGGCTCGGCGATTTCACGATCAGCTGGTCCAGGCTCAGCTACTTCCAGCTCTTCGGGGGCAAGAGGCGTGCTCGGAACAGAAGTCTGTCGACCCTTCTTGCCTTTCTTCTTACTAGTCGTGACGAAATCAGCGGAATCTTGATCCTGTGGGGTTTCTTGAATAGTCGGTGTCTGCACAGACTCTGTCACATCTAATGGCTCGGACTTCTCGACTTCCGGAACGACGGGGGGGGACTGCTCTGCGGGTTCAGCCTCAAGGAGTTCACGGTCAGCGGTTGCAGGTGCAGCTGATTCGGGTTCTTTGATGACAGGAGGCGTGCTTGGAACAGACGCCTGCCTTCCCTTCTTTCCCTTTTTACCTTTCTTCTTCGAGGTCGTAGAAAGCTCAGGCTCATCCTCCGGCAGGGGTTCTTGGACACTAGGCAGCTCAGCGGACTCCGCAGCATCCAACAAGTCACGGGTCTCAACTTCCAGAGCAACTTCAGTCGGCTCATAAGCGGGTTCACGCTCCGCGAATTCAGGCTTTTCAGTCAAAGGTGGAGTGCTCGGAACAGAAGCTTGTCGTCCTTTCTTCCCTTTCTTGCCCTTCTTCCTGCTTGTCGGAGCCCAGAAACTATCATTGTCTTCTGGCTTCTCGGCTGGGGTTTCGGGAACGACTGGATCCTGTCCGGGACCTTCCAAGGGAGTCTCCGATTCGAGGACGGTTGGTTCAGCAGCATAATTGAGCACCTCTTTAGCCTCTTCGACTGCAGATAAGGAAGTTTCAGGTTTGACATTCCTTGACTCAGCAACAAGACTCGGCATCTCTCGGGCCTCTTTCACAGGAAGGTCAGTCTCATGGGCGACCGTAGGTGGTTCTGAGAACGATGGCTCCGAAGATTGCCTAGACGGCTCAGCTTCAGCTGTGAAGTCGAGATCACGACCCTCAACGATTGGCTCCGGCCCTTTCATCTCTGATTCAGGCTCCACTGGTGGGGTGCTGAAACCGGAAGCTCGTTTCCCCTTCTTGCCTTTCTTGCCTCTCTTTCCAGTGGGAGCCCAGAAATCCTCTTGGCTTTCCTGAATGGGTGTTTCGAGAGAAGGAGCCTCGAGGTCACCTTGGGCGCTTTGCGTTACCTGGGATTTAAGAGGCTCGCTGGTAGGCTCTTCAGGCTGTATGACAGCGGGTGCGGCTACCTCGGGTGCAGAAGATTCCGCGGCATAACCGAATGGTTCTTCGATAGGGCGCGGAGTAGGCGCACGAGATGCCTCTTGGGATTTCTTGCCTTTGTTCCCTTTCTTGCCCTGTTTGCTCGTCGTTGGTGCCCACTCATCTTCCTGGACCTCTTCGAGGGGTGTTGCAGGAACATCTGGTTGCTGGACGTTTTGCTCTTCCGATGGAACCGAAGCTTCAATCTTAGCTGGAGCGATGGTATCTGTAAGCTGCTTCTCGACAACGGGCTCCTCAGCCGGAGGTGGAATTGACGGCCGAGAAGCCTCCTTCGATTTCTTGCCCTTCTTCCCCTTCTTACCCTTTTTGCTCGCCGTTGGTGCCCACTCATCTTCTTGAGCTTCTTCTAGTGGTGTTTTGGGAAGGGTCGGTTGCTCGATAGCTCTCTCTTCCATCCGAACTGGAGCTTCAATCTCCATTGGGGCAACAGAACCTGTGAGCTGCTCCGCGGGCTCGGCAACTGGCTCCTCGACTGGCGGCGGGGTAGACGGCCGAGAGACTTCCTTCGATTGCTTGCCTTTCTTTCCCTTCCTACCCTTTTGGCTTGTCGTCAGGGCCCACTCATTTTCTTGGGCCTCCTCGACTGGCGTTTCCGAAACAGTTGGCGGCTCGATACCTCTCTCTTCCAATTGAACGGGAGCTTCGCTCTCAATTGGGGCGATAGGATCTGTGACCTCTCCCGCGAAATCGACAACGGGGTCTTCGACTGGCGGTGGGGTAGATGGACGAGAAGGTTCCCTTGACTTCTTGCCCTTCTTCCCTTTCTTACCCTTTTTGCTTGCAGTCGGAGCCCATTCGTCTTCTTGGGCCTCTTCAAGGGGTAATTCAGGGATAGATGACTGCACGCGTTCCTGTTCTTCTACGGGAACTGAAGCTTGAATCTCGGTTGGAGGAACTCTCCCTTCGAGCTGTTCTGCACCTTTGGCATCGCTGGCAGATGGAGATTCCATCATTGAGTTTGATGGCTCAAGATCCAGGTCACGAGTCTCAGGGAGTGGGATCTCGGAAGGTTGTTGTTCGCGGTGGTCTAGTGTCTCGAAAAATGGCACAGGCTCCTCGACTGAAGGCTGATATTCCGGCTCTAGAATCGAAGTCGATGGCTCAAGGTCTAGGTCACGAGTCTCGGGAAGGGGGATGTCGGAAGGCTCCTGTTTATGGTCGTTTAGTGTCTCGAAAGATGGTGCAGGCTCGTTGATTTTTGGCTCAAGATCCAGGTCGCGAGTCTCCGGAAGTGGAATCTCTGAGGGTTGGCGTTCGCAGTCGTCTAGTGTCTCGAATGGTGGTGCAGGCTCGTCGACTACAAGCTTAGATTCCGGCTCATGGACTAGAGGGAGAAAAGTATCTTCCTGCTTCGCGATATTTGACTGATCGACTGAAGTCAAATCCCTTTCTGTATCAAGGCTAGGATGCGAGGTTGGTTCTTTGGCGCTCAAGTCCACTGGAGCGTTGTCTTTGGCACCAGGAATCGGTATCGCAGGCTCAGCCAGCGCAGGGGTGGAGGGATACTCTTCCTCTGCAGGCTCAGGTGCTGAAGTCTCAACAACAGATGCCCTCTTCTTGCCTTTCTTGTCCTTTTTGGATGACGGGGTAGCCCACTCGTCCTCTCCAGCTTCAGCTTGATTAGCCGGGAGGGCTGCAGTCTGTTCATCAAGTATGGGCTGCTCAGAGTCCAAGATATCTGCGTCTTTTGGAATTGAAGGCGTGGTCTCGAATGCTGAACTTTCTAGTGCTGACTTCTTGCCTTTGCCCTTCTTTCCTTTCTTATCTTTCTTCGCGGTAGGCATTGCCCATTCATCCTCTGCCGCGGCCGGTTCCTCATTGGCAGTGCTTGCGACCGTAGCCTCAACGATTGGCTCATTGATCGGCTCCTGGAAAAAAGGCTCTTCGGTCACCATAGGGTTATCTCGCTCTTCAGAGACGCTTTCGCCCATTCCCGGTGCAGGACTCTCAGGCGCAGACTTCTTGCCTTTACCCTTCTTTCGCTTTTTGTCCTTCTTGAAGGTCGACATCGCCCATTCATCGTCCGCGGCGACTGGGGCTGATTCAATTGGCATGCTGGCACTAGGTTTCTCGAAGATTGGAGCTTCCTTGGGGAGATCTTCGGTCAGTGGGACATCCCGTTGCTCTGAGACATCCTCGGCGACTGGAAGATCACGGTCCTCAGGGGATGCCTCGATAGCTTCTGGCGCAGGGGTTTCAGGAGAAGATTTCTTGCCTTTGCCCTTTTTATCCCTTTTCTCTTTCTTTGAGACAGGCATGGCCCACTCGTCGTCCGCAGTAACTGCTGGCTCCGCGGGTGCGCTTGAAGTTGGTTCCTCCATGACTGGGAATACTTCCGCAGCAACTGCTGGCTCCGTGGATGCGCTGGGAACACGTTGCTCAATGACTGGGACTTTCTCAGCAAGATCGCCGAGGACTGGCGCCTCCTGTGCCTCAAGAACTTCTTCAACAGCCGGGACATCTCGCTCTCCGAAAGAATCCTCGACGGTTTGCAGTTCCGGGGCAGGACTTTCAGGCGCGGACTTCTTCCCCTTGCCTTTCTTGCCCTTTCTACCCTTCTTTGACTTGACAGGGACGGCCCATTCATCTTCAGCAGGCGCTTCCAGTGGCTCCTCGACCACCGGTTGGTCTTCTAGCTGAATTTCCCGCTCCAATATATCTTTTAGCAGCCCCAAAACCTCCGACTCCTGAACAGCCTTGACTTCCTCAACAGGAAGCTCAAGCTTTGTCTCCGCAGCCGAAGCCTCGACAGCATCAGCAACAGGCAGATCGAGCTTGTTATCCAAGACCTCAGACGCGGGACGTGGCTCAAGCACCTCCGAAACCTTTGGCTCCTCAAGCTCCTTGACTTGTTCGACAGGGACCTCGAGCTTTGTTTCCGCAGCCGAAGGTTCAACAACATCAGCAACAGGCAGATCGCGCTTAGTATCCAAGGCCTCGGACGCAGGAAGCGGCTCAAGCACCTCCTCCTTCGCTTTCGGCACCGGACTAATACGCGCAGAGCTCGTATCGCTCTTCTTCGCCTTCTTCTTGCCCCAGCCAAAGACACCGAGTATATTGCTTGTTAGTGACTGTGGCTGCTCTGGTTCTGGCTCTGGTTGCTGTTCCTCTCGCGGCTGTGCTACCGGGCGTTCTGGGATTGAAAGAATAGGTTCCGTTGTCGAATGCTCAAGTTGGGGTTGGTTAAAAACGATCGGTTGCTCCCGCTCTTGCTCACGTGTTTCGAAAATGGGTTTGACTTCAGGTTGCTCAATACCGGGTGTCGCTAGTAATCCATCGTCGCCACCCATTGCTGTCGCCATAGCCGCATCCGGCACCTCGCCGGACGCAAAGACCGCTTCCATCATCTCGGCAGAGGGCGAAGGCGTGGGTAATGCCGGATCGAACGTAGTTTGCTCGGATGTAGTTGCTTCGCGGAAATACTCAGGCTTAGGGCTTGCTGCTCGAGTAAGCTCACTGATGCTGACTTGTTTATCCTTCTTCCCATTCTTCTTTAGTTTCTTTGAAGGAGCTGTCCACGCTGAGTCGTCCTCCTGTTGGAAAGGCTCCCGCACCGCTTCGTCTTCCCCGTGGGGTGACCGAGGTTCTGGTTCGGGAGCGGAGGGAAGATCAAGCTCCTTTGCCTGCTCTTCGACAGGTACAGGCGTAGGAAGTTCGGTGGTGGGTTCACCCAGGTTATCGTTCTTAGCTCTCTTCCCCTTCTTCTTCGACTTCTGTGAGGGCGCTGTCCAGGCGAACTCGTCCTCCTCTTGCGGTGTAGGTTCCGCCGCAGGTTGGTCTTCTGCGGGAAATGTCTCAGCTTCGATCGCTGATTCGGGTGCAGAGAGTTGTTCAAGCTCTCTAGTTTGTTCGACAGGAACAGGCGTGGCAGATTCAGTAGAGGATTCGCCGAGATCATCGGTCTTGCCTTTCTTGTCCTTCTTTCCCTTCTTATTTGACTTCTTCAAGGGAGCTGTCCAGGCAAATGCTTCATCCTGTTGAGCTGTAGGCTCTAGTATTGGTGTGTCTTCCGCGGGGAGTTGCTCGATTTCCTTCTCCGGTTCAGGAGTGGGTATTGGTTGGACTTCTTCACGCTTCACCTCGACAGGCGCGGGAAGCTCGGTAACAGCTTCAACGAGCCCATCGTCGGCTTCAGGTAGCGGTATAGCTTCAGGAGAGATGTCCTTCGGCGCTGAAAAATCTCTTTCAAGGCCCTGGGACCGCTCCACACCACCTAAGACTTCCCTAGGCGTCGAAAGTCCGGAAGATATGCCGCTGTCAAGCGACGGCGACGGTAGACCATCTTCCAGGCGACTTGACTTGCGACTATGCTTGCCCTTCCCCTTGAGCTTCTTCGCTATGGCCATAAATTCGAGTTCGGGCTTAGCCTCAGCTGCCTTGTTAGACTTGTTTTCGAGATCTGCTATAGATGGGGAGCCAGATCGTCCGAGAGCAGCAGGAAATGCAGAAAGGTCTTCAGCCTGAACGGGGATGCTAAAAGCACCGCTGTAGTCTCGCGGCAGCGCGACATAGTCCGTAGATTCTGTAGTTGGCTTAGCATCCCTGGGCGCCTCTACTCCCGGAACTGCTGCATCCTCAATCTGTTCCCCAGCCATCACCGGCTGGATAACTTCCTCGTGTTCCGGAATAGAAGATTCAACGGGCGTTACAACTTCGTCTCCAAGAGCCTTTGGCGTCTCCTCAATAGGGCTTTCCAATGTGTTTGAGCGGCTCCCCTTGCCTTTCCTTCCCTGTTTCTTCCCTTTCTTACCCTTAGGCGTATCCCGCCTGAACAACGCCGGGTCAGGCTCAGCCTTCGGAGAAGGAGGTGGAGTCTCCTTCTTAGCATCAGAGGCAAACGCATCGATCTCTGAAGGCTCCTCGAAAACTTCGTTGCTCTTAGCCGGCTCTTCAAACCAGCCGTCCACGGCATCCATGGCGTCACGCTCGCGAATCTGGCGCTGTTCTTCCTCGGTGAGCTCTTTAGGTGAGCCTGGCTGCTCAAAGAGATCCTTGCTGCCGCGCTTGGAACCTTTCTTGCTTCTCTTGCCCTTCTTAGTTGAGGTGGAGCTAGTATTTCGAGAATGGGTAGGGCGAGAAGGGGTTTCGGGGACTGGAGTTTCTTCAACGGGCGCGGGTTTGGGGGCGAGGCCAAGATCATCATCATCGGGTTCACCGCCCATGAAGTCGGAGTCGTACCCTTTGGATAGGGCTTCGTGACCGAGATATGCTGCTGCACCGCCGATGAGCGCTGCAGTTGCGGCATCCTTGAGCGCATCGGATGAGCCGGACTCGGGGAGGGGACTATGGGTTCTGCTTGGGGGTAGTTCTCTGGAAACGTTGGATTGCCCAGCTGTGATGGAGTCTTTGGCAGCGTTAGTTTCCTTGGACTCCTCCGCAGTATCAAGTTCCTTAGCAGGGTTGGACTCTTTGGTGGTATTAACATCTCTAGGCAGCTCCATAACACCCAGAGCAAACGAGGTTGCTTTCGGAGTTGTCTCCTGCGAGTCCAAGAAATCGTTCTCAGCAGGCATATCATGAAACTGAACAGGACTCCCCAACGGATCATCGGTATCTGTTCCGCTAAAATGTGGCGATTCGAGAGCAGATTGGTACTCATCCTCAGTCCCACGCTCTGACGCAGCCCTAGAAGTGGTACGGCTAGAGGGAAGAGATGGCAGAGATTCCTCGATCTCAGGGGCCTTGCGATTACTTTCCACGAGGTACAGTGGTCGGTAGTCGGTTGATCCTTTGAACTCCGTCGAAGATGACTTGGTGTGTTTTAGGCGTGGAGCTGCTAAAGGCGAGGAAGTAGGGGTGGAAGACGAAGGTGTCTTGATGGTCAAGTCGCGCGTGGTTCCAGGTGAGGGAGGAGGACGACGAAATCGAAGAGGGATCGCGGTGGTAGACGGCGCTCGGGAAAGGCGAGGGGAGGCAATCTGCTCAGGAGACCTGTCTATGCCATACGGAGAATTTGGCCTTGAAGCAGGTAGTGCAGGAAGCGCAGGTAGATCGCTACTGGCGTAGGCCTGCAAATGTTCGCTGGGAAGACCAGTAAGTCTTTCTAGGAGAGCACGATTCTGCTCAACTGGTGTAGTCGGGCGTTCAATCGAGCGAGCCGTATCCACATGCAGAGGCGAGGTGGGCCGGCTATCGGGGAGAGTAGGAAGGGGATATTCGGGGAGGTCACCAGGAAGCTTCATTGCGGTGGCCTCGTCTTCGGATCGGGATTGTTGTCCCAAGTGTTCGGATTCATTAACGGGCAGTGGAGCTTCCACCACCGCCCGCTCGCCTAAAAAAGACTTCTTGTTGTCTTCTTCTAGTACTTCATTCGATCGGTCCCTGCTAGATTCTGTGAGATTACGTTCCTTGGGACTGTTTAGCATATGTTCGTCATCGGATGGGGCGTCAGGGGTTCGGCAGAGCGGGTCATGTACCTTTGTTTGGTGTCGGGTGTCCATACCTGTCTCGTCTCTGCTTCTACGTTTATCCCGTCGATCGCTGGATACAGTAGAGCGGGCATCATCGTCATCGGAGCCATAGACAGACCCTCGATGTTTCTTCTTTCTGTGTTTTTTGTCGGCGTCTTCAAATTCGTCCTTGTCGCGCGAGTCCTTGGACTTGGACTTGCTGTTGGTATCTACCAAGCTCTCAGTGGACTTGCCCCGGCTTCCAAAGAGCCCGAATAAGCCCCCTGATTTCTTCTCCTTATCTTTCGGCGACTTGCTAGACGGCTCGTCGTAGCGAGCGGGTGAGGATGCGATGGACGCAGTATCATCAAATATGTCACTGTCTCGCTTCGATCGATGTCTCGAGGACTTACGATCACGATCGTACAGGTCCCCGGGCTCCGAGGCTGCTGTGGATCGTGCATATGCTTCCGGAGACCCATGTTCGCTGTGATGTCGCCTGTGATGTCGCTTTTTGCGCTCACCATTTTCGTCGTAGCGATCCTCTGAAACAATCGAGCGAGTATCGTCATCGTCTCTCTCACCCTCTCGTCGCCTGTGGTGCCGCTTCTTGCGCTCACCATTTTCGTCATAGCGATCCTCTGAAACAATCGAGCGAGTATCGTCATCGTCTCTCTCGCTCTCTCGTCGCCTGTGGTGTCGCTTCTTGCGCTCACCATTTTCGTCGTAGCGATCCTCTGAAACAATCGAGCGAGTATCGTCATCGTCTCTCTCGCCCTCTCGTCGCCTGTGGTGCCGCTTCTTGCGCTCCCCGTTCTCATCGTAGCGATCTTCCGAGACAATAGACTTGGTGTCATCATCTTTCTCGCTCTCCCTCGTACGATGATGCCTCTTCTTCCGCTCGCCATTCTCATCGTATCGATCCTCCGAGGCAACCGATCTTGTATCGTCGTCCCTTTCGCTCTCTCGGTGCCTGTGATGCCGCTTTTTGCGTTCGCCATCATCGTCATAAGTCCAACGGCCATCAGAGCCAACTGACCGGGTATCATCATCATACTTCTCACTGATGCTTCGTCGATGCTTAGAACGTTTCTTGTCGTCGTACTCTTCCGATCTCGCGGTGGAGGGATCGCGGTGGCTATCTTCGCGATCCCGTTCATAAGCATAGGTGTCCCGGCTCGTAGTGCTCTCACTGCGGTGTCTCGATTTCTTGTCATCGTATGCATCGTAGGGGAGTTCGGAGGCGACGGCCTGTGAGCCATTACTCGCTGGTTCGTAACGATCCGTCTTCTTCGACTTCGACTTCCCAGAACCATCAAAGTCATCAAAAGCGGCGTCGCGCTTAGACGGCGTGCTCTTGTTCGAATATGTCGACCTCAAATCATCGAGCTCATCGAAAGAGGCGTCCGGTAAAGGGACGCCTGCAGCATACGTCGGCTCCTGAACAGGCTGCCTAGGGATTTCGGCATACGTCGGTTCTTGAATAGACTGTTTTGGTATATCGGCATACATCGGTTCCTGGACCTGCTGTGGTGGAATCTCGGTCTGTGGCTTTGCGCTCATATAGTCGTCATCATGCCCGAGCTCAGTTCTCAAAGGCGAAGATGGGGTGGGAGAGCTGAATCTGCCACCGCGCCTCTTCTCCTTCTTCTTGGGCGTCTTGGCGTCTACCAGCTCCTCGACATCGTAAAATGCAGTGCTCGGGATGACTCGTTCAGGCTCAGGTTGCGAAACTCGGCGATTTCCATTTTGAGAAGTGGAGCGGACATCTTCAGGTTCAGCAGAGAATCCACCAGGTACGTACTGTGATGATGATATCTCAGACGAATAAGGATCCCTTGAGCTATTAGCCTCGGAAGGCTTGGTATCTCGATCATGCTTCGCGGCAGCAGCAGCGATGGCGGCAAAGCCACCGGCGGCAACAGCTGCAGTAACAAAGCTGCTGCTAGGCTTGGAAGTACTGCGTTCGTCACCTTCGGATGGCTGGTTCTTCAAAGCCTGGAACTTTCGATACTCTTCCTCGGGAACGGAAGGCTCAATGTCCCTTGGGTCCCGGTCTACACCCGAAGCTCGTCCCTTCTTTTCTTTCTTTAAAGATTTCGGAGTATCCCATTCATCGACAGGGGCGAATCTTGATTCCTCCGCTCCAGCAGTAGTGGGGCTCTGATCTCGAGTACCATTCTTCACTTTCTTGTCTTTCTTCTTGTCCTTTTTGCTCTTAGTGAACTCGAACTCAGCTGGTGGCTCTTCCTGGATAACAGGCGATGCAATTTCAGGTGCAGTGCTCGACTCGATACTCTGTCGTTTAGCTTCCTTCTCGCGCTTCTTTTGTTCCTTCTTAGTGAGAGGGGGCTCCCAAGCTGGCTCTGTCTGGAATGTAGCTGGCGGAGCTTCCGGGAGAGGAGTGCTCGACTCAATGCTCTGTCGCTTAGCTTCCTTCTCCCGCTTCTTCTTTTCCTTCTTGCTAAGAGAGGGTTCCCACTCTGGCTCCTTTTCCGCTTCTTTTTGTGGCTCCGGACCGTAAAATGGCTCGTCATCGAAACCACCAGGCATGACACTCCTCTGGCTGTGATCCGGCTCCTCACCAACCTCGCCTTCAACAAAGCCGCGCCCGGGTAGCGAAGTAAGATCGGAGACCGTCTGATAGAAAGGAGCCTGGTAGACATCATGCTTCCGTCGCGCGTCTTCCTCAGGCTCAACAACAACGGGCGTCCGCACCGGCGACTGAGACTCATACACCTTCTCAGTCTGCTTCTTTTCCTTCGACTTGGAGTCATCATTTTCTGAAGCTGATGAGCGCTGTTGGTCAGGCGTGTACGTGTTCCGGCGCTTGCCTGACCGTGACGAGTCTTCTTCGACGACAATCTCGCTGTCTGATGCCTTGGGTTTGTGATCCTTGGCATCGCGGTCGGAGATGAAGCTTTCGCGATAAGAGTCGGGTGTCTCGACTTCATAGCGATGGAGCCGGTCTTCGCCCCAAGTAACCTTGGTGGATGGCTTGGACTGTCTCCTGGTAGAGCCTTGATACACGTCCTTAGGAGCGGAATCCTGAGGCACAACGGCCGGGGACGGTGGCGCAGATGGCGCTCGGACAGAACCAGGCGGAGTTGGCTGGATGAGATTCAAGACCGGGACTGGCCAAGGAGAAGACATGTATGCCGAGTCAGGGACATCTTTGGTTGCCGTAAAAGCGTAGGGGAGAGGGTAAGGTGGCCCTTTGGGGACGCCAGAGAGCTCAGGGTCATGCGCTTGGTAGACATGAATATCAGCGCCCATGTTAGGATCTATTCTGGGAGACTGGGCTCCAGAATGATCGCGCAGTTCGTCAGGAGCGAAGAATTCTGCTGGCGACACGGGCCTCGTGCTATATTTCTCGTCGAAATCTTCCATGAAATGATCAAACTCCCCGGTAGTCCGATCAACCGGTTTCTCAGCTTCGCGGCTCTTCTTGCCTTTGCCCTTCTTGAAGAAGTCCGGATCGAAAATGGCCTCATCTGGAAGATCATCCACAGGCTTGGTAGGTTCAACATGTCGAACAGCAGGCTGCTTGTCTTTACGATCATTAATTGCAGAACTCGTGATAGCTGCCGCAGCGGCAGCCACAGTAGCCCCTGCGATGCCTCCAGCAGCGACATTCTTCCAAGTGTCCGGCTTCACGATGTCCCGCTCACGGTCTTGAAGTTCTTCTTCCCGACGTTGAACATCTGAGCTAATATCGTCTCGTTGGTAGCTTCCTCGGTCTCGCTCTCGCTGCTCTGCAATGCGATCTTCGTTAATCTCGCGTTCCAGGCGCTCCCTAGCAAGTCTGGCCATATCGTGCGTCTTCTGCATCCGCTCTGCCTCTTCACGGGCAGCGACCTCTCGCCTAGCAGCTTCGATAGCCGATTGTCTTCGCTCTTTGAGAATCCGATCTGTTTCCCTGTCGAGCTCGGCCTTCCTCTCGGCTTCTATCCGCGCGCGGCGCTCTGATTCTTCCGCTTGTTGTCGCTCCCTCGCCTGCTGCTCCAGCTCCGCCCTCCTATCGGCCTCCATACGGGCGGCACGGGAACGTTGTTCAAGCTCTTCCGCTTCTCGCTGGTCTCTCGCACGTCTCTCCTCTCGCTCAGCGCGCTCGCGTTGCCTTCGCTCTTCGCGTTTCTTCTCAGCCTCAAGAAGCTCCATGCGCTCGATATCCTTCCTCCTCGCCTCCTCTTCATCGCGTCGCTGTTGTTCGCGACGCCTAAGCTCTTCGTCGTCCTTGCGAGTTCGCTCTTTTCGGCGTTCTCGGTCCTCGCGGCGCTCACGGTCGACCTTCTCGGCTTGGTCTTCGGTAAGGTTGAAGCGCACATTGTTGCTAGGAGAGCTCTGGCGACGGCTTAGTCCAAACCCAGCAGCAACAGCACCGGCGCCAATGCCAGCCGCTACGCCTGCAATTGCGGCATCGCGTTTCATGGAACTCGGCGTTGGGGATGAGTTGCTGCGACGAGGGAGACGCGGAGGTCGATCTTCGAAGGTTGACGAGAAGCTTGGTTTTGGCGACTCAACGAATCCTTGCTGGTATTGTGTATTAGGGTATCGAGATTGTGAACCAGCAGATGCGAAGACCGCAGGGCCAGTAGGAGCATAATAGCTTTGCTGTACCGGTGCTTGAGAAGTGTAAATGTTATCTGGAACCTGAGGAGGGGTGGGTTGAGGATGTTGAAGGTTGATACTGCCGGGTTGAGCAGTGACCAAATGCTGTGTTTGGTTCGATGATGCAGATCCAGTTCGTCGGAGAGCATCAAAACTATTAGGATCGAAAGGAGACTGCCAGGGGTATACAGACTGGAGAGTTGGCACGCTGCTGACGCTGCTCATGGCGCTCTCATTGCGCCCAAGAGCCGCGCCCCCTACGGCGCCAGCAATACCTGTAGTTGCAGCAGGGCCGATGAAGGATCCCGATGCAGCCGCTTCATTCAAGCTTGTGATTGACGGCTTCTTAGGTTTCTTCCTTCCCCAACGCCAGCCCCACTTGCTAGTCCCCGAATCGTTTGAGACCAAAGATTCAGTACTCTTGCCTGTCCAATTGAAATCGCCAAATGCTAGACCGGAGCTTGCACCCGACGAGACAGAGAGGTCATCGTCTTCGGCAGACTCCCAGCCCTCTTCCTCGTCGCTAGAAGAGTGAGATGAGTGGCCTGCTCGATAGACGCGTTCTTTACCTTTGCCTTTGCCGTCTGAGTGGCGTACGGCAACGACTTCAGGCCCATGTCTACCATTCTTCGAACGACCATGCTGGGCGGCAGTGATGGCGGCTGCAGTAGCGCCAAGCCCAAGCAAGGTAGCATTCAGCTTTTCGTCAGAGTTGCGCCGCCTTGTGGAAGAGCTCTTTCGCCTCCGATCAACACCAAATCCAAAGGCGAGATTTGAGTCAGATGACGAAGAAGACGAGTTTCCGAAGTTGAAAAAGCCCTTGCGTTTTTTGCTGTGAACTTTCCTCTGCTTCTTCTCACGCTTCTCAGGGGCTGCAAAAAAGCCGCCGAGGAAGCCACTCGCTTGTGGACGAGACGTTTGCGAAATATCGACGAACGATCCAGAAGCAACAGAGCTCCGCGAGCTACGATGAGACTTCGTGTAGCGGTCGTTTTCGTTGCTGCGTCTTCGGCGACGAACAAATTGTCCGTCAGGAGAGTTCGAGCGACTGCGATGCTTCTTCCGGGCTTGACTGACAGCAGATGCACCAACAGCCGCACCAATCGCAGCGCCAAGCAGTCCAGTCCTGCGATCTCTCGAAGGCGACCGAGATTGAGATCGATGGCGGACAATCTTGTACTGCTTCCCTTCACGAGTCACTCCCATTTCGACGCGGTTCCTGGATCGACTGCGATTACGAATCACACCGGTGGAGAGACTACCCTTCCGGTCCCGAGAGCGGCTTCGGCTCCGTCCTAGGGATGTCCTTGAACTTCGCCCGTCACGGCCAGACTTTACACTATAGGTATCGTCGAAATCGTTGTTCCGATTGAATAGTGCTTTTCCGACCTTGGCAATACCATATGCTCCGAGGCCAGTAGCTACCAGCCCAGTCTTGCTCTTGCGCTTGCTTTCACTGTCGGAGGGGTAGTAACGGGAGTCCTTCTTAATACCACCAGATGGGCGAAGTTGTTCACCAGATCGTCGGCGCCGATTATAGTTGTGTTTTCGAGGGGCGTCTTGGACCGAGGAACGTGGGTCGAAGCACTCTCGGCAGACTCCTATGTACTCGGTATACTCCTCCATCTTCCGCACATCTTCATAGTCTTTCCACCAGTCCACAAACTTGCTGACGGGGCCCTTGTGCTGATGCCTCGTAGCCATGTCTCCAGACATATACGGGCCAGGTGACGGAGTCGGGCCTCCATAGGTTCCAGAAGTTCCAGGGAATGCGCCCGGGATGGAATTCGAGTGCTGATGTTGCGAGTGTTGGTGTAGGCCATATGCTCCTGCGGCCAACCCAGCAGCCCCCGCTGCATAGAGTGGCATGTTAGAATGGGAGTTGGAGGATTGCTTACCTGGTCGTGGCGGCTTGGGTGGAGGTCCGGAAGAGCCATAGCCGCTTAGGGTGGGTATGTTTCCTGTGGAATACGAATGGCCGTGGCTGCCATCGGTCGCAGCTGTAGAGAGTGCTCCAGCACTACCAACAACTCCATTCGTTCCTTGCTGGTAGAAAGTAGAAGAGCTTGACTGGTGCTGGTTGGTGTAGGATGAGGACTGGTGATTGCTTCCAGATCCATGACCGAGGGCGTATCCCAACGCCGCGCCACCGGCAAGTGCGCCAGCAGCTGATGCCTTGCCGGGCTTGCTCGGTTTGCTAGAGCTACTTGGCTTGGAACCCGATGGTCGTGGTGGCTTACCAGGAGCCATATCATCCTCGAAACTACCAGGCATAGTCGGCCTCGGAGGTTTGGTGGGTTTTGCGGACTGATTAGAGGACGATGTCTGGAAAGCCGCAGTACTGGAGCCGAAGAACTCGGCAGCGGATCCTAGCCCTGTCTCCTCTGGGGGGTTGTAGGTCGCAGAGGCGGTATTAAGGTGAGGTGTATCGGCGGGTATGATGACGGAGGGTTTATTCGGGCGGACGCCAGGCTGTTCCATGACGGACTGTCCTTGATCGCCATAGTAATCAGCCGCGGCACCAGCAGCGGGAGGAGGTCTATATGGTGCAGCAAAGTTTGATGGGTTTTGGCCTGGGAATTGGTCCGCAACATGGGAGGATATCTGCTGAGAAGGCGGAGTGGGGATTGCCCCGGACATCATTGGAGCTCCAATTTGGCCTGGGAATTGAGAGAAGCCCGCGCTGGCAACCTGAGTGCTGAACGAACCACCAGTGTGCGGATCCTCTCCAGCTCTTGAAGACACAATGCGGTCGTCGTCTCCAGCACGGCTACTTCCACGTTCCGACTTGCTCTTCTTGCTCGAGCTCGGCCGGACCCACCCCTCGGCCTTCTTATCCTTCTCTTTCCTGTCTTTCTTCTTGTCGGTGCGGTCGAGGCTCCGCGAGCGGTCTCGCCTGTCGCGCTTTCGGTCATGACTGGAGGAACGGTCACGGCGACTGGAGGACCGTCTGGCGTCGTCGTCGTAGGGGTCGTCGTACGCACGCGGGCGGTCAGACATGGTTTCGTAGGGGAGATAGTCGGAGGCGCGAGAGGGCTCCGGCGCAGTCGCGTAGGATGAAGCAGTCGATGCCGGAGCTGCAGGAGGGTATGAATTGCGTGAAGAGGGCGGCGCGCTCCTGAGGTCGCTGCGGGTTGGCCTCCGGGTGGAGGACGAGGAAACAATAGACTCGGCGCGTCGACGGCGCGCGCTTGGGCGGTCGTCTTTCGACTCTCTGGAGTCTCTAGTGGATGAGCTCTCGCTCTTGCCCGTTAGCTTGCTCCACATGGTGATGCTGTAGTCAAATGTGAAGAAGCGGGAATCGGGGCGCTCGTAACGATGGAGTAGAATTTATCGTCGATCGCAAAAGTCGGTGGCTGCAAGGGTACCGCGCGAGGCAGAGTCGTCACGTCGTCAGGCCGTCATATGGTACAGAATAATGCAGAGAATACCACGCTATGCTGAGGAATCGATGCCGCACGCGCGAGTGATGGAAAGCGCCGGGCGGCGAAGTGTGGTGATGGAGGCGGGCAGCGCTGCGGTGTTGATGGATGGCATCGCAGCCCACGACAGCTGGGAGGAGATCCGCCACCCAGCCACGTCCACCGAATCACATTGTGGGACCGCCGGGAAGGTCGTCCCATCCCAGCTGAGGCCTCACAGAATCGTTCGCATAGCCCTGCCGTGATTCATTGGGCTCAACTCAGCAACTATACACTTCACAGTCACGGCAGACGTCACGCAGTAAACAAACAACACCGGATGACTTCAAATTAGAGTTGATTGTTGTTGACTGATGAAAGACGGGTACCGCCACCGCCAGCCTTTGTGCGCCAGGGAGCTCGAGCCAATCAGCGCCGAGATGGGAGCCGAATCATGCGGTGGCTGAGGAAGCCATGTATTCACGCGGGGCATGGAAAAGGTGGCACAATAATTCTAGAACAAGCTGTCTCATGTGTACACCGGTCTGCCACTGCTTGGGGTGCTTCAGAGAATTTTCAGGAATTGGAACGAGATAAAAGCCCTTCACTTTGGTCTATGTGGAAACTTGTTGAAGCACTTCATGCAGTGGCAGACAGGTGTACACACCGGCAGAGTACTTGATGAGTGTGCCGCTTTTTTCGTGCCTAGCGGGGCCATATCTATTATCTGCACAACCTATAGAGCTGCAGAGGACGCAAAGCTGTGCGTGCCAAAGCAGCTATGCCCAAAAGTATCCCGGTGCTCCATGCCAACCCTTTCCTTTCCATGCCCGATTCGCCGAACGCCATCGCTATTGTAAGAGAATAACCACCGAGCTGTCGAGGAGTCTGTAGACGTGTGACGACTGGCCGTGAGTGCATGAACTTGTTTACCACTGTTTGAAGGGCCTCGACGCGTTCCAGATACTCTAAACAGAACACCGATATGCCTAGAATCCCGGGGGCCGTTGTCCAGACATCAGCGACTGTCTGAGCATCATGATTTGCTGTCGAGTCGCCGGATCCATCGCGTCAATCTGCTGCTGCGACAGGCTCATGACCTGTCGTATGAGGTCCTCCTTGCTCGGGGGGGCACCCTGTGGTGGCGCTGCTGCAGGCATCGCAGGCTGATAGACCGGTGGAGTAGGAACAGGTGCCGGTGGATATCCAGGAAAGCCGTGTGGTAGCTGCTGGACAGGCGGTTGTGGCGGAGGAGCTGGTGTGGGCGCCACAGCTTGGGTAGGATCGATGATGGTCGTGAGAACACTGGTGTCGACGAGGTTGAGGAGAAGCAGAGACTGGAAGATGGCATAGGAAAGTTGCGGCGCCTGCCTCAGAAGCTCTGTCGCCTTTGCCGGGTCCGACATCACCAGGCCCTTCATTTGTGAGAGTATGTCGAGGAGCTGCGCCGGTGGCAGCGTCGAGAGGGTTCGCGAGATGGCGTCGGGGGCACTGAGGCCTGGCTGCAGGTCGGTGCCTGGTGGTAGAGGGGGTAGAGAACTCGTCTGCGGAGGCTGCACTGGCTCCTGGCCGTTTGTAGGTAAAGGCGCTGGAGTGTATCCTGCCGGCGCAGCATCGCCAGCTCCGTTGTCGTTGGACCAGTCCACCCTCAGCTTCCTGCCCATGACGTCGTAGTCGTTGAGATTTCTGACAGCGGATGCGGCGGCGTCTGCGTCTGCGAATTCGGCGAATCCAAAGCCTTTTGGTCGGCCGGTGTCTTTGTCGTAAACGAGTCTGAAGTTGACAACTTGGCCCACGCGGGTGAGGGTGTCGACGATCAGTTCTTCGGTTCCGCCTGCGAGTTTATAAGCGCTAGCAACTTTGGTGAATGCGCGAAATTAGGGAGGATCTGTGCTGCAAGTTTCACTGGAGTTTGCTGTGCGCGCAGACCTTCTCCCGATTCCGCCAGATAGTCCTCACCATACGGGATGTTCCCAATGAACACGACCTTGCCTGCCTTATCATTTGGAGCTGGAGGCATGACTGTATATCCGTTTTCGAATTTGCGATTTAGTCGTTGAGGAGCAGGATTGTGTCGAAGTGTGAGGACAAGACCGGAAGAGCTCGAATTGGCCGTGAAGGTGAGGCTATGGCACAGACCATCCACGTGACAAGAAACGCTACCTCACACGATCAATCTCAAAGACAGTTTCTCACTCACAGATTCAGACACGTGAAATGTGTACTCATGTAAGATTTTGAGTTGAAATTGTATTGGGCTATTCATATGCTCCAGAACTGTCTGATGATCGATCATATCTATCATGCAATTACCCCATTAATTCATTCCTCAAATCACTATATTGCTCCTTTCCACCTTTCCATTCCCTCCACCTATAACTTGCTCGAGCAGCACACCTCTCCCTTCGCCCCCACCGTTGCCTCCGCTCCTGTCTGCTGATGCGACTGGCTAACCAAGGTGCTCTTGTTGAAACTCTGCTCACTTGGCGGCACATCCAGCGCCGGGTTCTTGTCAAAGAAGTTCACCGGTTTCATGTGAATCTTCAGAATCTCGCACGGCATGACCGGGAAATCCTCAATTCGTGGCACATGGTTGATGCCAAATTGTACGAAAACCACTACGTCCTCGTCCTTCACGGGTTCCTTGCGGTCTGCCCACGCGCGCACTCCATGGCCACCCCGAGATTGGTTCGTGTACTTCCCGCCGGCGAATAACTCGTCGTCGTGGTGTTTGACGACGTAGATGTTGTGATCTGCAAACTCTGCGCGCTTGTGGTTGAAGGAGTCCTTGTCCGCGAGCATCTTCTGGAAGGGAGGCGCCACAATCTTGTACGCGACCGGTTTGCCGTTGATGGGGTTACGGACAGCCGGGTTCTGAATCTTAAAGATGCGGTTCTTGTCATAGTCGAGATCGAAGCCGCCAGACTGGTCGATGACGGTTTCCTGGACGTAGTAGCCGGTACCATGGGGGTTGAAATCTGAGCGAGGCATTGGTAGGGCTTCATCGTAGGTTACGCGGTTGAGGTAACCGTCGAGCATGGGGTCGACACGCAGAGAGAATATGTGCTGGTGGTGGGCTGCTAGCACGCCTGGGTGGACGACTGTGCCGAAGGGCACTTCGATACCCTCGTCGATAGGCTGCGTGCTGAGAATGCCAGTGGCTCGGACCTCGTAGTTGCATTCTCCGGCCTGGTTGAACTGGAATGCTAGAATATATTCGTAGTTGGCAACGGTGATGATGGATTGGAGAACCAGTTCGCGAGACCGCACGACGGCTGCTCGTCCTGTCCGGTAGTTGGTGTGCTTCCATCCGATGCCGGCGTCTTGCTCGTGGATGCAGACGACGTTCTCCATTGGAGTTACGCCGCCTTTGTCATCAGAAAGCACAGCGTCGAGGTAGTAGATGGAACCTAGGCAATCACAGCCGAGCTTGAGGTTGTTCGCCATGATGCCCGCGCCGACGTCGCCAAGGTCAAATGCCGACTTCTTGTGGTAAGGATGGCGGGGGTCAGCGTAGGGGATGTTCATGTCGGAGAGGGAGAGGCGGTAGAAGAGAGTGCGGTTATCGTAGCGGACGTCGTAGAGAACCATGCCCTCCCGTTGGTTGAAGCCCACTCTGAACTGCCACTTCTGCCACGTGAGCACACTCGATGTTCCTTCTTGCGTCACATTGAAGCTTGCTCCCTCGGGTTGAACGACATTCAGTGGCTTGAGATCCGTCCTCAGCTTCTGGTGCTCGGGTAGGTACTCATTCGGCGGCTTGATCTGGTACGGCTCAAGCTCCTTAATGGTGTTGTCGACGCCAGTTGGTAGGATGTCGATCCGGATCACGCTCATATCCTCAGTCGTGATGACTGGGGAGATCGGAATCGGAAGAGCGTAGTGGTTGGAGTCAGCCTCAGCCGAGTTCAACGGATCCCTGATGTACAGAAAGCATTGATACATGCGAGCATCGTCGTTGACACCATCGGATCCTGTTTCAAGTTAGTGATACAGCCATCAGTCTGCATTTCTTATGCATACCGTATATCCAGGGATCGCTGATAATCACAGTCCCTTCCGGCAGCTTCAACTTCGCAATCTCAGCTTTTACCCCCTCATCCTCAAGCGCGATCTGCTCGACTCTCATGATTTCCTCTCCGTCTCCACCAGCGTGGAAGTTTGGCCCTAGTAGCACATTTCGTAGCACTCTGCCTGACGACAAATCCACCACCGCTTCATGGAATTTGTTCTATCCGAATCAGCTTCATCCCTCTTTTATACAGTCATCAAGTATCCACTCACAGTGTTGCGAATATAATAATTCACAAACGCCTTCCTGCTGACCCTCGGTAGTGGTTTGCCACTGTGCTCCGCCTCCAGATACGGCAAAACCTCAGACTTGGGCGGCTCCTCGAGTGTAACTGCCTTGAACTGCAAATCTGTATGCGCAGGCCACGACGCCTTGATCAGACCCGACGCAGCTGTGATCTCGGACGCATTCAAAGGAGCAAGCGGGTGGGAGACGCTCTGCTTGGCGGAGAAGACCGCGGGAGCGGTGGCGACAGTTTCAGTAGACATGATGCGATGGCGATATGGAATAACGACTTGCACAGGATACGAAGCGAACGAAGCTCCTCAAATGACCCTGGAAGTGAAGAATTCAGAGGGAAGGGGAGCAGGGAGGGAAGACGGCCGGTATTTGTATAAGAGAGGCGTGCATGCGAGTAGTAGGTGGTTTCAGTCTCTTTGACGGGCTAGACCTTGCTGCGATAAGGGAACAGAGACCTCAAGCGCATTCGGGAGTGGCAGCGCCTCGTACAACAACTGACGTCGCGGGCTGCGCAGCGGACCCATAACTCCATCGATGAGCAATGTTTGATGCTCTGCAGGCTGCGGCGTTGCTTTTCGGGATCCGCATCGGCCTGCCTCATGCAGCCTGGACAGGCGGTTGGTGGGAGCTGGAGAAGCCGATGAGCAAAGAGCTGGTGTGCTGGTGTGCTGGCTCGATAACGGCCCCGCTGTGGGCTTGCTGCGTCGGCCATTTTCGCATTGGGTGGGCGGTAGTAGTGGGGAGGTGCGTGAGGGAGGCATCGACGAGCGCTGAGTGGATGTCGATTTTGATAGCGGGCCCTGGTATACAGAGCTCGATGTGCTATATCGAACTATCCTGGTCTGCTCTACCTGCCAAGGTGCCTCTTCTGAGGTATGTGGCCTATCTAGATTGCGCCTATTAAGTTCTCAGTATCGACCGTAGATCGAGAGCACAGACCGAGGCTAAGAGCACCCCTTCTAACGCACCCACTCCATTTATCATCAACACCAACATCCCGTCACCCCGCGGACCCTCATCCGTATTTCACGGCCAAGCTTAGCCCCTCTTCATGCCCCGCATAGCACCTGAAGCTTGTGATGACTAGACAGCAACGGGCAAGTCCACCCGAACGGCAATTCTAAGTTTGTTGACGTCTGCACCCCATCCCTCCGTTTCTCGGTCGGAGAAGCTCAGACAGTGTCTTCTTTAGGGCAGCAGCACCGTCGGCAGCTGCCGTGACTTACACAAGGTATCGCGTCTTGCTGATTTGTCGTTCCTCGAAGGCCACGGGTAGACGTCATGGAAAACTGCCTATCTGGGAAGTTCAACGTATGGTACGGTCCCACTGTGCAATTTCACGACTCAACTCATCGTGGGAAAAGCTTCTACGATGCTACGAAAATCTCTTGGGCACAATGGGGGACTAATGATGATATGCCCCCCTTTCGGTACGCAGCCATCACGACTCTTACAGGAACTTCGGTTACACACTTATTTATTACTACTCATAGCGCTCCATCACTATTTGAACAATTTCACTGCAATAAGTGCCTCCAAAACCACCAAGCAACAAACCCTCGAACAATAAACACTTGATCACAAAGCCAATAAAGAAAACCCCACCACCTACCCTGAGCATACCTACTGTACGCCTCATCGTGGTCCCAAGGGATGAGTCTGACCCCAACACTCGCCAGTTTCTGAACCAGATCGTATCTCCGGATGCCCTGAGCGTACTCTTCCCATTTCTCTTCGGGGATTGAATCCGTCTTGATGAACTTCAGAGAGGGGAAGCGCCCCTTTTCTAGCCACGGGACGAACGCGACTAACGGCTCCAACAAGATCGTGCACTCACACGCCTCTTCCTCCGGCAACAAAACCGCACACCGATTCAATGTCAGCGCCTTTAGCGAACTGGGAAGGCTGAGCGCGAGACGCTCTGCTATGGCTGCTGGGTCGAAGGCGGCTGGGTCGAAGGTCGGTGGGTCGAAAGCATCGATGTCGCGGTCGAGTAAATAGGCGAAATCGACGTCGAGGGACTGAAGTTGTGAAAATGCGGTGAAAGACGCGGCTAACCCATCTGAGAAGTATATGCAGAATTCCTTCAGTGTCTCACGATGCGTCTCTAGGCACATGACCAGTGTTTCCAAGGTTGTTAATGCGCCTTCGTCATACTCATCTTCGTCTTCTTCGTCGTCTTCTTCATCTTCTTCGTCGTCGCTGCCCTTCACATCCGGGGCCCACGTGAAGCTCTTCAATCCCTTGAAGCCCTTGAGGACGAATGCGATTTGCTCGTCGGTAGCCCAGCCCCATATCTGAAAATGAGTAAGACTTGAACTGATCTTCTGGTTCCCAACTTGATGCAGCGGCCCATACTGAGTATTATTTTCCGCCTTCGTATTGAGTGTCCGCAACCGCGGCAGATACACTAAGCTCGCCTTGAAGTCCAGCCCAGTACCCCGGTGAAAATAGGTAGTCCTCTCGCGTCCTTCGATCGAGATATCGAGGTGCCTTAATGTTCCCAAGATCGGCATCGAGGCGAGGTGCGCTAGCGTCGATAGGAGAGGTAGTGTGTAGTGGCCACGTATGAAGAGTCTGCGTAGATTCGGTATCACCGACAGAACCCCAGCAACCAGCGCCTCGTAAAAGAACTCTCCATTCAGCATATCCACCCACACCGCTTTCAGATTTTCGGGAACGTCGGGTAGACCTTGGATGTGCACTATCAGATCCGGGATGACCCATTCGATCGCCGGCGACGTATCGATATACGACGAATTGCGTGCCTTGAAGACACCGGGACTCAGAATACTCAAATGGAGATTCTTCGCCTTCCTCGCAAGTCCTGGGTTCCGCCGGAAAACATCAAAGAGGCGCGCCAGTCTCCCTGGCTCCTCGTACTTCTTGATGACTACCCCAGCAGCAGCACCACCACCATCTTCATCTTCTTCACCATCACCCTCATCATCGCCTGTCAACCCAACACCAACATCCTGGAATAATATCTCCTGTGCACAGTTGGCAAATCTTTTAGACACCTGGGAAAGGACGAGTAGGGTAGCTCGGTGTTCGCGTTCGACCTGTCGACTCGCCTCGTCTTGGGCAGGGAATGTGCCGGCCCGGAAATTCGACATAATATTGACCAAGACTTCGTCCGGGAGGCCTTGTATCGCCATTTTCGCTGGCGACGCTCCGATTGCCGTCCCTATGGATGAATAGGCGTTATCATTCACCTCTTGAACTAGAGCGCTGAAAGCGTTGATAAAGGTATGTGGCGGGTACTGCTTTCGTGAACGAGGATGTAGCGATGAGAGATGGGAAAAAAAGTGCGACGCTGCAGAAGATTCTATTCAAGTGTGACATCAGAGCTTAACCAGATCAATGGGTCGTCCTCGAGTCCGTGATGCTTCTACCACGGTAACAGCAGGAAATCCGCTGGTAGCGAGTATTCCACCAAACTCCTCCACCAAAACTCGCACAACTTGCCCTTATCCATCTAACATATCTTACTCGATTAACGTTACAGTAATTAGGACACAGGCTTGCGCATGCCGTCTTTCCATCTCGTCCTCATTGATGATGAGGTGCTAAAGCACCGCAAACAGCAGCAAGTAGGTACACTACCAGGGTGTGGAGATTCTCTAATTCAAAGCTCTTTGAACGCACCGAAGCATCTCCAACAGTGGTGAGAAAGTGCGCCCAGACTTTTGGCAAGGCACTGTACTATAGCTTAAAGGACGCTAGGAATAACCTAAGCGTGGAAACCTTGTATTTGATTGAATTACTAGCCTATTCGAGTGTGAACGAAGGCGAGATATAAGAAGAGGGGGAAGGCGGGTGCGCGAATAGTGAAAAGGTAGTGTACGATTAGTTGTCTTAAAGCGCCTTACAGCACTATACATTAGTTGCGTTGATCAGTCTTTACACATCAGACACCATCACCAACAGCACGAGTCTTCTATAACTCACTTTCTCGATTCTACATTAAGCCCGGTAGTCAAGCCGTCAATCGCATAGTCTAATCAGAGACTTCTCAGAGTCTACCAAGCAAACAAAAGAAAAGGCCATAGTCAGGCGTTCTCCGCCATGAATGCTCGCTCGAGATCACAAAATGGAGTGTGTTCAAGAAGAAACCGAACTCTGTCACGCCAGATTTGGACTTTCCGGTTGTAGATTTTGGATCCGCAACCTGTCATGCCGATCCGAAAAATTAGAACTCCCCCCTGACGCCAGAAATGCTATTGCTGCTGTGAAGCCCCGCAAAAGGAAAGCAAGAGAAAAGAGAACCAAATGACAAAGGGAAAGAAGTAAAGAAAAGGGTTAAAGTCGATAATGGGGGTATGAGGCTAGGTCATAGTTTTTCCGATTTTATGTTTTTCGTTATTCGTTGTGAGTCCATACACACCGTGTGTCGGTCGAGGCATTGCTCCTTTGTTCGTTTACTCCGATATATACAGAAGCCGGAGATATCCGTACTGGATTGGATAGGACAGTCTGCCACTGCTTGGGGTGCTTCAGAGAATTTTCAAGAATTGGAACGATATAGAAGCCCTTCAGTTTGGGCTACGTGGAAAATTGTTGAAGCACTTCATGCAGTGGCAGACAGGTGTACGCGCTCATCATGTGTTCGTGTTCCAGGTACGGTTGCTCTTCCCCAAGCTGCCCACAGTCCCACTTGAAGCCCTCTGTCCGCCGATAGGACCCAAGCCTGGAGGCGACCTGCTGTAGGACGCCCACGGGTCGTTCCCGCCGGACAACCGCTTCTGATTTGCGCTGCTGAGAGAACCAACGGCCGGCTCATCCTTGCTCTTCTCCTTGCTGCGCTCCGCTTCTTCTTCCTCCTCCATGCTAAACAGCCCTTGCTCCTCGTCAATGCGCTCTCGATTGATACTTGAGCTGCTGACGGCACGATCGACGCTAATCCGACCTCCGGCTGAACTTCCAATGGAACCAGCGGACAAAACACGCATACCCATTCCAGGGTGTTCGGATCCATCTGAAGCTCGGGAGTTGATTCGCGTGCGTTGCAGTTGTTGGGTGAGCAGGCCCATGCTGCTTGTTTGACGAGGGGGCGATGACAAGAAGCTGCTACCATCTCCCGACGTAGGGCGCGTGGTAGCTCGGATCGAAGGGCTCGCCCCAGGATGCAGACTAGAGTTTCGAAGGGGAGATCCTACATGACCAAATGCAGATGCACCTGCTGGACCCGATCCGCTCTCTACCCCGCCTTCATTCGGTCGAGCGCGCGAGAACAGCGACTGGAACCGAGACGGAGAAGAAGATGCAGCAGACGGAGAGCCTACTTTAGAGCCAGAGTCTGCAGGCGATACTCCTAATCCAGAAAACGACTCGCCATGGTCCCGTGATTGACGGCGCATATTCTCCTGTGGGGTCAGAAGCTCACCCAAGGTACTAGGGAGCATCTCTTCCTCATGAGGGAAAATAAGCCCCTCTCCGTCTGCGTCCCAGTCCTCGAATCCTGTACGAGGAGGTTTCGCGCCAAGACTTGACGATAGGGCGTTCTTTGACCTTGACGAGAAGCGCTCCGAGTGCATGATGCGTCGGCCGTACTGCTGATCGGTGGAGTCTGGCGGCGACGAGCCTAGGAGGTCGTTCCGACCGTTGCGAGAATCGTCGCCAAATGCGGAGTTGTGAAGGTTTCGAAGTGCGGGCGAGTCGCCGATGCTCTTTTCCGGATACGAGGATGGAGGCGAGGATCCGAGACCGAACCTAGATGGCACAGATGCAGCAAGAGGGCCAAAACGCGCCATGTGCGAGATCCCCTGACTGTCGAAGGAGGCTGGAAGCGGCGCGTCCAGAACGCTCCGACCCTTCTGACCTGGAGAGATGGGCAAGAGGCCGCCGTCGTTCGGGGGCGAGCCGTAGTTGGATCCGGGGTGCGACGAAAAGGTAGTGTCGATAGTGGGTATATCGTAGTTTGCGTTCTGGCGGGGCTGGCTCCAAGGATCTTCCTGCATCTGACTGTAGGCGTAATTTGATGGCTGCATCGGGGCCATGTGTGCCTGCATGGAGAGCAGCGAGGTGGGTGGCGGGGGCTCGGCATGGTGTTGCAGATTGACCCTCCCTCCGAGATTGAGATGTCCACCTCCTCCAAAGCCTTGCTTGTTGACTACGCGGCCGTCGGGGAGAATGTGTGCGAGGGCACATTTGGCGCCGAACTTGCAGTTGCCCTAGCTGAGGTTAGCTACAGTTCTTCCTGGCAACACAGCGAGCTACTCACTTTAGTAAAGTACTTGCAAGGAGCTCTCTCGGTGGGCTCGTCAGTGTGAAGGAAGGGACAGGCTTTGCCCGCCTGGCAGGCTCCCTGGCGGTAGAATTTGCACGGCACGTGTGACGTGCCTGCGCGCGTCAGCGTCAGTCTGGTCAAGGAGATATAGCCCGAGAAGACGTGTCTACTCACTCTTGTTGTTTGGCGGGCTCCGCGGTCCAAAGTCTGCTCCACGCATGTTGCCCATGCCCCCGTTGCCGACGCGATTGTGCGGGACGGGCACAGCTCCGTTGCGGTTTGTGCCAGGCATGGCGCCGTTGGCTGGCGCTGGGCGGAAGTCTTGGGAGTGGCGCTGGGCGATCTGGTGGCCGTTGGTGCCGTTGTTTGGAGCAAAAGTGAGGTTGAAGGAGTTCATGGTAGCGGAGGAGACAGTACTGTGGTGCAGACCTGGCGGGGAGCGGGGCTCGTCGGTGAACGCTGGGGCGGGTTGCGGGGACTGCAGCGGGAATGCAGTCATGCCGGTGAAAGAGTCGCCAGGGCCGGGAGAGGGCAGCGGTGAATGCGGAGGGGTCGGCGCAGAGAAGTGTCGAGGAGGAGGCAAGATGCGTGAGGCTCGGCGGGGATTCGAGAAGTCAGGGCTTGGTGGGCGTCGACAGGGATTGGGCGTCAGGCGCGCTTTTGGTTGTGCGCCTGGCTGGAGCGCTGCGGATCAAGCACGGTGCAAATAAATCACAGCTTCCAGGCAGCCTTACGCCGAGAAGAAGGAGAAGCGGCCGGCATCGTCTCCGGAGCGGAACGGCTACTCGAGGTCAGTCGCATGGCCATATCGAAGCGCGGGTCACATGGCGCCAAGCCGTCTGCCCTGATGCGGTCACAAGGCGTGCTTCACTGCGGCGGACGGGCACCTCCGCAGGGCTGGAGGGGCTGGGAGGCCGGGATGACCCCTCAGCGACGAGTCTTCGTCGCAGATAGGCGTCGCAGCTGAGACACAAGCAGGTAGCGAGCACCTGCAGGATTGTGGTGACTTCTGGCGCCAAAGCGCATCAAGACCATCGCATTGCTGCAATAGGCTTAGCGCCCGGTCCGCGACCGAGCGATCCATGGATCGAGATACGCAGGGTCAGACTCCACTGTGTCAGCCATCACCAGCCTCGTCGTCACATCTTCTTAGCAAAGCTGCCCGAGGTGGCTTAACGAGTGTACAGATTGTTCAAATGAATCCATTTTAGGTCCCTGAAAAAGACTCGGCAAACCACAGCCAACAGTCGTCAAAGTAGAATTGGACGTGACAAGCACGGAATCAACTAACCAGGCAGTTGCGAAAGTCGGGGAGTGCTTCGGAAAACTAGACATCCTCGTAAACAACGCGGGATGGCTGGAAATCGGAGCTCCAATACACGAGAGCGATCCTATGTCCTGGTGGCAAAGCTTCGAAGTCAACGTCAATGGGGTGTATCTATCAACAAGAGCGTTCTTGCCCTTGCTGCTTACAACTCCTCGCTCCTCGTCGTCTCGACAAATCATCAATCTTACTAGCATTGGAGCTTTGATGATTATACCTGGGATGTCCGCATACAACACAGCCAAGCTTGCCATCTGTAGATTTACCGAGTATACAGCGGCTGAGTATGCGGATCAGGGCGTCATTGCTATCAGTCTTCATCCAGGAGGTGCAGCTACGGACATGGGACTTAGCCTTCCGGAAGAACATCATACCAGTGAGTTGACTTCCCCGATAACCTTGAGGCGACAAGACGTACTCACGTGAATATAGGCTTGACCGATACCCCAAAGTTGGCAGCAGACACGGCCGTCTGGCTGATGAAGGAGAGACGAGAGTGGCTCAACGGTCGCTATGTAAGCTGTCAGTGGGACTTACCAGAGCTTGAGGTCAAGGAAAAGGAGATCGAAGATAGAAATCTTCTCAAGAACAAGATGCTTGTTTGAGAAAGACGTCGTATGCAAAGGTAGCAGGAGATACTCGTAGAGCTTTTAATCTGAATTTCAGATGTTTCTCGCACAGTATTTCTTTACGAGGAAGTGGTGAAAATATATCGCGTTTGACGAATTTCCGGTTCATTTGTCCACACGATTTCCATGCAAGCTATGACTGTTTACAATGGTGTGGTTGAAACCTGTAATAGGCAGCAGGTCGAGTTGCCCGGGCAACTACCACGCCCTCAAATGGAAACTCTTGGCCGCCAAGACGAGCTCAACCGTGGAGTATCGAGTAATCGAATTTGCCATCCATTCGAGGACCCAACCACATTTTTGCACATAACTCCACAACCACGCCTCGTACCAAGAAAATGACGCCGGGACTGGATGCGCCTTAGCAAGGAGGATGATTAAGGAAGTTTTGGTATCAGCAATCTGCTCGTCCGTTGCGATAGAGGTGGGTCGGCGAGTTAGGCTAAGAAAAAGGCACAATTTCCTTCGTCAAAACAAAGACACCGCAGCAGATGCAGGCCGCTTAAAGCCCTCGTAGCTGACCCAAACCCACCATCTAGAGTCACACGACGTCACAAATCTCTATACGTCTTCCTCATTCTCGTCTCCGGTCCAAAAACAGAGTAAGTTAACGCGGAGTGACCGTGCCGGTGCTATTAATTGATCTGAGATTGTCGTTGCCAAAACAGCATCCCACCTCATCACGCTGAGCGGGGAAAAAGTGGCACAATCATCAAGCATTTTGTTCTCGTGCAGGAGTGTATACACCTGTCTACCACTGCTTGGGGTGCTTCAACAAGTGTCCTCATAGCCTAAGGTGAAGGACTTCTATCTTGTTCATATATCTGAAGATGTGTTGAAGCACCCAGAGTAGTGGCTTACACGTGCACACCCACCGCGGCTTGTTCTAGATCCAGTTCCTAGAGTGCCACTTTTTTCCTGTCCAGCGCGTGTGGGTAGCGGGCGTGGTAATGGAGGGGTTCTTGATATGTCACTCATGTGGTTCCTATTGAGAAAAAGTGATGATTGTTCAGAGCTACTCTAGAAGTGCAACAGATATCCTTCCCAAACCAAATTAAAATAGCAATAACAGTATGAGGATAAGATATCCAACAGGCAAAATCTAAAGCCGTAAAGAATACTCAGCCCGATTAACAACCTGCCCCGTAATTACCTAACAGTCATAGCCAATCCACCGCAGAAAAACAGTCGTAAACACCCATAAGCCAATACCCTCCCACCCCCTTGCCCTTCCTAAGGCTTATGCATCCACACCCAAACCGCCCCCTTATCTCCATCCCTCCGATTCTTCGTCCACCCAACCACCGTCAGCGGAAAACCCGCCCGTTCACTCGTATAAACAAACGTGCTCCCCCTCGCCCACTTCCCATCCCCCTTCTCCACCACCTCCGTAATCGCCCACGCGCTACAGTCCTGCCCCGGCCTCAGCGCCTCCATCAGCTGCTTCACATTCCAATTACAGTCCGCATGGAATTTCTGCACCTCCGCTTGATTCGTATTGGCGTCGTCAGCCCACGGTGGGTTATCCATCACGAACACATGGATGCTGCAGTACTCCTTGCTGAACAGGATGTTGTACCCCGGCTGCCGGCCGCCCGGGAAGTGCAGGTTCGAGCCCTCGTTCGGCATGTTGGGGATCGTTGCGGGCGGCCCGCCGAGGTTGTTGGCGACCCAGGCGGGCGGGATGTGGCCGCCGTGAGGGGGCTGGGGCATTGGAGGGCCGAATTGCATTGGTGGTGGTGCCATCATGGGGGGTGGACCACCCAATTGTATGGGCATGGGCACGGGCATGCCGAATGTTGCGGGTGGAGGCGCGAAGGTGAGGGGAGGGCCGGCTATACCTATGGCGAGTGGGGGTCCGAAAGCCATGGGGGCAGCGGGCATGGGGAATGGGAGCGCTGGGGCGCCGAAATAGGCTTCGGGGGGCATGGAGGGGGGGAAGTCCTCGGGGGTGATGAGGTGCGGGTTGTTGCCCAGGTTAAGCATGCCGCGGTTTGGTTGGAAGCCCCAGGACATGGTTGGGAGTTCTCAGGGGATGATGGTTTTCTGAGGCTAGGGCTGTGTTAACTTCGTCGCGTCAATCGAGTATACTATAGAGATAGGCTTACGATATAGTGGTCACGGCGACAGGGGAAAGAGGGCTGTCTTGTGGATAGGTAGAGGCTTGAAAAAGGTTGGAAAGTCGAGGTCAGGTCCAGATGTCATGCACTATTGATGTAACTAGAGAAGTCCGGTGGGTGGATGAGGATGATGGATTCTATACGACAGGAGGTCTCCATATATAGCTGAGAACCAAATGTCAACAAGGCAGCAAAAAATGAAGAAAGACGCCATGATCATAGGTTCCGCCAGCGAAGCAAGGCGAAACCAACATGGCCGGGCTCTGACGCCTACAGGAGTGACGCCATGAGAGTTGTAGTAATGCGGTGGCAGAGAGTATATCACGAAGGAATGTAGAAAACGCATCGTAGATGACTCGATGTCTACCATGATCCAGCATGTGGCATAGGTCATGTCTCGGTCAATGGTGTTGCTGCTGCTAGCTGGACCACCTGTGTGAAGTTTGAGAACCCCTGACCAGCTCGATAGGGGGAACTGGTGTTCTCGCTGGCCCCCAAGCCATGTCGTGTCGTAGACGTTGCTGATGCCGCGGTGGGAACGCAGTGAAGGAAGGTTAGAGGAAGTGGGAATGCGCGGGTCAAAATCAACTTTTTGAAGCCGAGACGAGTGACCAAGGCCGCATGTTAGAGTCAGCTGATGAATGATAGCTGTTTGATTGTCGTGGCTGTACACTACGTGTGTGGCAGCGTGTAGGTTGGGAGTGAAGTCGGCTTTGGAAAGGGTATGCCGGATAAACGGCGGGCCGAATGGCCACGTTGATTCGGGGTCTCTAACGGCCTCAGGCAAAAAACTCAGCAATACAGTCCTGATCGGCGTCGTTGGTGGTTCGTACAATACCTCGTCATTGAAATCCGTACACTGGTTTACCGCTGTGTGAGGAGCCTCGTAGTATTTCCAGCAGTCCGAATGAGAAAAAAGTTCGGTATTTTGGAACTAGTAATCTCGGGTGAGGCTACCTTAGATAGTGCTAACAGGATGTACACATATTGGAAGTGTATCCGCTGCCCCCGGTTTCTATTAGTACGTTGAAGCCCCACAAACAGTGGCAGGAAAGTGTACGGATGTCTATGGCAAGGCACTGTAAGAGAACTTTTTGATGAAGTTTGGTAGTCAGGTACTAGCAGAAGTCAAAAGAAGATATAAAGATAATCCGGTTGCATGCTGCAAGAAGAAAGGGCTTGATAGCAACGTTTGGCGGCTGAGCCCCATAATTTGACAGTGTAGAGAAGGAAGACAGAGATAGAGTACAAATATGAGGATGTTTCGGGAAGAATCAGCCTCCGGCAACGACCGCAAGCCCTTCATAAATCTTTCTCTTGACCTTGAAGAATGTGCCCCCTTCGATGTTCCGCGGATCGGCCATACTATAAGCACCGCCGTCCACCTCAATCTTGCCTGTGCCGCTTTTCCTGACAGCCACCGTGCCATTGATGACCAGTGTTCCCTCGCCTCTGAACTCTGCCGTCATACCGGAAGCCTGCATTATCTTACGGAGATCGGCTAGCCTTAGATCGCCTACATGAAGTGGCTGGGCTACTGATCGCGTCGCAGCAGCCATATTGGCGGGAACGACATCAAGAACAGGCGTAGTGTCCATAGCCTCTTCATATTCGTCTCCATCTTGTGCATCTTGGCTTTCTCCCTCGATAGTCTTAAGCTTCTTCTTGGCTCCTTGCTCTGGCTTACTCTCAAGAGAAGCTGCTTCTAGTCGCCCTGTAATGGCCACAACGCCGAGGCCCTTAACCTTCTGCCAGTGTAACCTGCGAACCATTGATTGGCTAAGCTTGACTGTCCAGGCGTTGGTGTCGACACTCGCATCGACTGTTATTCCTACAAGGGGCGTGAAGACGTCGACGCCACCCTGGATTGCTTCTCCAGACCCAGCATTCAATAGTTGACGGCAATCAACTGCGAGATCGTCTGTCTCCGATGCTTCTCCAGACACCAAGATGAGTTTTCGTGGTTTGATGAGAGGGATCAACATCTGAATGCTACGCTTGTCATGAAGCCCAGAGAAGTCCACGAACGAGATTCGACAATCCAGTCGGATGGTTTGTTGCGAGAAAACTACCTTAGAGGGGCCCTCCGCCGTCTTCGCTAAAGCTTCATCTTCGCTGTCTGAAGAATCGCTCCCCGCTTCCTCGTAACCATTTCTCAAGGAGTTGTCGGCATCCATTCCACCCATGGTAGCATCGCCGTCATTCGCTCTGCGTCTCTTGACATTGCCGTTTGACAGGCGACGCGCGCCCACGGCATTTCGCGTTCCAACGTCATCCCATTTTCGTTTCTGTCCCACGGCGTTTTCCTTCTTCATCCCGCCATCACGCATATCCTCGCCATCAACTTCGTCGCGTTCTTCAGCCCGTAGATATTCTTCTGGCCGGATAAGATCACCGAAATCGTCACCTCGCCTTCGTTTGGCGACGTAGGGAAACATCTTTTCTCGGCCTTTCTTGCCCCGTACCTCATAGTCGTATACGTTTTTCCGCCGGATGAGAATGTTGATACCCAGCTCAGCGTCACTGAGGCCAAGCTTATGTCGAGCATGAGATAGGGTTGCCGCGGTATTCAAAGCTTTACCCTGGTGTTCAACATCTGAGTCCTCTGAGGTCGTCGAAGTTGAAGACGAACGGTCGTCTACAGCGTCCGCAGAAGTCTCAAGGGTCGTACTAGTGTCACCTTGCATGGTATTCTGTAGTTGCCGCTGTCTGGCAAGATACTGTTGATATAGAGGTATCTCGCTGCCAACAAGAGGAACTGTATCGACTGTTCGAAATACGATCTCATTTCCGGAGGCATCAACGACTGCAGTCGCGCTAGAGTCTACCTCTGCGTCTACTGCGGACGGTTTCTGCTCATCCCATATTTCCCAAAGGATTCTACCGAGCCCTTTGCTGTCGTTTGACGCTTTGCCAACGCGTTCAGTCAAAATGATGAGATTGCGATTGTCCGTTGCAATGCTCTTGAGGGCTTCCTTTGAAAAACCCCAGTCGAGAGATGTGTCGCTGGCAAGGATAACACGTGGGCCATCGGCTGAAAGTAGACGATTGACCTGTGATTTGCGTTCCAGAAGCTTGAGATGTTGAAAGTCAAAGGGAGCCTTTTTGATTTTCTGCTCGTTAGTGCCTCCAGATGGTCCGCCTTGCTGACTTCTGTTCCGCTTATGACCCTGCCCTTCCTGGGCGCCACTGGCGGTCTCGAATTCTCTCACAATGCCCTCCTCCATCCACTCCAACATACTTCGGGCGTATCTCATGGTTGCGCCACTGGTCCGACTAGCTAGATAGAGCTTAGCCCTCCTTAAAGGGCTGCTGCCGTCGCCACTCTCGACTTCCGCCTGCCATGCATCTTCCAAGAGATAGGCTAGTTCCAGAACACGAGCACTGGAATCGGAGGGTATCAATACAGTGCCCCCATTCGCGACGGTATCTTTGATCATCGAAAGCAGAGTATCGTCTCGTTTTTTACGTCCTCCTGCTAGCGCAATAGTTCCAGAGCCTCTGCTGCTGCATATCATTGCCGTCGGTCGTCGCAACTGTTCGAGGACCTCAGATCCACCAAGTCCAGCACCTCCCAGCCATGCGGCCCCAGACAAGACATGCTCTCGGGCTTGATTCCAGTCGACAGCGTACACGATCGACTCCAACCCATGCTGAATGTGCCAGATTGTTCCCCCTAAAGTATGACCAGCACTGTATGCCGTGATTGTGAGTCCGCCGAGAGGGGGTGAAAAGGGAGAAGGCAGAGGTTGGTGTGGCTGCGAATACTTCAGTGGATGGATCAAAGAGAAGTATCCAGCAGTTTCGTCGGGGGTTGGCCCTTGTAGAAGGATGTTCGGATTGTTTCCATCTCGGAATGATGGGAAGGAGTATGCCGATTCGGAGAGAGCGTTTTTGGGGATGATTGATGAGGCCAGAGGCGTGGATGCGTACAAGTCTTGCAGCAGTGTACGACCAAGGGAGATGACGGGTAGGGTGGCGTAGACCGGTATCCTGGTGAATAATGGGAAGTTTTTGCAGCAATGTGCAAATGCGGCGAGATGGGCAGTGGTTGCATGTGTGAGCAGGATGACAGAGAGGGTAGGCACTTGTCTGAAGGCAATTGTCAGTGAGGGCTTCAACTAAGCTTCGAAAGTTGGCAGAATGGTTCATGATTCGAAGCAGCTCCCTGACTCTATATACACAGGGCCGTGTTTGCCGCGCTCGTTTGCGTTTGCGAAGCCACGATCAGAGTGTGTTCCTGCCAGCGCATTCGTACCTTTCAAGCTCCTTCAACTTCTCCACGTCAAAGCTCTCATCCCATCCTACATCAATGAGTATCTTGATTCCCCCATCAAATTCAAGTAAGGACTGCGACGCCGGCGAGCTGGACTGCGCGCCAAGCAGAGGAGTGAAGTTGAACATGCTTTCAGGAGCTGCAGCTGCGCGTTTGCGCCTCGCTGAGGATGGCTTTATTCGGTGTCGCGGATCGGGAAGGTAATGCGACCGCAATACATTCTTGAAAGTTCGTCCTTGATGAAGTTGTTGACAAAGGATGGTGGGTGGTAAGGACTGTGGAGACAGCTACTCTGCTTCATTCACGTCGCGTCGAGAAATCTTAGCGTGCCTGCTCCGTATCAAACGTCACGTGGGCGGTCCTTTCGGCTTACCACTTCTTTTACCCCCCTCGCTCAACGTCCACTCCCCACGCCGCCGAGTGCATTCAAACTACATCTCTTCTAGATATCTTGCAACTCACTGAAGCACTCTAGAAGCTGGCAACATGCCGACTAAGCGCTTCAATTACCGCATGTTCACATCTTGAAGCCACTATTGTGAGAGCAGCACTGCATCATAGGTTCTGGTTGCTTGAGTCTCTGACGCTCACGCGTATCTCTCTTTTCTCTCTCCCTCTCCGGTATATTGTTATCTGTGTACACCTGGTTACCGTTGCGTGTCTTGTCTCGCGGAATTTTCAAGGCTTTCGGCCTGATTTAAGCCTATCATTTGAGCGACTGGTCACCTCGCTAGACTACCGCCTGATGATCGGAGAGATTTTTGGGCAGAACGGACACTCTGCCTTGGCTGTGGTCCATTGATCCTATCATTACCCCGTAATCCGAAGCTCCATCAAAGAGGTATTATGTGTCGAGTCATGCTACGCCTGACCCGCTCCCAGCCGAATTAAAATGCCTGCGCTAGGGATTACTTGACTGCGGCATCCGCTGCCCAACCACTCGACTTCCACCATTAACACCACACAATAAAATAAACGACAGTCTGCCTTCTCTGGGGCATACTGAGATGGTACCGTATGAGCTGAGTGTGCCAAGCCCGACTCCTGCTGGTCCCTGTAGCGTGGAGCGGCTGATCCAATAAGAAGCCGAGTCTTAAGAATTTTCTTGCAAGAGGGTTCGCGATGTTATTAGTATTCGCAAGTTATCTAGTATTCGCAAGCTCATACTGGATAAGTTGGATAGACTTCGGCTCTAATTCCTCGCCGTCTTCAAGCCCCGATCTCACATGACACTATGGCGCCTCTCCAAGAGTATCTAACAAATAAGCTCTGCCGGCGCTGCTGGGCCTCACATTCGCAATCCCGGCTTCCCCAATTAAGCAAGCGTAGAACATTACTGGGAGCCTGCATCCCTCCAAGCCACAAGCGACATAGTGGAGACGCCATGCGCTGGGACCGCCGTCGTCATTCAAGAAGATCTGTATTGAGGCGAAAGGATCACAGGACCCCACCGCTACTCAATAGCTCTACGAGCATGGCGAATCGAGGGCGGCAACAACACCGATAAGATCTCATCAGCTGCTGCTGGGCCCGCGAAGAGTGGAGTGGTTTGTCTGGAAGTTAGCAATGATTGGCCCTCCTGATGCGAGCAATGATGTGCATTAGCGCCTGCAGCCGCGCTTGACTAAACGTGGTGGAGGTAGGTGTGTGACAGTGCTTGGGGCTGCACGTATCAGCAGCGGAGCAGCGGCGCAGCGGCCCTCGAAGTTCCATCGAGAGTCCGCAATGCGGTAGTTTCGCCCGCTGAGGGATCTGCTAAGAGTTTGCAGCTCGCAGCTGACGAACTAGACGCACAGTCCAACGGAAATTGCACGCCCGCGAGTGCAACCCGACAAGAAGGCAGATGTCGAGGGTACATAATGTACATTCGCATCGTCGCAGGGTTTCCAATTTGGAAACACGGGAGGACGGCAAGTGGAGACGGGGGTCCCAACTTCACCCGCCCGCTGATCGCAGCCGCGGTGGTGCGTCGAGTATCGACCCATCTTGCGGAACACCCGTCCACCGTCGCCCTCAAATCTTGGTTCCGAGCGAGATGAACGGAACCCTGAAAGTCAAATTATGATAGCGTCAGAGGATGAGTGGGTCGCTTCAGCAGGCTGCATCGTTTCCGCTGGTGCACGCCTAGAGAACTAGAGGCAAGCTACTCAGCAGCGTCACTTCTCGCCAGCTTACGCAAGTGAATCAATATGTGAATACAATATCGCTCACATCCAGCTCTCGGATCCTTCTCCTCGTGCACGACACTCACCCACAGCAGACGGCAGGAACACTGGCACCTGGGTCAAGTGCCACGCAGCGGAGGCGAATCCGCAAGTAGCACAAAGAGCGAGTCTGGAGCATCCCGCTGTCGACGATGAAAGTGTGAAACGGAGGCGCTCAGACGGCGCCCTCGCCCACGGTTCACGCCTCATTATTGCTCCCGTCAGCGCTGGCTTGGGCTCTGCCGACATGTGATGGGTGTTACCTCCCCCCGCATTAACGCGACGCCTGCTCCCGGCGCTGCTCAGATCGGCAGCCGACGACTCTCGTTTATTATTCGTGCTCAGCTCAATGGCCCGTCACAGCTGGACAGGCCAACTCCTAGCTATGGTGCGACCATGGCGGACCTTGGACCTCCAAGCTTGCCGGGTCCTCCACACCCAACTCCACGATGAGAGAGGCCGGGGCAGTGGCCGACGATGCACCGAGCGACCAGCGTCCGTGATAAGCAGCGCGAGTCCGTCAACCGAAATGCAGGAACTCATTCATAGCTTTGCAGGTTGAACGCCGTTTGGAATGGCCCGGTGAGTCTACCGATTGTTTAAGTCGTCTGCTTGACATCCAATTGAACTTATCTTGTTGAGTCACACTAAACGGTAGTATACACACCTTTACTAAAACACAGCATTTTCCAATTTGCGAACTCCGTTGCTGCATGTCGTCTCCGTTACACTCTCCAACACGTCGCCGATGCCCGTCTGCAGATCTACGCTCGCACGCCAGGCACGAAAAAAGTGGCACACTCATCAAGTACTCTGCCCGTGTGTACACCTGTTTACCACTGCAGGAAGTGCTTCAACAAGTTTCCACATAGCCAAAGGCAAAGAGTATTTATCTTCTTTAAATTTCTGAAAATACATTGAAGCAACCCAAGCAGTGGCAGACAGGTGTACACCCACCGCGGCTTGTTCTAGAATTAGAGTGCCACCTTTTCCATATCCCGCGTGGCTCGTCCCCAGACTCTCAGTGTCGAATCGCGTCGGTGGCTGGATTTCTCCGACTGGTCAGCGGCATACGTGCTCGTTCTCAGCAGTCGGTGAGAGAGTTGCTTTTTCGGCAGACCCGGGGTACGCCGTCACGTCAAGTGTTAGCTGAGGCGCACGCACTGCGCTGGGAGAAGCCCCATAAATTCCCCACTCCTCGTCCCCAGGATCTACGATGAGGCGCAGGTCAAGACCATGCTTTTTGCGGCTGCTCCAAACGTCGGACGTGCGCGGTTGCGAAGCGTGCTCCGGTCTGAAGCGAGGTTTACGCCTCTCCAATATTGCGCATAGCCGTCCGCGTCCTAGAAGCAGCCGACCATGTCAGCGTGAGCAGGAGGGGAAAGCGACGACGCCGGCCTCGACGCGGGGAGTCAGCACACGGACAGCATCGGCGGCCCCAGAGGCGGACACGGTGGCGGGCAGCACCGACATGGCTGCGTTCGTTTGGAGCCCGCGATCTGGGGCCTGCGAGTAGAGGTCGTTAGCAGACCCAACGACGGCGAAAGTGGCTGCGGTGGGCGGGCTGCGGTAGATGGCTTTGGGGCCGTCTCAGCAGATCACCCTCGACCCTGTCGCCTGCAATTCCTCGGCGCTGCAGGAGAGAGAATGCGGAAGTGCGAGCACAGGGATTGCCCGGCTCCGTCCCAGCCCAGCTTCGAGGGCCGGCTGGTCAGTGGCTCGATGCTGGAGCGTGCCGGGCGCGGGAGGGGCATATGGGACAGCGAGCACGGAGCAGCATCTGGGGACAGCACGGCGACGGCGGCGAGTCCATGACCCCTCACAGCAGCAGGAGCCGGTTTGGCTGGAGGCTTCGTAGGCCCTCGGGGCAGAGCATGATCGATCGAGAGGGCCTTTCAGGCATTGGGTTTGGGCTAGGGCCGCCCGGCGAGCCCTGGAGCGCACCTCTCGCCGCGCTCCCAGCATTCTGGGCCTACCTTCACCCAGGCGCCTTAGTTAAACCAGTTCGCGCCCGCAGCGTGGCCGAGGGCAACGACCGGCGCCGTGCATCGTTCTGCTGCTGGGGGGCTTCTCCACAGTTGTGCCCTTATTCTCTCGCTCCCCCTCCCGCTACACCCAGCCCGCTCCACTGTCTCCTCTACTGCTATTTCTTCCTATACGTACTCTCCCTCACCACCCCGCCCCGTGCCTATGCGAGGCCAGCTGCACCCGTCCGCCGTCTGGTCCTCCAGACCTCCACCGCCCGAAGAAGCATAGGCAGCCTGCGGAGCAGCGTCGCTAAGGGTAGTTCCTCCGCCCAGCGCTGCCTCTGTCAAAGCGGCGATCTGAGCACTCCTCACGAACGGTTTAACACTACCCGCCGCATGGTGCTGTAGTCTCGCGCCGTTCTCTGGCTGTCGCCAACCCTCGAGCCTCCTGGATCTCTCTCCAACCGTCAAGATTGCTACCACACATTCCTCGTCTGCGTTCGCAGACTGGCCTGCTCGTGATAGAGCTGCCGCACCCGCTGCTGAGCAGGACTTCACCCCCCCTTCGTCAGAATCGGACATCTGGCCTACGCCGTCGGAGCACAGCCCTACCTCCCCGTTCTTTGCCCACGCCGTCGAGCGACGCTCCTTTCGCATGGCCAACGAGGTCGTCTTCGGACCCGCGCCGCCCAGCACCCACAGTCGTATGAGTATCAGCTCATCCTCGCAGGCGTCGCCGTCGTCCACCGAGTCGTCGAGGAACACGCCCACTTTCAGTATCACGCTGACGAGTCTGCGCGAAACGCCAGGCGACGATGTTGTGCCCAAGATTGAGGAACTCGACGACGGCGAGGTGGGAGACGTGAAGTTTGAGTCGTCTGCTGGGGACCCACTTCCCTCACCAAACCGAGGCATTGTGAAACGACCGCGAGGACGACCGCGCAAACACCCCATTACGCAAGCGACTTCAACCACGAAGCCTCCGAAAGGCCGTTCGAAGACAGGATGCATCACCTGTCGACGGCGGAAAAAGAAATGCGACGAGACCAAGCCTCACTGTACGAGACGATACCCCTACCAATCTGTATTATGTGATGCTAACGTGACCAGGTATCCATTGTCAGAAGAACAATGTCCACTGCGAAGGGTATCCGCCCAAAGATTATTGGAGGAGTGGAAAGCAACGCGCCATCATCGAAGGTACGGAGGACGACTCAGGAAACGACATTGCCACTATACTAAGGACTATAGTAGGTCGCCGGGTCAGCTTCGACCGCCCTCGCGAACTGCCTCTCTTGATCGAAGGTGTCGAAACGGATCTGGACCGATTCTTCCTTGATCATTTCAATTTCAATGTCAGCAGAGTGCTGAGTTTGTTTACTGACAAGCAAAACCCGTTCAAGGAGATTCTGCTGCCGATGGCTATCCGACACCGCGGCCTGATGCACTCGTTGCTCTGTCTCGCAGGATCCCACCTTGCGGCACGGGAGCCAAACTCGTCATTCCAAGAAAGGCAGTACCATCACTTCCAGTGTGCACTAGAGAACCTCCGGACCGAAAAGAATATGGCCCGATCAATATCCGGCGACACCACCGCCCTCATCGAAGACCCAACCGTCGCCCAGACCCTCGTCCTCTGCCTCCGCTCCATCTGCGCCGGCGAAGTCAACGGCGAATACCGCCCCCACATGGACGCCGCCAAGCACCTCATCCAGACGCAGAAGTCCCCCAACCAAGAATTCCAATCCTTCCTCTTCGAGTTCTTCATCTACCACGATGCCTTGAACTCCGTCACCTCGCTCGACCGCCGCTCCGTTCTCATGATGGAAGACTTCCAGCTCCCGCAGTTTATGATCCAGCCAGAGGCCGGCGCGCTCCTCGGCGTCGTCGACGGCCTCTTCGGCTACATCTCTAAGATCCGCCAGCTGCGTGATAAGATCCGTGCGCGGCGCGATCAGAGCCTCAAGCCGCTGGTGGACTACCAGATCCTGAGTGATGCGCAGGCTATCGATGCAGGGCTGAGGAGCTGGGTCTGCGTACAGCCGGAAGACACGCCGCGCTACACGGCCTCGATGCTCTACCGGCAATGCACGTGGCTCTACCTCCACCGCACCATTCTCCCCTCCGTACCGAGTCAAAACCTCAAAGACGCCGTGGATGAGGGGCTCTTCTATCTCCGGCAACTACCCTCCGACAGCTCTACCCAAAGTATCCTCCTAATGCCACTCTTCCTCCTTGGCTGTGCAGCGTTCGAAGCCGAGCAGCGCCCAGAAATCCTACAGGCGTTCGAGGGGCTGGAGAGTTACTCCCAGCTCGGCAACATCAAGTACACGCGCGCGGTTGTGGAGAAGGTGTGGGAGATGATGGATAAGGGGGACACGGACAGCTGGGACTGGGAGACGATTATCTCGAACCAGGGGTGGGATTTCCTTATCACATGAACACGATCGGCAATGAATGGGAAGGCTTATCAAAAGGCGGGAATGGGATGTGATACGAAAGGGAAAGGATATGGTATTGCGGGTGTTCTATGGACGGAAAGGCAGGGAAATGCACATGGTCTTGGCGCGACGCGGATGGGGGCGTTCAGCGTTCTGCAATATTCGAACCGTCCTGTTAATTGGTTTCGTGGGACGGGGGGCAGCTCGGTGCTAGGTTTTCTGGGTTCACATATCAAACGGGGTGGCGGAGCTCTGGATTGGCCTGTTTCTTGGAATCTCTCACTTTTCTTTGCATTGGGCTTGGTTTTGGATTGGTTCGGGTTCTGGGGGGGTTAGGAAACTTGGGAGGCGGTCTGTATCACTGCAACCTTTTTGGGCTGGCGGGGCGGCGGGGATCTGGTCAAAAATTCTCCTGCGTATCTCGCGATATTTTTGCGTTGTGCGATCCATGTTTTGCTGCGTTTTTGATATCCCTATCATGTTGTCCGTCTCATCTCTCGTCTTTTGCGATTCTAGGAACCATTTCACAAACATGGAAACGGCTGGGAGGTTCTTTTTCGCCGCATCGCAGTGCGCGCACATCTTCGCTTTTTTTTTTCTTCGATTGGATCGGCCGCGGATAGGACAGCACAGTACACTACTTACGGATACTCGCGTCTCGTTGGAGGCGATGCGCGCATACTATGCGCATGCATCCAATACGGGGCGCGCAGTATGCAAATATCAACCATACACGAAGATTTTATCCTCCAATGCCGTTGCGGCTTGCATCATTGTGCAGCACATCCTACTATGTAGGGTCCATTCGGGAGTGCAGTGCGGGTCCTGGGTGGTGGTGCTGCTGCTGGGCCTCAAGAATGCACAGGCTTGCCTCTGAGAGAGCCTGGCTAATCATGCGATAGCCCACATTCCCTCACCCATCCGGCGCCAGGCTCGTGGCTGTTCCGGCGGGATGCGGGGTGGTGAGAGGGAGTCGGGCCAGGATCTCCCCATAACACATACCACTTGTTTACTGTAGCGGCCTGAACGCGTGAGACAGACGACCGCTCACTCCCGAGCTAGCGGCCGCCGAACGCAAACCAAGCCTCGGCCTGGGCGCCCTTCAACGGCCGCTGGCTGGGTTGGGCGTCCGCGCTGCACACACATGCGGGCAAATAGCCGTCCCTTCAGCCGGGGCGGGAAGCAAGGATTCCGGGGTGTGGTTTCGCGTGGACCCTGCCTGCCATGCCCGCTGGCTTTCCCCAGCAGAGTCTGTGGAGAAACGCGGAGCTTCGCTGCTCTTTTCAGGAACCCGGACGGGGGCAGCGGAGGAGGTTGGTGATCGTTGCGCATCGTCCCAGAAGTATGGGGCGAGGCGAGCGGAAAGGGAAAGAGACGTGGGGGCGGCGGGGGTCGCAATATCACCATTTTTTTCTGATGCAAAGGGAACTTCGGGATTCCAAGGGATTTCCAACGATCGACGCTTGCAGTCTACAGACTAGGGGGAGTTTGGCTATACCATAGCTCACCGCTGCTGAGAATGGCCTGAGATGACGTCGGGGGACGACGAGTTTGGCCTGATTGAGCATCGTGGTTGGGAAAAGGCGTGAGACGTACAGCCATGTGATGCTAAAAGGTGAGTGAGAGTTCCCGGCGGGTCCCGGACGAGCACAGCCCTATGTGCTTTCTGACGATATGGTTCTGACTGGTGTCGTAGGGCCCTTTCCTCGATTCGCACGGAGGTGTGTTGTCCTGCATCCTCCAGGCACGGCGTGAGCGCGCATCTGACAAGCAAGGTGATGGCACTGCATTGCTGCGTTCCGGGTTCGCTGTCAGCGGCATCGGATCAACAGGTCGAGCAACGGTGGGATTGGGTTCTGTTGCGAGCCCACGTGGAGCTGTGGTCCTTACCGCAGTCAGCTTCAACCACATGGCACCGCCGTAATTAGCCGGACTGGCGTCTCGACAGCCCTACAGGGTCTCGATTACGAACTCTCAGCACCAGAGGCGGCATGTTTCCTCTTTCAACACGCTCTGACTGCCGCATCGAGGGGGCAAATATAATCATCCTCATCATGCGGTCGGTTAAGGGCGCTGTTGTAAGCACGCATTGCTGACATCGTCAGGGTTGCCAGACCGCATTCGCAGGTCTTGTGTGGCCAGGCGACTGGAAGTGTGAGGAGGTCTCTTCTGGAATGGACGGAGCCGCCCCTGCTGCGGGAATAGAGGATCAGGCACAGCAAAGATTCGTCAGGCGTGTGGACCTTGGAGCGGACTGCATATGTGCGGCGCAGCAGTCCCATCGCCGTTGAAACTGAATCATGGAGGGAGGCTCCTACGAGCTCGGACGTGGGGGAACCCTGATGCCAGGCGTGGGCACGGTCAAGATGAAACATGTATATCAGGTTAGCTGCTTCAATATAAAAGAGAGCTTTCGGCAACGCAGCCACTTAGTACTATGTATCTCCATGGATGCAGCATGGTTGCGGACCACTGAAAAATCTCCCGTGGTGACGGTTGCAGTCCCAGTGCAGAAAGGAGAGATCAGAGAAATGCTCCGTGGCGATCGTCCAGGATGGCTCGGGGTCTTTTCCAGAGGCGACGCAGGACAGGGCACGATGGAATTGCAGGTGCGAAGCTCTCGAGTGCCGGCGTGTCGGCTGGGTAAGCTCATCCTACTAAGCCTACTTCAGGCTTCGATGATGCTTATATTAGAGAGTGTATAGGGGGTCAGTCGACGGGAGCACTCCGGGAGGTTGATGAGCCCTCCATCTTAGTTTGACGAGCCCCGATGATGTGGCCATGGGCCGGAACTGACAAGCGGTAATATAATGGAGCTTATGAAGGCAGTCTCGAGTTAGACCGGGCTGTTACTGTGTACAAAGGTAGCATGAACGACATGGTACTAACTCTAGCTCCGGCGGACACTCCCGCCTGACAACAAACGGTGCCGAGCAGGGTCGCTTGCCGCCATCCCTGATCGCACCGTGAAGGCTGCGGACCGTTGCAGCTCTCGCAGCCAGTGTGACGCTGAGGAGGTCTCCCCGCCCTCCGCTGTTGGAGTCGCGGGGAGAAGAGGGCCAAGGAGGCCCACCAACGGCTGCCGCTAGGCGGTGTGAGGCATCTGGGATTCTGGAACGTCGCCAATTGCCGCCGCCCATGGAGGCTTGGCTCTGTCGATTCCCGACCACCTTCCGCTCGCGTGCGAAGGCTCCATGGTCGGTTGCGAGCCGAGAGCGGAGTCCTGGAGATGCAAGGCCACAGTGCGACTTCGACAGCGAGGCGAGCCGCAGAAGAAGCAACCCACTAACATCGCTAACACATCGCTAACACATCGCTAACGGCCTCGCCGTGATGCCCTAATATCGTCGCCACGACGGCGAGTCGACGACGGAGAGACATCTCCCACAAACACCATGGCTCGCCCTGCCTGCCGCTGCCGCGACATCCTCCTGCACTCACCCTGATCCGATGACGACGAGGCCATGGACCGCGAGAAGATAACCACAGAGCCAGCCGTGAGGGGCGACGGAGTGCGCCCCACTCTCCACGACACCCAGACGACAGCGTCGTTGCACCCACCCGTTGGGCACTCGCACAGCACCGCGTCCGCCGACGACAACCAGATCTCTCTCCGGGCTGTTGCCCCAGTCGATGTGCGCATCAGAAATTTATCTGTCACCCTCGACGACTCCAACGCCGGGCCCGCTGCGCTGGTCGCAGGTCTCGTGAGAAAGCGACAGAGCGGAGACTCGTCCGGCAAGGCCCCCTGCCATGTGAAGGCCATATTAGACCACGTCTCGGCGGACATGCCGAGCGGGTCCCTGACTGCCATCATCGGGGGGAGCGGGAGCGGGAAGACATCGATGTTGAACGTCATGTCCCGGCGCATGCATGGATCTCGACTGTCTGTCACAGGCACCACGTCCTTCAACGGGCACCACGACTTCACGAGCGTGCGGAGTGCCTATGTCATGCAGCAGGATGTGCTGATTCCCTCCCTAACCGTGCGGGAGACGCTGCAGTACTCCGCCGATCTGCGCCTCCCCTCGTCTGTGAGCAGGGAGGAGAGGCGGCAGGTGGTTGAGGAGGTTATCCTGGAGCTGGGGCTGAAAGAGGCTGCCGATACGAGGATTGGAAACCATGCCCACAAAGGCTGCAGCGGAGGGGAGAAGCGGAGGACAAGCATTGGCGTTCAGGTGCGTGGGACGAGCACATGCTTCTCTGTGTGAAGCTGATGAGACCATGTAGTTACTTGCGAATCCATCAGTGCTGTTTTTGGACGAGCCTACCACGGGGTTAGATGCTACGAGTGCTTTTCAGTTGGTGAGAACGCTGAAGAATCTTGCTGGGAAAGGACGTACCATCATATTGACAAGTAATTGCCCATCTGTAAACCTTGAAACGATCCACTAACGCTATCAGTCCATCAACCTCGCTCAGAGATATGGAGTTTGTTTGACAATCTTGTGCTGCTTACGAAAGGAACCCCAGCATTCTCAGGCCCTGCAGATCAATGTCTGCCTTATTTTGCTGCCCTGGGATATGAGCTCCCGCCTTTCGTGAACCCAGCGGAGCATCTGATAGATATCGTGGCCATCGATTCTCGGACTCCAGAACTAGAGACGGCTTCTTCCGAGCGAGTAGAGCACATCAAAGCAGCATGGAAGGAACGCACGATCCGCAATCCATTCTCAGACTCGACCGAAGAGGCTTCGGCGACCGACCCAATCAGCAGCTCCAAGAAATCTGAGGCCTATCATTCCGCAGTCCTACGTCAGACACGAGTACTAACAGCTCGAACATGGATCGTCACAATTCGAGATCCAATGGGCATGTTTGGCAGTCTGGTCGAGGCCATTTCCATGGCAGTCATCTCAGGTGTCATCTTCTACCAGCTCGACGGCAGCTTATCCGGCATAAGATCTCGCCAGGGCGCTTTATATAACGCTTCATCTCTTCAAGGATATCTAATACTGCTATTTGAAACATACCGACTCACAGTAGATATTGAAGTCTTTGATCGAGAGAGAGGTGAAGGTGTAGTAGGTGTGCCAGCTTTCTTACTTAGCAGGAGGCTTGCCCGTCTTTTCACGGAAGATATTCCTGTTCCTCTTATTTTTTCAATCATTTTCTACTTCATGACTGGCTTCCGTACGGACGGCTCCCAATTCATGACCTTCTTTGCCGTCATGTTGCTTGAGCAGTACATTGCTGTCTGTTTTGCCACCGTATGCATTGCTATCTCGCGGCACTTTGCCGGAGCGTCCTTGGTCGCCAATCTTGCGTATACCCTCCAGTCGATGGCTTGCGGTTACTTCATTCAGTCCAATACGATACCCGTTTACGTGCGATGGACAAAGTGGATTGCTTATGTTGTAAGTAAAGCTTCTTTTTTCTGCAGGTTCATGCTTATGAGATATAGTTCTACGCGTTTGGAGCCCTCGTAGCCAATGAGTTCGTCGGCTACTTCTACGACTGTCCCGAGGCCGGCGGCCCTTCAAATCCTGCTTGTAAGCAGTACACAGGAAACTACATAATGAACTCTCTAGGAATGCCATCTAATTGGATATGGCGTCCAATAATCGCGTTGCTTGGATTCGCAGTATTCTTCTATCTTCTAGCTGCCGTCCTTCTCCGTCTCTTAAAAACCGAGATGAAGATCTCACGCGCACGACCAACCGATTCAGACGAGTCTGCTGGGAAAGAAAATATGACTGCAAAATCTAACGATGAGGTCAGAACTGTCACTGTTCGACTTGATGGGTACGCGCTGGATATCGAGAAAAGGTCCTGGTATGGAAAGAAAATCAAAGATATGGCAATCCTGAAACCAGTCACGGCGGAGTTCCAGCCTGGCGTTCTTAATGTTATCATGGGTCCGTCTGGAAGCGGCAAGACTTCGTTGCTCAATTCAATGGCGAAGAGGCTGAAGGACGATTTTACAACCAAGTATCAGTTTTTTGGACATCTCGTCTTCAATGGAGCCATACCTTCAGAACAAGTGGTGCAGTCGATCTGCTCGTTCGTTACGCAAGACGATGACGCTCTGTTATCATCCTTGACTGTTCGAGAGACTCTGAGGTTGGACAAACAAAATGGATAACTAAAACTATACTAACACTTCTGAACAGGTTCGCCGCAAGACTTCGACTGCCAAAATGGATGTCGAAAGAGGAGAAGCATGGAAGGGCGGAGTCCGTTCTCCTGAAGATGGGCCTCAAAGACTGTGCCGATAATCTAATCGGAAGTGAGCTCATCAAGGGAATCAGTGGTGGTGAGAAGAGAAGGGTAGGGTCAATTTCTTCTCTTAAATCTCTCTCCTTGATCGCTGACATCCTCTAGGTGACCATTGCCGTCCAAATCCTCACCGACCCCCGAGTCCTTCTCCTAGACGAGCCTACTTCCGGCCTCGACGCCTTCACGGCCTCATCTATCATCGACGTCCTCCGCGGTCTCGCAGACGAAGGCCGCACCGTAATTCTCACCATCCACCAATCACGTTCCGATCTTTTCTCCCACTTCGGCAACGTCCTACTCCTGGCGCGCGGCGGCTCTCCCGTCTACGCAGGCCCTGGCCCCTCGATGCTCGCCCACTTCGCCGCCCAAGGCTTCTCCTGCCCTCGCACCACCAACCCCGCCGACTTCGCCCTCGATCTCATTACGGTTGACCTGCAGCACTCCTCCCGCGAAGCCGCCTCCCGCGCCAAGGTCCGCAATCTCATCGAGTCGTGGAGCTCTGAGAAATTTCCCCGCGCCCCTACCACCTCCATCTCCACCCCTGCCGAGCTGGGGAGTTTAGCACGTAGCATGGCCGCCCTCGGCGTCTCCGTGCCCCTTCTGCTCCACCGCGCCACCCTCAACTTTTCCCGCCAGCCCGACCTCATCCTCGCGCGCATCATGCAGGTTGTCGGCCTCGGCCTTGTAGTGGCCCTCTTCTTCGCGCCACTCAAAAACGACTTCTTCGCCGTGCAAAACCGACTCGGCTTCGTCCAGGAAATCGCACCCATATACTTCGTTGGCATGCTGCAGAACGTCGCTGTCTACCCGCGGGAGAAGGACGTCTTTTACCGCGAGTTCGAGGACCGCGCGTACAGCGTCGAGGCGTTCTTCCTGCAGTACACGATCGTCGAGGTGCCGTTCGAAATCGTGTCAAGCCTTATCTTCGCAGTATTAGCGGATCTCGCGTGTGGACTGCCGCGAACGGCGGAGGTGTTTTTCGTCGTTGCGTATAACTGCTTTTGTATTGTGAGTTGTGGGGAAAGTTTAGGGATCTTGTTTAACACGCTTTTTGCGCACACGGGCTTCGCCGTCAACGTCACCTCCGTCTTCCTCTCTGTCGCGCAGATCATGAGCGGGATTATGTCGCTTGATATCCCGGAGTTCCTGCAGGCGTTCAACTATCTCTCGCCTGTAAAGTATTTGGTGGGAAATTTGGTGGGCTACGCATTCAGGGGCCAGACGTTTACGTGTGAAGAGTGGCAGCGACTACCGGGAGGGGAGTGTCCGTTTACTACGGGCGAACAGGTGCTGAGGGCGTATAAGTTGGAGAGGGATACGGGAATTCAGTTGATGGCGTTGGGGGTGTGTACGATTGTTTATAGGATTCTCGCATATGTGGTGTTGAAGATGGTGAAGGAGAGGTGGATTGGGAGGGGGTGGGAGTGGGTGAGGGGAAAGAAGGGGGTTGAGGCGACGGAAGAGGGGGCGGATGAGTAGAATGCGTTGTGTCGGTAATCTATTTTTGCATATGCATAGCGTTTGGTTGGGTAAAACTGAGCTGTAGGTTCGATGAGTTATGACTCTTAGATCTTTTTCTTTTCGGCGTAGGTGAGGCATATCGAATCGTTTTTTCCCGTCACATCATCTGAGAAAACGTCATAATCTCCTGCGTTTATTGAACAGTTCGTCACTCCTTATACCTCTTTCTTGCTCGCCACCTCCGATTTCTGCACGTGTGGCAGTCTACCGTTTCCCAGTGACCGGAAAATCCTCCTGCCACCTCTAGCAGGTGTATACGGACTAGGCGTAAGAGCTATTGTTCAAATTAATTCCGATGCGCTGAAGCGCTTCAAGCAGTGCTAGACACTCGTACAAAAATTGATGATAAGGTAATGAAGCGTGCACGCCAAGTGCAGTACGAGGGCACAAATTTAGGCACGCCGTCGTTTCCATCTCTTCCAGATTTATGAAGATATGCTGAAGCACCACAAACAGCGGCCAAGTAGGTCAACCGCAAGCACTTGAAACTTCTCCAATTCAAACTCTCAAGGACTTTACACCTCGTTGAGTTTTCTATAACGCGCCGAAGTATCTCAAGCGGTGGCAAGCGAGCGTGCCTAGACTGGAACTATGTAGGCATAGGTTTTCTTGATACCTTTCAAATATCAAGCGTGACGGTGGCGGTATGTAAGGATGAAGGTACATCTAAGAACCCTAACTGTGTACACCTTCATGCCACCGCTTGTGGTGCTTCAACATACTTTCGGAACTCGGAATGAGGTCGAATTGGAGACTCTTGATTAGTCGGTAAGCTGGCTGGGCCACCTCACGCGGTCGTGCCCGAGAGTGAGTTCATCAATGTCAGAGCTTAAGTGGGACGGTCTCTACACGTTCCAATTCGCGGCCTCTGGAACTTGACATTCATGATTTCATTGGGTTCAAACCTTCGGGGGTGTCTCATGCTATTTCCCGTGTAGTTAAAAGCAATGTCCGAGAGCTCAGATTCAGATCTGTGAGTAAGTAGTAGTAGCTAAGGCTCCAATTCCCAACCTCTGGAATTTGACATTCACGATTTCATCAGGTTCAAACGCCTAGGAGTGTCTTACGCTATTTCCTGTATTGTCAAAAGCAATACGCGAGCACTCAGACTCAGGTCCGCGTGTAAGTAGTAGCTAAGGTACCAATTTGCAGTAGTGTACGTCTTCTTGCCGCCGTAGGGGGTGCTTCAACAAACTATCGGAAATCTGAAAAGCGTTTGAAGTAGAGCTCTTGAACGATCGGTAAACTTGCTATGGTACCTCAGGCAGCGGCAAAAGAGTGTACACAGGTTTGATTTATTTCCAATCTGCGTTACTGGGCTGGGGTCAGTCAGACGCCGTCGTTGACTCGGCAAAACCGGATCGCAACTGCTGCAATATGAGGTCTGGCACGGGCAGCACGAAGAAGGAGCCTTCAAATCAGAGGCTATTTACTTCTCTGTTGCCGCCCTCATCGCACTGTCTGAAGGACCTCAACCTCTCAACATAATTGGCAAAACGTCTATCCACCGCATCGGATACACTACATACCTTCCTCCATTACGGTGAACAAAGACCCAAACAGGCCCCGCCTCTATACGCCCAGAATGGCGGAACTTGCAGCCCAAAGCCGAGACGATGACGAAGACCAAGGCCACAGCGAGGCATCTAAAGAATCTTTTGAGAGCTCCGATGAGGAAAGCTCATCGACGTCGACTACAGATTCGGCCCATGAGGACATTCAGACTGCGCATGCTGTTACAGCACCGAACCACCCCACGCCCATTCAACCTGTGCAGCCTCGAATATTGCAAACACGGCGTTGGATATCGGCCCCAACCCCGGCGCTTGCTGTTTTGATGTGGTGGACTTGCTTCAGTGTTCTGACAACCCTCATAATGCCGGCTTCCGCCCTCGGATGCTGCAGCATTGTCTACATAACAGTCACCGAGATCCCTGCGGCTTGTATCACTACGTCCCTAGTTTCCAATACTTCGCCTCAGGCAGGTTCTAGCAGTTCCCTATCAACTATGACTGCCATCTCTACTAGAACTTCAATCCCCACCAGGGCTTCGCCCTCCACCAGGACCTCATTTACTTCGGAATTGTCGAGATCCTTCGACTCCAGCAGTCACATCACCACTACGTCCCTAGCCTCCAATACT
>NW_022985449.1:266615-350523 GCF_010093595.1 Mytilinidion resinicola | reverse complement strand
AGCAGTCACATCACCACTACGTCCCTAGCCTCCAATACTCCGCCTCAAGCAGGTTTCAACAGTTTTGTATCAACTATGACTGCTACCTCTACTAGGATTTGGCCCTCCACCAGGGCTTCGCCCTCCACCAGGACCTCGTTTACTTTAGAATTGTCGACATCCTTCGACTCCAGCAGAGCCTCCAATACTTCACCTCAGGCAGGTTCCAGCAGTTTTGTATCAACTATGACTGCTATCTCTACTAGGATTTCGCCCTCCACCAGGGCTTCGCCCTCCACCAGAACCTCGTTTACTTCAGAAATGTCGACATCCTTCGGCTCCAGCAGAGCCTCCAATAATTCGCCTCAGGCAGGTTCCAGCAGTTCGGTATCAACTATGACTGCTATCTTTACTAGGACTTCAATCCACACCAGGACTTTGCCCTCCGCCAGGACCTCGTTTACTTCGGAATTGTCGACATTCTTCAACTCCAGCAGTCGCATCACCACTACGTTCGTCGCCTCTAATACTTCACCTCGGGCAGGTTCTCCAACTATTGCCAGGCCATCAGGGTGGAATGGAACGATTACATCAACGGTCTGTCCCGGTAATACTGGCGCGAGTGGTGGCATGTGTGCTACCGCGGTTACGAAGATCATCTACAACGACGGAAATCCGTACACATTCACTTTCCCTTCAGTGACACGAGGATCTGAACTCGATGTCTCGTACTGGACAGGAGTATATCCTACTCCTCCTCCTTCAAGCAGTGTCCTACTCAGCGACTCGGATATGATGACTACATTCACGGCTACCAGCTCTTCGATGCGCTATACGGAACACGCTTCTGACTCTCGGGCTCTGTCTGCTACGTCGATGTCATGGGTATTATTTTCTTCCTCTGAAGTACTGAGAATGCCTCCTGCTGCTTCTTCTGCAGGGTCAAGTGAGTCAAGTTTTATTGGGAGCAGTTTGAAGACTGTAATTTTGGCTAATTCAACAGGCCGTTCTTTGGATCTTGTGACGGTTGACCCGATTTCTACGACTTCAGTGGGATTTAGTAGTGGATTTGCGACACCTACGCTTCGGGAATTGACTACGGAGGCATCTTTGACGGCAACGAGCACGGCTATACTTCCCATGGCTACCAGATGCGGCGAGTATGGAAATTTTACAATGACTGTAAGAGAAAAGCTCTTGCGATATCTCTCATTCACTAATGTGCTATAGTGGGACGATGTACCTGGATTCATTCCAATCGAAAACAACACCTTCCTCGCGCCACCCGTGGTCAACGCCTACCATCATCTGTTCTCAGCTAGTGGATACGCCTACGTTCCTCCTGGATATGAGCCCTATCCGCCGGCATCAGCGCCGAACGTAGCCATGTTCTTCCCTATCACTGGACTCATGCCAAACCTGCCATTCGTAGATAGTGTCCGGCCAGGAGAGATTGGAGCTGGACCTCGGGCGTCAGTCAACTCTTATTGGTTTCACGCTTACAATGCGTTCTTCGGATGCGACAATCCAGGACCGCTCGACTGTACCATGCGAATTTCCGGCTACCAGTACGACGCCGCCGTAGAGCAAGAAGTGCTTGTCACGCAGCAAAACACCACGATTCCAGCGTGCTTTGGCTTCAAAGACTGCGTCCTGACGCAGGTGGACTTCTCAGACCAGTTCCGCAACCTGTCGGGGATTCAGTTCGAAGCTTTCCTCATTAACGATATCTTGCCGAGCGTGTTCATGGTGGATAGTTTAGCGATGGGATGGTACAATAACAGCTGCTCTTCAGGCATACTCCGGATGGGATCCCGCAAGTAGAGGCGAGATCGTGTGTGTGGCGATTTTGCTAATGACCGTGTTAGACTGGGGCCCGCCGTAAGGCTCCTCAACACGGTCGCTGAGGTTGTCATTCTTGCGAAATAGGCCTAGGTAGTAGCTTTCGGGGTGCATATCGGCTTTGTAAGCATAGGAAACTCGATAAAAATACAACTTGTGCATGATTCAACAATCTTCGTTGCTAGTGACAAGAGATAAACACTCCTCATTCTAGGTTTGTGTACACTTGCTTAGCACCGCTTGAGGTCCTCTAGTGCGTTATGTATGATTGAGAAACAGCAGTTTTGGCAAGTCTAATAGCTCTCCGAGCCACCTCAGACGGTGGTGGACTACGACTTCATGTTAGAAGAAGACTGCAACCTGGCACGCGGGGCATAGAAAAGGTGGCGCACTAATTCTGGAACAACCTTGGAAGCTGTCTCATGTGTACACCTGTCTGCCACTGCTTGGGTTGCTTTAATGTATTTTTAGGAATCTAAAGAAGATAGCAGCTCCTCGCCTTGGGCTATGTGGAAACCTTTTGAAGCACTTCTGACGGTGGCAGACAGGTGTACACCCGAGACGGAGTGATTGATGAGTGTGCCGCTTTTTTCATGCCCAGCGCGCGTGCCTGGCTGGCAGTGAATGGTGGTCGAGCTTGGATCGTTTCGTGCGCCGTGCGTTTTGTTTTGTTGACATCGATCCCGCTTGCGCCTCCGACCATCCCTAAATGCACCCCATCACCCCCACCGGACCCACGAAGGACAACCCCAGGTAAGAATCGGAGCCAGTGTCGGTATTTTTCGTTTCCCTCATTCTCTTCTTCAATTCTTTTGCCATGCCTTCCGACGACTTGATCGACTTCGAGATCATCGAAAACCAGAAGGAAAACATCCAGTCTCTCCCGAGCGGCCGCTCAGCCAAAGCTCTCGCACAACTATACTCTCCTCCGCTCTCCTTAGGGTCCTTGAAGACACCTCCTCCATCCCATACTCAGGACCTCAACAACGCGATACGGCAGGAGTATGAGAAGGAGCTTCTGACGATCGACGACTCCGACGACCCTCTGGACATTTACGACCGCTATGTGAAGTGGACCCTCGACGCATACCCATCGGCACAAAACACGCCGCAGTCGCAGCTATCGACCCTCCTAGAACGAGCGACCAAGGCCTTCCAGGGCTCCACGCACTACAAGAACGACCCTCGCTATCTGAAGCTGTGGCTGCATTACATCCGATTGTTCTCGGACGCGCCACGCGAGACTTTTGCATACCTTGCAAGACACAACATTGGCGATGGTCTAGCGCTATTCTATGAGGAGTTCGCCTCATGGCTGGAGAATGCGGGGCGTTGGACGCAGGCGGAAGAAGTCTACAAGCTGGGACTGGAGCGAGAGGCACGACCCACAGAGAGATTGATGCGCAAGTTTGGGGAGTTTGAAAACAGGTTCGCGGCCCGGCCGCAAGACGTTGCGGAGCCCAGCAGCCCAGCGCTACCGACAGTGCGTCCAGCGTTGGCAGCAAAGATCGACCCTTTTGCCCACACATCGTCTCCGATAGACCCACAAGCTCAGAGTCGTGCCGGGAGCAGCACAGGTGCGTCGAGGACTGGCCGACAGAAGTTGGCGATCTTTTCGGATGGAGACGAAGCAGCGAAACCAGGATCAAGTGGGAGCACGAAGGGATGGGACAGTATCGGATCTCTGGCAGACCGGAAGAAGGAGAACACAGTCGGAGCGAAGCCCTGGGCAGGGGAGACACTGAAGGCCGGCAAGAAGAACGCGGGAGTTCCCAAGATGATGATATTCAAGGACGAGGTGAGTTCTATTGAGCTATGAGCCCCCCTCATTCTCCTTATTTACGATCACAGGACTAATTGGTTGGCGTTTGCTTGCTTTATGTATTCAGTCTATATCAGATTCCTCAAAACAACCCAAATCGCACCCACTGCGTGATCAACAACAGAGCGTCAACCCGAAAACAGGACGAACAGAATGCGTCTTCGTCAACCTGGAGCTCGTATATCCAAATGCTGACGATCCTTCGGCCGCTGAGTTCTCATTCGAAGAGCTGAGAGCTAAACATAGGGGTTGGCTGGATTATGATTGGGGCGCCATCCGCAAGAAGGAAGCGGAGCAAATGTCTCAGCATACTAACTCTAAGGCTCGGAAAGATACGTTGACGAAAAAGCCAACAATTGGAGTAGAAGTCATTACAGCAGGTATCGAAGAGAACCTCGTTTTAAACGACGAGAATACCCCCCCCTCTCAAGTTCATGTCGAGAAGGTTTCAGTGGCCAAGAAGATGCGCAGAGAGGAGAAAGCCAATCGGACTAGAAAGATCAAGGTCATGGAAGTTCGAGCAGAGCCTCAAACAGGTAATTATTTGAGACGCTCATGCAATCGACAAGGAGCTAATACTTTCAAGTTCAAACTAATTTGGCATCGCCGACTGGACCCAAGCTGCGAAAGAAGAGGAATGCCGAACCTACAATGACGTTCCACACTAAAGAAGCGATGGATGAGATCTATGGAATATTCAACCAACCCCTCAAGACAGACGGTGACTCAGCAGCCGAGTCAGAAAGCGGCGAGGATAGCGACGATGACGACGACTATACGAGTGCTGGAGAGAGTACTGGTACCGGCCGAATTTCAGGCACTACCAGCGAATTTGGAGATGAAACTACAGGAGTCGACTTCACGACTAAAACCACGATGGATGACGAAGAAGATGAGGCAGATGAGACCGAGATAAAGAGCGTTTCGGAATGGTCGGAGTTCACGGCGAGCAAGCATATCCCCGATGGCGAAAATCCTGACCAGATTGGTAGTGAGAACGAGCACACCGACGACGAGTCGTGGGAAGCTCTTCGCGAGGCACATCTGAATGCACAGGGGATCAATCAGGAACTCGTAACGCCCACCTCTCCAGACATCGGATCAGTGTCTTTGCCAACGCGCTTCGTCCCTATCCCACCAGAGGGCTGCGATGTTCCGACTCGCCCTTTCCGAGATCCTACGCAGGTTGCTCACAATCGATTACCTTTCATGACACCCATCGTGGAGAAGACGGAATCGTCGATAGGAGCAGCAACTGCACGTTCCCAAAAGGATTACTTCTCTGTTAAAACTCCGTCGCGGTCCAAGGGTGCTTCGGCAATCCTTGAGGATGACGGTGAACCCTGGAGTAGCCCTTTCCAGGATGTCTTAGAAGAGGCTCTTAAGAAATCAGCGAAGATCCCTCAACCTGCACTGGGAGAGCGAAAGAAGGAATCGAAACAGCCTCTGGGAACTTCAAAGGCTCGACCTCTAGCAAAAAAGACCGTGGAGGCGAAAGAGTCGGTTCAAAAGGGGCCAATCATTAAGGATGCTCAATGCAATCCCGTGGACGAAGGCATCCGGGAAATCATTCTCAGTCAAATCCAGCCACCACTGTCTTCTTACGAAGGCTATTCTGAAGACAAGGACAAGGCTTTCGGACGAGGTGCTGAGATTCGGAAATTTACCAAGGCTGTCAGTAAGATGAACAAAAACGCAAACGACAAGACGGCAACGAATCTCATGATGCCTCCTGCCCTGCAGTTGAAGGGCTCGGACAGAGCCTACGCCGTCAGGCGAGAACTCGGCAAAGGAGCCTTCGCGCCTGTCTACCTCGTTGAAAGCTCTCCTGTGGACGAGGAAGATGACGAGGAGAAGCCTGTGATGATGGGCAAAGGAGACTTCGGCGTAAAACGACAACCTCTTGAAGCGATCAAGATGGAAGACCCACCATCGGCATGGGAGTTCTATATGCTCCGCCAGGCGAAACGCCGTCTTGGCGTTTCGCGCCCTGCAGACTCTGTCGTCTACGCATACGAGATGCACATGTTCCAAGATGAAGGCTTTCTGGTCGAAGAATTCCGCGACCAAGGCACCCTACTCGACCTTGTCAACATCGCGCGCGCCGAAACAAACGGCAGTGGAGGCATGGAAGAGCAGATGGCCATGTTCTTCAGCATCGAACTCTTCAGGACCGTCGAAGCTCTACATGCTAAAGGTATCATCCATGGCGACCTCAAGGCGGATAATATCCTTGTGCGACTCGAGAGCCTCGCACCGGACGCTTACTGGACCTCGCAATACCAGCACGACGGGCGCGATGGATGGGCGGCTAAAGGCGTGTCGCTCATTGACTTTGGTCGTGGGATTGACATGAAGGTCTTCAAGCCGGATGTCCAGTTCATCGCGGACTGGAAGACTTCAGAAGGGGATTGTGCTGAGATGCGCGAGCTACGGCCGTGGACGTACCAAGTTGATTATCACGGTCTCGCGGGGATCGTGCATAGTCTGCTGTTCGGGAAGTACATCGAGACGGTTGCCGAGCGGGGCGGGACGCTTGGGGCTGGTGCTACGAAGACGTACCGAATCCGTGAGAGCCTGAAGAGGTACTGGCAGACGGAAATCTGGAGTGAGATGTTGGACCTGCTACTCAATCCCCTGATGCATCTGGAGGGCGAGGAGGGAAGGAAGCTGCCTGTGCTGAAGGGGATGAAGGCGGTGCGGGAGAGGATGGAAGCTTGGCTGGAGGCGAATTGCGAGAAAGGGGTCGGCTTGAAGGCTATGGTGAGGCGTATGGAGACGGCGGTGAAGGAGAGGAAGAAGTGAGGTGCTTGGTATAGTGGTTGATGTTGGAGTAGGGGTGTTGCGGGGTTGCATTGGATGGAGTTGGTAGATGTGAGCTCATTGGCGTTGTTTTTTAGCAGATGATATCAGTTTACGTTGTCTATGACAGGCAGGATACCTTTTCTTAATACATTCTCTGGATTTAGCTGGGTTTTGTGTGAAGATATGAACTTAGCCATGGCTCATATGTCCAGACTTTGTACACATACACACCGCCGGCTGAGGCACCTAAACAAGGCTAAAGGCCTTGCTAAATGATAGAAATCCACTTCGTTCAGATTCTTGAAGTTGCTATGCAGAAAGTCGCGAAAGTACACACGTGACAAGTCAAGCTGTGGGAGTCTTGGCGCTATCGCTGATTGGGCCACCTACGGCGCCCTCGCTCATCCACGGATCACCGTCCATCTACGTCTCTTCGACAATTCGCCTCACCTGTAGTTTTTCTAGACCTCAAAATCGTGCAAACATCTGCTCCTTACCTTTACCTGGTGCTCTGCTCGCCTCGTTATGTCATAACTTCCAGAAAACACCTTCGCGCTGCTCCCCCACAACAGGCAGCAGAGCTTCAGCACATCCCACCACCGAGCTCCGCCTTCTCCAGTCAACAGGACACAACACCACACACCTCCTTCCTCAGCAGCTCGAAAATTCTCCGGGCCAGCTCTTTCCCACCATGGCGGATTCTCTCAGCATCTGCTTCAGCTTCGAGCCCACTTCCCCAAACATAAAATCAAACCTAGACCTTGACCGTCATATCCGCAGTCATGTCGCTGCGGTGTCGCATATCCCCAGTAGTGCTTTTCTGAAGAATATCGACACTCCGCAGGACTTTCTAGAGGCAGGCTCTGTTCTTACCTGCGTGCTATAGCTGCTAACATGCCCAGATCCTCAACCCATCCGTCAACAGCATACCCTATGCCTACACCCTACTTCACCGCATCCAGACTCACGACTGGCCGAAGGGGCCCAAGTCTGTCCCCGATACCTTCAGACCTGGCGGCGGATCGTGGGGCAAGCTAGTGGAGTTTTTGGAATCCTTCGATCCTGTCCAGATGCGATACATTGGCGATGTATGGAGGAGGCTGGTGGAGTACTGCGACCGGGTTGCTAGAGCTATGGGCACGGTATGATGAAACTCAAAAAGGAATGGTCCATAGGAGACTGATTATTCTGCAGCCCGGAATAGCCATCTCCCCCGTTCGATCCGCTATGCTGCAGCTAGATCCATCCACCGGAACGTTCACCTCGAATCATCTGCTGTTCATGAGGACCTGCCTGGAAGCTGGGTCATATACTGCCGCTCTCCCGATCCTCGACAACTACATCTACAACCTACCCCAGAATATAGCAAAAGCCCTAATCGAGATTGAGGGCTCGGTGCCATGCGCCGAGACGTCCACCAGCAGCGACTTCATCACCACGCGATCAGGACATTCGGAGAAGATCACGCTTGCGGACTTGCACGAATACTACATGCTAGGCGCTATTGCATACATTGGAGCACGCAAGTTCAAGCAAGCTTTGCTCTTCTTGGAACATATCCTCATCACACCGTCGGCGAATATTGCGAATGGCATAATGTGGGAGGCATATAAGAAATGGGTGATTCTAGGTTGTCTAGTGAACGGAGCGGTAAAGCGGCTCCAGAACGTGTGTTTTGAAGCAATGCTAATATAGAGCTAGCCATCGGCCACTCCAAAAACCGCCAACTCCAGTGCGATGAAACAGCTCCGCGCCGCTTCCAAGGCGTATGATGCTCTTACAGAGGCTTTCCAGATGCACGGCCCGAAGCTGCGAGCTCAAGCGGAGGTTGGCGTGCAGACGTGGGCTGAGGTATCTCACTATCCTCTGATGGTCTTTACTGAGTAAAAACTGACCTGGATAAATTTAGGACGGAAACACAGGCCTTGTTAGCGAACTAGTTGACCACCAGATGAGACTGGCGGTGATCAAGCTAAAGGACACATATTCAGCCATACCGCTCACGCACGTGGCCAAGTTTCTCGGCTTCTCTATGCAAGAGGCGGAGGCGTACATAAGAAACCTAGTGGCGAGAGGTTATCTGAACGCAAGCTTGGACCATACCCCAGGGCCGAATGGATCGCTGGTCCTTCGATTCTACACAGACCCCACCGAGGGACCGCTGGCCAAGAGCGAGAAGGAGCAGTATCTGGAGCTCCTGCAGCAGACAGCGCAGACGAATAAGCTCGCGGAACAGGTCAAGGCGGCCGACTATCGATTGAGCCTGAACAAGGACTACCTGGAGCACGTGCGGCGGCTGAACAAGAAGGCGGCGGCTAGCGCAGCGGCGGGCGATGCCATGGACGTTACCTGGGACGACGCCGAACCGGAAGAGGACATTATGGGCGACCTGATTATGTAAGTGCGCGGCGGAGCCAGCGGTATCCTGGAAGCATTGCGATGGAGTTCTGGGCGAGTCAATTGCGGCGACGAGGGTGTCGGTCGGGGGTTTGGACGATGAGGCACGAGTTGCACGCGGCGTGACGACGGCTGACAGGAAGGGTTGCAGTGAAACGTCTCGATTCTGGCGTTGAAACAGGACGGCCTGATTCGCCGGTGGGCGACACTAACACGACACAGATATGGATGTGATGAGGCTAGGTGGATGGAAGCAGACACGCGCGAGCGGCCAGGCGTGCTGCAGGTGGTGGGTGGTGGAGATGGAAAAGAAGAGGCCGCCCTATCTGGTTGACGTAATGCATACTTACCCACCTACGGCCTTGCACATCTGCCTGGCACTGTCAGAAGCCCTTCAATGCGCCGTGAAGCACCCCGAGGTGATGTATCAGTTGTCACATGGTGAATCAGGCAGTGCGATCGCACCCATGGGGTAGGTGGCGTCTGAAGTGCCCAATACGCCCTGCCAAATCCCGATGCGATGCAAGAACTGTCACGCCGTGAAGGGCGTCCAAGAGCGGCCGTTGAGCAGACCTGTCACGCAACACCCTGGAGGCTCCCACTCTCCCACGAGATCGACAGCGCTCTAACTGCTGTGGTGTTGTCGGGACGGGCGCGGAACGCGTGAGATGTGTGCTACAAAACGCGACGCCGAGTCTCAGCAGCTGAGACAGCACGAGCAGCGCCTGGTAGTTATCGCACCGCGCACTGCAGCGCGCACTGCAGCGCGACGCGGGCGCTGTTCCTGGGCGGCATGGCGAGGCTGGCACTGCAGGTCGGCGTTTTTCTCGCGAGCTTCGTTCCCTCTGCGCTCTTCGCGGCCGGCAATTGCGTCGCTGCGGCCTCAGCGGCGGCCAATCTCATATGCGATAGATCGGCGCGCGCTGCAGCCTGTGCGCTGCTCCCGACCAGCCTCCGCGATTGCGCACACCAACGGCGCCGAGCGTGGCCGTGTGAGATGCGCGGTGAGAGAGGGCCGGGGCAGGTGGCAGCGGGCAGCCTCGTTCTCGTGCTCCCCCGGGCTCGAAACGCCACCCAACTCAGGGTCCGCGGGACTCAGGGGAGCGTGCAGACTGCAGACGTGTAGAGAGAGTGTTTGGCAGAGCGTTTGGCAGAGTGTTTGATGCAGAGGTGCAGCGTCTGCAGGAATAGCTCCAGCGTGCAGCCAGCGACAGCGTCTGGTCGGGCTCCCTCTGCGTGTTCGTGGTGTCTGCGTCGCGGGCCCCTCCCGGCCTTCACCCCTGCATGGCATGGCGGGCCCTCGGGCGTCTGTTCGCTCAGGGACAGGGAGAGCCGACCTTTCTCTCCACCACGTCGAAAGCCACGGATACACTGCAGCCCTCCAAACCACGCACCCACGCTCCCACGCCCGCGAATCGCCTGTGTCCTCCAACAGCGCCGGAGCCGCCATGCCGCCCGCCCAGATTGCATGAACGTCGGGTCCTGTCTGCAGCCGTGCTTGGCGTCCCTGAGACACCAGCGACCTGCCCGCTAGCCAGAAGACGACACCATGTACGCCAGTGCCAATTTCACCGCCCTCGACCCAGCCCACGATCTGCTGCCCGCCCACCAGCAACGCCGCCAGCAGTCGCGCTCCAATTCCCTCTCCTCGTCGTCCGTCGTCACCGTCAAGCGCTCCGCCAGTTTCAGGGACGACCCGCCGCCGCCCTCCGCGAAGCCTACACCGCCTCCCTCGACCCGCCGCCAAAGCGTCGCCCATGTCGCCCAGGACAGCATAGGCTCCATCCGCGAGGGAATTGGCAACCTCAACCGCTGGTCGCAGAGCACTGCCAGCAGCAAGTCGTCGGCCAAGGACAAGGACTCGCGCCAGGCCTCCAGCTTTGCGCGCCGCCTGAGCATCAGCGCCTCGCCCTCGCGCTCCTTTACGTCTCTCCATGGATCCTCGGCGCACAACTCCTCGCCTCCACGAAAGTCTGCCACGAACCCGCGCCGCTCTCCCGCTGCGAGTCCGCATCGCCGCTCCCGCCCGCACTCCCCGGCCTTCGACCCCTCGCGCACGGTGACTGCGCTTCCGCCGATATCAACACTGCCATTGCTACCTTCGACCGTATACGACCCTAGCTCTGCGAGCAGCTCAGCTGCGAATACCCCTTCGACCTCGGGCCTGTTCACGCCCAGCACATATAACGCCGCCGCGTCGACCGACTATTTTACTACAAAGCCCCGGAACCCCCCTCAGAACAGCAATAGACCGCCCTCGAGGAGCAGACCAGCTCCAGCGTCTTTAGGATCTCCGCCTGTGGGTGTTTTAGAGTCCGAGGCAAGATACAAGGCGAGCACCACTGCTAGGCCGACTACTGCCTCCTCAAGAGAAAACGTAAAACCAGGATCAGCCGCGCCGCGGGACAGGCGAGCTGGGTCAAGGGACGCCGACTCTCACCAAAGAACGCGGAGTCGGAGCGACGCCAGCAGCAGGCTTGACGACGGATTCACAAACACCCCTCCGCGCAACCGGGAGCGGAGGGAGAAGGACAAGAAGACCATGCTTTCGAGGGCGCTGCAGAAGGCTAACACTGCAGTACTACTCGACAATGCCCAGAATTTCGAAGGTGCCATGGAGGCGTATGGGGATGCGTGCAAGTTGTTGCAACAGGTTATGATACGGAGTTCAGGGGAGGAAGACCGGCGGAAGCTGGATGCAATAGTAAGGATTTCACCATCGGCCAATCAGAGGTGTGCTAACAGTGGTCCAGCGCGTGACATATACGAACCGTATTGAGGAACTCCGCCGCCTGGACCCCGCATATCAATCCGCTGCTGGAAAATCGCTACCCGCACGGCCTATGAGTAACGAGTCGCTGAGTGGAGAATCTCAGTCTATAATACTAAGCGGTCCAGAAGATGATGACGTCGAGCCGGCCGTGATTGAAACGGCTACCATGACGAGAATAGTAAACGACAAGTCGGTTGCCATTGAGCCGGAACCAAGACCGCAGCTTCAATCTCAGGAACTACCATTGCGGCAAACGCCGGGATTGAGGGAGTCCATGTTCACCTCTGCTATTCGCGAGGTAGAAAGCACAATACCCTCTTCGAAATTTCTATTACAACCTCCTCCAGGGAAGCTAGGTCAAAGTTTCGATCGAAACTCAGCGCTGGAATCTCCAATGGACCGAAGTTATATGCCGCCGCCTCTTTCACCCATGAGGCCCAGGAGGCCATCTTCCCCAAATCCTCCCGCTAAAAAAGAGGTGCTCGATGAATCCAACGTTCAACAAACCCTGCTACAGCCGGAGCGCAACCCCGCACCGAATCACACTAGGGCCGCGAGCAGCGAATCCATGTCCTGGCTTGATACTATTGATGAGTCTGGTGGGTCTTCATGTTCGTCCTCCGTGCATTCGCTATCTCCAGGCGCTGGATTACGCCGGAAACATATCCGTACTGGAAGTGGTGCTACGGAGGCTGAGTTCGACGCCGCGTTGGATGCGGCTGTAGAGGCTGCTTATGATGATGGTCTTGAACCGTATGAGGACGAGGACGACGAGGATGAGCAGCCCTTGCAGATGGATATTGCTACAAGGCTTCGAAACGTCGAATTAGCAAAAGAGCGTGTTAAGGAAGTGGAGAGGGAAGAGGCTATATCAGCAGCAAGATATCGGTATCGGGAAACACAGCTTCGGAGCGAGGGATTACCGCACGTGCGGGAAAGCGCCGAGTTCAACTTCCAGGGAGATGAGGCTGAGGAAGAGGAGCGCATGCTGGACGAAATGACCAAAGAGTACATGCTGGACGGATTTGACTTTGACCTACAAACCAAGTCCTCCCTACCCCGACAATCTGACTCTAGCGGCTTCTCAAATGGTACTTGGAATAGCTCGATGTCATCCAACCGGACGACCGCCGGCACGTCACTTTCCACTGTTGCGGAGGTAAATTATCCAGCTAGATTCTCAGTGAAGCCGCCCAGCCACTTACCCCCTCCCGTACCTCCTCCAACCGGGGCACTACCTGCTATCTCAGACTCGTCATCATCTAAAACACCTCAAACCGCTATCGACGCGTCATTTGCTAGGCCCCCTAGCATGAGTGGAAATGCAGCTTCCAGCGTCCGAAGTCGACGACTATCCGGACAAAACGCGAAGCAGCTAAAGATTGAGACGTCACTACCATCAGTATCTCCACCTCCGCAGACAGAAAAACCCTTCGCGGCTTCCGATAAAGAATCTCGACCAGAAATTCCCCCCATACCCAAATCTGCTGGAGCTGCTTTGAACGGCAGCCAGACCCTGGCAGATACTACCTTTAAGGTCCCCGGTTTACCAGCATCCGTGTCACAAACCTCGGGCCTCTCCGCACCATCTCCAATACCGCCGATCCCCAGTCCCGCGGACTCATTTACCGTATCACCAGCGACCCCTCTATTAACACAAGTAATATCGAATGACAGTACCCTCATTCCCTCTTCTCCCAAGTATGCCAACAAGCCTCCAGCTGCTGGGATCAGGAAAAACAAGTCCTCCTTAAGCCTCAAAGCCCGCACGCTGTCTATGTCCAGCCCCGATGGTTCCGATGTATCTGTTGGCACACCTCTCAGTACCACCTTCTCATTCACCACTCGAAAACAAAGCAACGGAGGTCAGACTTTACCCACACCAAGCGTGCCAACATTCAACGTGACAGATGGGCTACCTACCGGGGGCATGCACCTATTCGAGAGCGATATACACTCACCATACAGCCCAGGTTCTCCCAACACCATGGCTGTCAACGCGCCCATTCCTCTAGAACCATGTCCGGACTCGTATCTCCTGCGTCCATTCTGGCTTATGCGATGCTTCTACCAGACCATCGCTCATCCGCGCGGCGGCTACATCTCCACCAAGCTATTCATCCCCCGTGATGTTTGGCGCGTCAAGGGCGTCAAGCTTAAGAACATCGATGAAAAAATGGCCAATTGTGACCTACTAACCGCCGCCTTGCAGCGCCTAGGTGAAGTCGACACCCTAGACGCTGACGCCGTCTACGAAGAAATGAACACCTTCGAAAGCGTCATGGACCAAGCGCAAACCCAACTCGCCAAGAAACTCGGCACCGAAGTCGGCGTCAACGGCATCTCATCCCTTTTCAAGGACGCGACTATGGTCGGCAACGGCGCTGCGGGTGGAGATGGCCAGACTGGTGCGCAGGGCAGCCACAACTCTAACGAAACTGTCCCGAAAAGCGCGGTAGCGCAGAGCAAATCGTATCTTTCGTCATGGCGTAAACTGCGATCGAAGAGCTCGGCGGTAGGCTTGAGTAGCATGGCTACTGGTAAAGGTGCTGGAGGCGAGGTGCCGAAGGAGACGTTGACGATGCCGACACTACCGATGACGACGCTGCCGAATATCCGCTTTGCGAAAAGGGATGTTGCGAGTGTGGTGTTTGATGGGCCCAATGCGGGGTATATGCAGAGCTTGGCGAAACTGTTTGATGCAGTGCAAATACTGGGTATGTTTGAACTACTGACAAAACGTGTCTATCTGGAATTCCGCTGACTTTTTGAAAGATCAAATCGCCCGCCAAGTCGAAGATCCCGGCCTCCGGCATTCCTCCTCCACCCACGTGGGACTCGAACTCAGCACCCGCCATGCGGCGGAGTTCTTCGGGTTCTATATCTGTCGCTTTGTGCTTACGGACGTTACGATGATGCTGGATAAGTTTATCAAGAGGGGGAGTGAGTGGGTGCTTGTGTGATGAGAAAGAAAGTCTTTGAGGGTTGTAACATGCGCATGTGGTAGGCAGAAGACGTGTCAAGTGTGAGGGGATGAATGGTAATTCTGGAATGGGAACGAACGAGCACGTGTTGCATTGCGTTGTATTGTATCTGAACGGCCGCAGGGATTACACGCCGTAGCGCCGCTGGCTGCTGGGTAAGAAGAGGAACAGGCAATCCTCTTCCCTAGCATATCTCGTCTTCGAGTTTTCAAACGAAGACTGTTTTTTTGCATGGAAACATCCCTCCTGCATTTTGTGCGGAAGTCGAATCTAAGATACCTTTTTTCCACGTCACACACGCTGGAAGCTGCATTTTCTTTCTTTTTCTCTGGACATTGCAAGCAAGGCGCTCGGTAACCATGGGTGTCGGATTTCTTGCATGTGTGTGTGTCTTCTATACTTTGTCCCTCTCTTTGCCTACGTCTTTCCGCTGGATGGTTGATATCCCTGAGCTGAGCATTGCGCGGTTTTCGTTTGTGAGAGCGAGTGCGCTGTACTGTAACCCTGTAGCGGATGAGGCGAGCATCTGCATTTGTGCTTTTGGAGCTACCTGGAGAGCAGATAGAGCGAATCAAGTATGAGTCTTCGAAGTCAAATCTTGAACTGCGCTAGCGTAGTAAGCGAGTACTACTCACGTGATTGGTGACTTCGCTAATTAGTAATCCGGTTCCTTCTCATTTGCTCGCTCTGACGTGGCGCCCCCTTAATCTTCTCTTAATTGTTCCCTTGTACGTCTGGAGAAGTACAGGGGAAATTGTCTATTTGGCTTTTCTTGCATATTAGACGTCTTTGCAAGCTAACTGTAGACAGCGTCGCCAATTACGACTAAATACTCTACAGCCCGCCTCACAGAAAATTCCTTAGACTCGTGTTGGCTATCCACAGACCAAGTAAATAAGAAGTTCTTCTACCAACACGAGTTCTCGTCCTTGATTCTAGCCAACATGGTGGCTAGCAGCTCATGTCGCACGTCGGGCCCTAATGAGCATATGCTAGGATCTTCCGCAGGGGTTTCAGTAAGCGGTTTTGCCAAAAGGCGCCTGTTTTTAGAGTACCTTGGGGCGGAAACCCATACGTACGCCACTTGAAAGGACCCTCCGTGGCCCCCCGTACCTGGATTATCTTTCAATGGATGGGAATCCTGGTGTTAAATCTCCCATGCCCGCTAGGGAGTCGTCGAGGGTTTTGGGCTAAATGGGTACATCGCCCCGAAAGGATTCTCTTTTCCCTTCATTGTATTTTGGATTCCCAATTGTCCTTTGAATAGGACGTCCTTTCTTTACATCCCATAATGTCGGGCTCGCATCGCCATGTGCAATCATGGTTTCACATTCTCTCCTTTTGCATATTGATAGGCTCCACAGCCGCCGTTCCATCCGCCGGGTTCAATGCTTCAACTTCAGTGCTCGCTGCAAGTCTAGCCACCACGACGTCAAGTGCGTCAAATGCGTCAAATTGCTACGAATCATGGCTCGACTACCAGTCCTCCAGCGACAGCTACATGACCTTACACGCGACATCCGTCGTCCACGACGCCGCCTTCTCTAGCGAACGCACCTCCTGGGCTACGATCCAAACAGGCGAAATCTACACCACGCTCTGTGACGGTGAACCGCGGGCCCACGGAACCCCATCATTCTTTACCAACACGACTTGGGAGACGACAGCTCCAAACACGACCACCATCTGGCCGACGTTCACTACCCCGCCGCCGAGTTGTTCCTTGGACCCTTCTTCATGCTCAACGCTATGGGAAGACTACGGACTCTCGCAGAGGAGCTACGCCCAAGACGCCTACCTCCGCTCCGTCACTGTATATAATGGATCCGGCATGGTTTCCCCCACGCCCCCAGCCTGTTCATCCCCCACCAGCATCTGCGGGCCCTGCCAGATCTTCGGCCGCAACGCCCACCTCGCCTACTGGCCCGTGACCACCACCCAACCGCCCTCCTCCAACGCCTCAGACTGCAACGCCCCCGGCGTAACTTTGACATCTAATGTAACCGGCCTCGTCACCGCCGTCCTCTCGGGCGCCACCCTGACCTCCCCGACCGCCTACATCTTCGTCGACACCATCTTCTCCTACGACTACTGCACCACCCGCACCTACCCCGGCACCGTGCTCACCATTCCGCCCGGCGCGCTCTCCAGCGGGCGCGCGCAGCACGGCGTCGTCGAGGCCAGCTTCAACTTCGCCGACCTGGCGCCGGGCCATGTGAGCCGCGACGCGTACACGAACATGGGCGAGTGCTTCAACTTCCCGACGTGGTGCAACGAGACGATTTACGAGGAGTGGTACCATCCGTTTATCCTGATGCCGCCGAGTGTGACGGGGTTACGGAGCGAGTGGGCGGGGTGCACGGCGGCGCATTTTGGGATCTTCGACCCCCCCGTGGCGGTGCACGGGGTGAATGGGTTTGGACCGAGTAGTTCGTCGGTGGTGGAGGTGACGGCGCCGGCGCCTGCGCAGACGCAGGAGCCGAGTCCGAGTCAGGCGGCGAGTGTGCCGGTGGTTACGAAGACGGCAGAGCCAGTGCCAGTGCCAGTTCAGAGTACTGCAGATCCAGGGGCGCCGCAGCAGAGCCAGAGTGTGGGAGATCCGGGGGAACCTCAGAGCCAGACACAGGGACAGCCTGTGCCCCCTCCTTCTCCTACAACGGTGGTGGGTATCGCGACATCGACAGCCATCGTACTGGACCCCACCGATCCGAGTGATCCAAGCAACCCCGTCATTCCCGTCAACCCAACGAGTACCCCTATTCCTAACGATCCCGCAACCCCGGCGCCAGTACCTTCTTCCTCAACCGCCAACATCGGCAAACTCATCTGTCTCGCCTTCGGTGGTGGCAGCTCCTGCCACAACATCGGCTCTACTGCAGCCTCTAATTCAACTCCCGCCCCCGCTGTCGTGGTGACTCTTGGAAATACAGTTGTCACAGCCGCAGACCCGCCTTCTGCCACTGAGGTCGTGTTAGGTTCTCTGACGCTCAAGCCTGGCGACCCCTTAGCTACGATCTCAGGACACGTGGTTAGTGTGGCGAGTTCCGGGGGGATTGTGGTGGATGGGAGTACGGCTGTGGCTTCAGGGGTGGGAGGAGGGAGCGTGACCACGGTCGTTGGGGGGCAGACGGTGGTAATTGCTCCTGATGCGCCTTTGACCACTGTGGTGGCCGGGTCGACGGTTGTACTCTCGGCGCCTGGGCCTTTGACGACTGTCGTTGATGGCTCGACGGTCGTACTTCCAGCAGGCGGGCCTTTGACGACTGTGATCGATGGATCGACGGCGGTGATTCCTGCGCCTGGGCCTTTGACGACTGTGATCGACGGATCGACGGCAGTGATTCCAGCAGGCGGTCCTTTGACAACTGTGATCGGGGGACAAACCGTTGTGCTTTCGGCGCCTGGAGGGCTTACGACGGTGGTTGGTGGCTCGACGGTCGTCCTTCCAGCCAGTGGACCTTTGACCACCGTGATAGGCGGCTCAACAGTCGTCCTCCCACCCTCCGGACCTCTTACAACCGTAATAGACGGCTCGACAGTCGTCCTTCCGCCCTCCGGCCCCCTGACAACCGTAATAGACGGCTCAACCGTCGTCTTTCCAGCTTCCGGGCCCTTGACGACTGTGGTCGGTGGCTCGACAGTCGTCCTCCCACCCTCCGGACCTCTCACAACTGTAATAGACGGCTCAACCGTCGTCCTTCCAGCTTCCGGGCCCTTGACAACTGTGATCGGTGGCTCAACAGTCGTCCTCCCACCCTCCAGCCCCTTCACCACCATAATCGATGGCTCCACCGTCGTGCTCCCCGCTCCGATTCCTGGCCCTCTGACCACCGTACTCGACGGCTCCACCGTCATCCTCCCCGCCACAGCAACAGCCGGCCTCTACACCCTCGGGTCCCAAATCTACACCGCCATCCGCACCTCCGGCACCATCGCCCTGGTCCCGCTCACCCCCACCCATGCCTCAAGCGCAACAAGCGTCCTGATCAATTCAACGATAGCCATCACTGGGAGCGAGAGCAGCGCGGGACAGACGTTACCAGGCGGATTTCTGGGAAGCGGAACGTCTGCGGCGCCGGCCAGTACGAGTTCGGGACTTGCGGCGGGGGGAGTGAGAGCGCCGGGATTGGGGGTTGTGGTGGAGGTGTTTGTTGTTTTGGTGATGGGGGTTGTGCGGTAGGAGGGGGGGGGGGGTGGTAGAGCTATATACTCAGAATTTTTAATGGAAATATTTTTTTTTATTGAGTTCGGGATCTTTGAGAGTGATGCAGATGGGGAGGAGGGGGGGGTGTTGGGTCACGGGCGAGGGGTTAGTAAGCACCTTTTCTCCGGCCCTCCCTGCCGTATAAATTCTTCGTCTTGAGCGCGGAAAAGAGTTTTTGGAGACGGAGGTGGGCGGGGCTGGGGTTTAAAGTGCATCTTTGCCGTCTCCATGTCCGGAGGCGTGTGTCGAAACACCAAAAAGACGACAACAACATGAAGCGTCGGAGATACCGTGGTTCAAACACGCGATTGAAATTCTCTATGAGCGGTAACGTCCTGTGGGTCCGAATATCAACACGTGCAGCCGTCCACTCAGTTGTCCGCGCGGACTGTGGTGCGGTGTCAAAACGTGCAGATTCTGCGCATATGAGTGGCGGACAGATGGCTATCTTCGCTCGGTTGAAGGCAAAGATGAAGGCCGCAATCAATATTGGGTCGGCGTTGATGAAAAGGGCATAGCGGACGGCGAGTGCCCGGCTTCCTTTGTCCTTGAATACATGGAGGCTCTCACAATAGTCTGCCATGGTGTCTGGGAGAGGTGTGAACCGGATAGCGATGTGGTGGGGGTGTCGAAAATCACTCCTCCATCCTCATATGGAGGGGAAGCGTTGTTTTCGAAGGGATCAGTCTGAAGGATGAATGGGGAAGAAGCGAGCTCCGTGCTCTCTATCGTTTCGGCGTAGTGACGATGCGTATCGATTGAGTCTGATCATAGAAGGGAGCTTCTCATTTAGCATTGGACTACATTCGTATGTTAATGATGTTGGAGATTATTGGTATTTGAGGATAGTCCTCCACAGACCGCACCACCTCTAGCTATGAAACTCTCTAGCACACTTGTTTTGCTTCATCCGCAATGCCGCTAACGCATGCCCAACCATGATGAATTTCAGCGTGCGCTTTTTGGTGACAGCACGCCCGAACTCAAGCTCTTTCTGATTGAATCTAAGCAAAGTGACGAAGCTTTTATATCGGAGATCTGAGGAGGTCTTCGTATATCACGTGAACTGCACGTGATATCACCCGGTGAGGCTGTGCCTTGCTCAATCAATGACGTTTGTTCCTAGACTTGGGTAAGCTTGTCAGATTGAACTTCTTGACTGACGTTGCAGTCATTTCTCTAGAGTGCCACGCCCAAAATCCCAATCAAGCCTTTGGCCGGAGGCTCTTCAAGTCAGCCTGGTCTCTCGAATGCAAAATATCGGCATTTTCTGGAAAGATAATATTCCTGCATCTCAGATTAGGACTGCAGTAAACAATTGAGAAAGGGTGCAAGTGTTCGTAGAGGACACGCGAAGGACTCAATGTGAGCCCTAACTGTAGAATAGTGGTTGGCTCCGATTTGTCAGCCTCCAAAGACTTGCCATCGACATCCCTTCCCCTTGCTACCATCTCACTCAATCCTACTCTGTAGAAATCCGATCTGAGATCAACCATGGCATCCAAGCAAGCAGTATCCACGACGAAGGCGCCCGCGCCTTTGCCTCAATTTTCTCTCGCGATCAAGTATAATGGCATGGTGAGTCATATTTGGCGTTTAAAATCATTTCGATCCTTTATGAAGCCTTTCTAAACCGTCATGAGATACTTCTGGATCAAATCTGACGCAACGCGCCTCTAGGTTTACTGCTCCGGGTCCATTGGCGTCAATCCGGCGACGAAGAAGCTCGCTGAGGGTGGTATCAAGAGCGAGACCGTAAGTCGTGCAGACACCATCACATAAGCGTAATTAGACTGAGTTGATCTTTCTCATAGCGTCAAGCCATCCAAAACCTCGTCGCCGTGCTCGAGGAAGCTGGCAGCAGCTTAGCGAACATCGTCAAGGTGAACATCTTCCTCACGACCATGGATCACTTCAAGACGATGAATGAGGCGTACGATGAGTTTTTTGGAGCTATTGAGCCTAAGCCGGTGAGTTCTTCCTTTTCTACTGGGGTTGAAAGAGAAAAGGAGCTGACGCGAGAGTAGTGCCGGACTTGTAAGTTGATTTTGTCCCATATGCTCGAGCCTTTTGAGGCGGGCAAGCTGACTTCCACTTTTGTAGGTGTTGCGGTCTATCAACTCCCATTCGGGGCGTTGGTTGAGTTGGAGTGTACTGCATTTCTGAGTCCTGAAGCGAAACTATAGAAGTCCTGTGTTGAAAGAGAAAAAAGCTTTGCCTATTTGGAGGTACGATAAGCCTTTGCAAGTGTATTACACAACCTAGATAAACAACAAAAGGTCGGAAAAAGAAAAGCTCGACGAACGCTCTTGAGCCTCCTCTCTTGGGCCTATCTTATTGCACCGTCCCCCTGGCTCCTGTAGCCCGAACCATACCCTATGCCGCCTTTCTCGAGGTTGAACACTTCACGGGGTCACTTGGAGGTACTCGCTACAATCTAGTTGAACTTTTAGCTTCGACATCTTTGCGCTCGGCCACGCCGTCGAGAAGGTCGCATTTGTTGATTACGGCGGAGGTGATGAGGTCGAGGGTTGGTCGGGGGGAGGAAGCCCACGCCCCTTGCTGAGTTAATGGGTGGTCTTGTGACAGGTTATGAGGGGAGTATGAGTGCCTGTGATTTCACGGTATTCCAGAGGAAGTCGAGGATGAGATGAGAGTACCAGTTCGCGGGGCATCCAGCGATGATACCGTCGAAGAGGTCGGGCCAAAGAAGTGCCTGGATGACATGAGACTTGAGCACGAGAGGTCATGAGGGATATAATTGAGTTGGAGTCCAATGTACCAGAGCAAACCCTTGCGCGCCACCCATCGAGAATCCCTTGAAATACGAATACCCCGGCTTGACACCATAGAAACTTTCTACAATCTCCCTCGACGTCGGCATATGCATCGCAATAGAATTGTGAACCCAAGCCTCGACTTGCCCGGTATGCTGCATGTAATCGATGGATAATCCAAGCCCACCAATTCCGAAGTTGTTGACTTCAGAAGCCTCGTGACCGGAGTCACAGCTGTTGCAATTCATAAACACCTGTGCTTCTTCTATGCTAGATTGAAGCGAGGTGCTTACCTAGCGATAGCATATCCCTTGTTGATATTCCACATAAATTCGTTAGCTAGGGTATCATACTTGCCCGCCATGCCTCCATTCTCAATGGCTAGGAAGCGATTATCGTAGGTATGTGCATTCGGAAGCCAGAGTTGGAATCCCAGGGTATTAGAGTTCCCATAGGCCATTCGTCCGGCAGAAGCCATATTGGTTCTTGATCCCCAGGGTTTCCAGCTCATTTGCAGAGACGTAACTCGAGTTTAACAGAGCGGCTTTCGGTTAGAGAGCACGTCGGTATGGGCAAAGGTTTCGTAGGCTTGGGTTGATATTGCGGAAGCTATTTGGGACAATGCCCAGTCGAGAGTCTCATGTTTCCTTCCTACCTTCGAATTCAGAAGAAACAATTCTGAAACAAATCCATTGACATAGACTCCATATTATTAAGAAGCATGAATAGCTTTGATAGTGTCTTACTTCCTTTCCCTCAATGGTACTCCGAGTACCCACGAATTAGTGGACCAGATACTGCTTGAGCGAACACCAGGCATCATGACTCGCATGAACGGGACGACGCGGCAAATTTCAGACTATCTTATCGCCGATCAGCCCATCTACTTTTGGGAGCGAGAACTCCCGATGCGAACTAGCCGGGTGGTAAATTGCGGTGAGCCGATTTTCCATGTTCCATCTTTTGCAAAGAAAGACCTGTGCTATTGCTATTTCGATGAGAGGATAGCTTGCTGTAGTATACCTACCTTCAGGTCCTTGCTTGAAGTTCTGAACAACATGGGCCTTACCGCCCTTGTAGCCAAGGTGGGACGACTCACAAGCGACGGTGGTGCGTACTCTCGAAAATCCCGGAACGAATGAAATCCATGGAGCAATTGCTAATATTTCCGGAACAAAGATGGTCTCGAAAAGACACTGCGACTGATTCAGTTCCTTGTCTTTACCTACCTTGCCGCCCAAAGCGGTTTAGTCAATCCGCTGCCGTTGCAGAGATTCGTCCAGCAAGTAGCAATATGTGCGTATTCAATCCAAATCAACTTTCCGCTTGCAAAGCGATTATTTTTCTTCTTTTATTGTTTTAAACTCATTATATCAATAGCTCGCCGACTCTTTCGGTTCTTCAAATTCATAGGATGCTTCGCCAAAGGACTAAAACCATCCGGTAATCCAACCGATGTCCTTGGAATGATCGAGAGACTGAAGTGGAGCTCAATGGGACTGTTTATCCTGATTGAAGACACCACTTTAGTGAGTTTGCAGTTTCCCAATCTATCCTGCACCAACATATCCAAGCCGTTTCTAGAAGATACCCGCGTGAACGAAGTGCTAATAATTACCTAGCTGGACGCAATGGGTGTCTGGACAGTGCCATGGGCAAGCGCCGTCTTCAAAGAAGCCATGAAGTTCTGGTTCTACGCCCTCTTCTTATCTATCGTACAAAACGTGATACGTTTGAGTAGAGTCATCACTGCTGCTCCCATCGATCCGAAAAGCGTGACCTCTGAGAAGACTGAAAAAGTTGCGGACGCTAGCAGCGAGAAAAGAGGTCCTACTGGGAGCGAGCAGACAGTGCAGTTCGCAAAGCTGATAATGTTGGATATCTTTGACATTATGATTCCTGGCGCGGCCACGGGCTGGTTCAGAGTCGGAAAGCTCATACTCGGCGTTGCAGCCTTGATGAGCACGGTGTTTCGTCTAACAGTCATTTGGAATAGATGCTGAGCTTCCGGCAAATGAAGAATGGAGATTCAGCAGAGTACAGTACATTTTCAGGCGTCTAATCACGTGAAGATGACATAATCCCTTTCTCTCCTCCTTCTGAGAGTATAAAAGAAGCTCATCCTCTCTTTCACTCTTGAGTCTTCCCCATGGGGCATCTTGTGGTGCACCTAGGCGGATCGAAATCTGATGTCGAGGTTGTCCATGAGTGTTGGTGGTAGACTCGATCCTGCAAAAATCCGCAAGCTCGGTGATCGATGGTACTTCGCAGAGGTCTTCTTCAACATCACTGCAACAATACCCACATGGGCGTGCACGGCTTCCGAAACTACCGCCCATAATGATCATACGCACCACTCAACACCATCATCGAACCTCGCCTTCCTACCTCCTTAAAGCTCACCACCTTGCCCGCATCCTAGTCTCCACCATCTCCACCTCATACATAACGCTCCTCATTACTAATCGTACACACGCGCCTCCATACCCACACACCATTCTCTCCCTCTTTTCTCGATTTTGCTCCTCCACGATCGAATCGCCAGTCCCCTCCACCACCATGTGATTTTGGCATGAAGGGTTTTGATCCTCCCCTCCAGCCCGCTCCCATCCAGCCATGCCTGAGTACCTTTTCTTGTTTTACTCCCACCCCCCTACCCCTCCACCCGGTGGATTCCCTGAAATGGAGGGAGTTGGTTTGTAGGAGCGGAACTCAGGACGCCAGCATGGATGGTTTCGGAACTGCTAATTTGATCCAGACCCAGATGGCCACTTCTCAGTGGCTAATTGAAAGGAACGCCGTATACACCATTGTACCGAGGTCTTACACCTGAAGATTCTCCTTCACCACGAGCAGCCTCCTCCTCAGGAGTAGACAGAGGGCCATCCTCAAGGGCTGTTTGACTGTCAGGGACTAAGGAAATAGAGCCCTGGGTTGCTGTTAGAGTGCCTGCTTGGCCGGCGGAGAGGTCCGGTGCTGTATTTGTGAACTGTACAGGATTGTTGAATACTACAATGGTCCGCTCGACCGCCGGCGTGCCTGTAGCGACACCTGCCATAGTAATTTGGCTGGCCGGTGTCGCAATCTGCATCGATTGTGTTGGTTCCTGCCCACCTACAACACTCTGCTCTTGTTGTGCACGAGCAGTAGTCTTACAAGCTCGCCGGAGATGCGACGTTCCTCCACGTGATGCTGGTCCTCCACCACTCCAATTTGTGTATACATCCTTTCCGATTTGTATAGCCTTGCCGTTTTACGCATCCAACAAGCGAGTGAAAATAATTAGTGGAACAATATTAATACGGGCCGGAGCTAGGCTAAATCTAGGGGGGGGGGGATATGCAGCAAAATGGGGGGTTGAGTAGCAAAAAGGGGGGTGATGAGTAGGCTCGTCCTCTTAGAATGCCAAGATACCACTAAGATACTCATAGCCACCCTCGAGAAGCCCCAGGTTAGTGTTGAGTGACGTGAAAAGGGAGTTGGTAGGATACGACATCCGCTGACGAACTATTAGTAATTCCACTATCGTTTACATGTATATTCGAAATCCACCTTCAAAATACCCAGATTCCGTGATTCAAAATGGTATACAGCACCGAGATATTCCTCCCCGATAGAACTCCCACAAATAGATCCGGATCAAAACGCCGATTTTTGGGGATAACAGACTAAATCCCATCGTCGTCCGAGTCCAGTTCCACGACCATGCTTTCAGCGGCCGCTTGCATGCGCGGGTCGTCGTAGTTGGTTATGTCGGTCATTTTCAATCTGAACATAAATTAGCCACTGCTCCTTGCCACTGGAGATCCGATATTCAAGAACATACCGATCAAAAAGCACCATCAGCTTCTCCTCCCCCTGTCCCTTAGTCCTCCTCTTCGCCGCCGCACTACTCCTGTCCTTTGGCAGACCAGGCAACGGCTTCCTCCCCGTCAAATCCACAGACCGCGATTTGGTCGACTCATCAGACATGCTCGCTACACTACTCCTCACGCTCGAGTTCTTCGCTGGGATCTGCATATTCCGGGTCATGAGGAACCCGCTGGAGAAGCCTAGTCCAAACTCTCCGGTCAATTTCGACACGTCGCCGCCTGAGAGTTCGAAGAAGAGGCTGCTGATGCTGTCGTAGAGGGAGGTGGAGCGCGGATTGGCGAGGTAGTCCATCAGCCGCACGTGGAGTAGGGCGGGGTCTTTGCTGATGACCCCTTTCTTGGGCGGGTCGGGGAGCATGGAGGCTTTCATGATGGCGATTACGGGCGGAGGGGAAACTTTTGCGAGACGCTTTAGGAGAGTTAGGAGGGGTGTGACGGTTGCGTCGAGCTCGGTATCGCCGTAGGTGCGGAGCGCGACATCGAGGATTGATATCAGAGCTTCGACGCAGGGTTTGAGGTTGGAGTTGATGAGGCTTTTGTCTTCGAAGTCCATGTTGATGAGGGAGTTGATTAGGAAGTTTATGGGGGCGAGTAAGGGGGGTGTTACTACAGGACGTCGAGAAAGGATCTTCATGATGGGTGAGATGGATTTAGAGAAAGGGTTGGTGCGGGTGGGACAGAAGTGGGTGACGTTGAAAAGAAGCTTGAGGGTTTCGGAGAGAGCTTCGTCGTCTTTTGAGGTCGGACGTTTCTTCTTGGCATGGCGTTCGATGTTCTAGGATTGTTAACGATGGTCCAGATAAAGTTGATCGTGAAGATGTCGATCACTCACATCATTAATGTGATCGGCGAGACGATGCTTGTCGATCAGTTTCTCGAAGCTTTGGGTCGTCCCATACGAGGTTAGGAAAAGAATGCGGGACATCAGAAACTCGTCGTCTTTCTTCGGTTTTCGCAGTCGTCCTACTGCGCGTTCGCTATAGCCTAGGTCGACGAACATTTGCCGCGTGGGCGGTTTGGAGAGCAAGGCGTTGGCTAAACATTGCAAAGCTGCTTTGGAGGTAGTGAGCGACGTGCTGTGGAAGCTGTGGTGGGTCAAGATCTCGATTCCCTGTTACCCTTAGTCCCACTGAAATGAAGCATGATAATTCGAGAAGTGCGGTACCTGTGGGGTGAATATAGGGTCGGCATTGTCAGGATTTCGCCCAAAGACTTTGAGCTGCTCCATGTAGGCATTCCGCTCTACGTCGAGTCAGTGTATGCACGCTGCCGGGCAATTGAACGACCTACCATGAGGCAGCAGATTGATGTGCTCAAAGTCATCGCGAAGCTCGTCGACCAGCTTCTCGACACGCTTCAGCTTTTCTGCAGGCAAAATCTCAGCAGAGGCCATGAGGATGAGGGGTGGGGCATGGGGGAATGCGTGCGGATTCTCACATACCGGCAGCAGAAATGTCATCGTCGGTAACGGGCCGAGGGAGGGCGAAGGTCTTCATGCGGAAGTGCTCTGCGGATCGTAAGCACTGGTGAGGCACTTGAGGCACGGTTTGCAGAGAGGTTGCAACAGGCAGTAGGATTGACAGACTGACACGAGCTTATCACGGAAGTTGGCACGGATTGTCGGACCAGGCAGACAGTCGGGAGGCAGACGAGGCCAGAAAGGGAGGGCGGGCGTTGCATCCAGACTTTGGAGGCAGAGCTGAAGCTGAAGTGCAGGGCCTCCCCAGCACCCGAGTCACCTCCGCACGTGGCACCCTGTCCGGTCTGGGGAAGGGCATGCGGACCGGCAGCTTCTGGTGATTCCAGAGGCGGCTTGGAGCCTCGTATCGCGCCATCCGGCCACCCCGCCAGCCTCAACACGCCGTCGAGATCACTATAGCGGAGGCGCCCCCGCCAGGTGCATCAACACAGTGGCATGTCGCTATTGAGGGGGGTCGAGAGACGGCACAGCACGGGTGAGTGCAGTCAACGAGTGGGACGGCATCGTCTGGCGTGGAACGAAGCTGCAGCCGAGGAATCCTGCGGGTTAAAGAAACCCCCAGCGCTCGGATTCTTGCCCAGGCTGGCAGGCTGGCCGCAGAAGGGGCCGCAGAAGGGGCTGGAAAAGCGGCTGGTGAGACGGGCGGGCGGTCTGAGTGCATAGCGACATTAGGAGAGCGTGCGAGGAGATCAAGGAGGCTCCCGGAGACTTGGTGGTGTCGCGTGCTAACGGCGGGCAGCCACAGCGGCGACGGCACAACGGTTTCGTTACAGCATCTCTTTACAGCATCTCTTTACGTCCGGTGGTCACTCTCTAATATCAAGCCACCGACTTACCGTATAAGGAAGCAACTCCGGACGCCCTTAGGGGGGAATAGCAACGTTCTAGCCAATCAATCCTCAAGCCGGTTAAGTACTAGCCCAGAAAAGAGGGAAACCAGGACTGACTCAGTTTAGCGCTATGTTCACCGGACGTGAAGAGATGCTGTGTAGGCGGGGCGTCTGACACGGCATCAGGCCCTACAACGTCTCCCAGATGCCTGGTCTCCTCGCGCGTTCCTGCGCGCCTGCAGTCGTGTGCTCCGAGGGAGTCAGTTCGCTGTGGTTGGTGCATAATGCATGTGGTTGCCAGGCACGTTGACAGGGACGGAGCTGTAAAAGTGCCGTGAGAGGACGACGATATTGCCCTACCGCGCGAGTCAGGACACAGCGGGTGGTTGAACGCGTGCCCTGAGAACTGTGAATAATAGCTCAGCAAACGGCCCTAAGTGCGTAACGTTGACAGCGCCTCCACGCGCTGGCCGTCGTGAAAAGAAAGGCCCCGGCCCAAAGCTTAAGCCGACATCTTCTCCCCGCCCCCCGCCACCGTCCCTATGATCCCCTCACTATAGTTAATGGAACGCCTTCCTGAAGCGTCGCGATGCCGTCTTCTCCACCAAGCGGCGAGCATCCGCGGGGACTGCATGCCCCCAATTGATGTGGTCGATCCCGCTCCCTGTTCGGCTGGCAAGTCATGCGTCGCGAGTTCTCCCTTCAACACCACCGGCCATGCAGATCCCACGCACAACACGTTTGACCCGACGCGGCGCCCGCATGCTTAGCATCCAGTGCCTGGCCCAGCAGCCTATCACCGCTGGTGTATCCGTATCGATGCTCGTAGCCGATTGTATCTCCTCAACGGCCTGTTCATCCTTCAAGCTTCACGCCCGATCCTTCGCCCGGGCGAGGTCCTGTGAGGTCCTGCGAGGTCCTGGCTTTGTCCGTGTGCCTCACGGCTCCAGGACGACGGTCTGACAGCAGCGCGAACCTGGGGCGGAGCCGTGCTCTTCTCAAGCCTCTCCGGGTTTGCCCTCGCGCCATGGGCATTCAGGGGCGTCGGCTACTGCACGCACATCAGAGAATGCAGCGGGAGGGCTTCTCAATCCAGTTAGAGATGTCCATTTCGCGGCGGCACTTCACCGCCCGCCGCCAATCCGTGCCGCGGCCATGCCACATCCATGCCATATCTATGCCGTATCCATGCTCGTATCTTGCTTGTACTAAATCGACCCTCATCCGCATGTGTTCGTGAGCTTCTTTCCCGTTTCCTCTATCGTGTTTCTGCTCTACGTACTGTCTTGTTGTTGGACACTGGTGATCCAGCATGAAAACCATCTCCAATGTCTACGCCGTGTGTGGCTTCGCTGCCATTGGTATGCATATCCCGATCCGTGTTTCAATATTGATTCGCCGCTGACAACCGCAGGCGGCGGCCTTTTCGGCATGGACATTGCAACTATGAGCGGAGTTTTGGGGACAGAGTCCTACAGGAGATATTTCCACCACCCTGTCTCTTACACCCAGGGCTCCATAACTGCCTCCATGCCCATAGGCTCCATCTTCGGCGCTTTATCTTCCTCCTTCGTCTCGGATCGTTTCTCGCGTAAAATCGCCATTCAGGTCTCATGTCTGCTCTGGGTTTTGGGATCTGCGTACGTCGTGCCCTTTCTCATAGCTTCTCAATCCTAATTTCCACCAGCATCCAAAGCGGCGCCAACGGTATTCCAGCTCTATGCATAGGTCGCTTCGTCTCCGGAGTCGGCGTCGGTGCTGCATCAGCCATCGTACCAGTGTACCAAGCCGAAATCGCCCCCAAGGAAATCCGAGGCCGCATTATCACTCTCCAGCAATGGGCTATTACCTGGGGCATTTTGATCCAGTATTTCATCCAGTACGCCTGCTCGTTTGTGGACGGTGGCGCCAAGAACCCTGCGCAGAGCACCGCCGCTTTCCGCATCCCCTGGGGTCTGCAATCTATCCCTGCGTTCATCCTCTGTATTGGCTTGATGTGGTTCCCGTACTCTCCGCGCTGGCTCGCGTCGCAGGACCGCTGGGAAGAAGCCGTCACCGTGCTGGCTGACCTCCACGCTGGTGGCAACCTCAAACATCCCAAAGTTCTAGCTCAGTATCGCGAGATCGAGGAAGCCCTCCGCTTTGAAAAGGAATGCCGTGCAGCTGGATGGGCCGCACTCGCTGAGCATAAAATGGCGAAGCGGCTCGTCATAGGCACGTCCGTGCAAATGTTCTCCGGGTTATCTGGGATGAATGTAATGATGTACGTGCATTTCGCTTACCTGAAATTCATCTACATGAATTCTACTTTGCTATCCTTCTATATAAACATTGCTAACAGTTTCATACAGGTACTACATAGTCTACATTATGGAATCCGCCAACATCGGCTCTCCCTTGCTGACGGCTAGCATCCAATACATCATCAACGTCGCCATCACCCTCCCCGCGATCCTCTACATCGACCGCTGGGGCCGCCGCCCGACGCTTCTTCTCGGCTCCCTCAGCATGGCCACGCTCCTCTTCATCTCCGGCGCCCTACAAGCCGGCTACGGCTCGCCCGTCCTCCGCTCCGACTCCCCTGACGCCGCGCTCAGCTGGCACATTGTCGACAACCCGCCCGTCTCCAAAACCATCGTCGCGTGCTCCTACCTCCTAGTCGCCACCTTCGCCACCACGTGGGGCCCCGTCAGCTGGACGTACCCGGCCGAGATCTTCCCGAACCGCATCCGCGCCAAAGCGACGAGCATCACGACGGCGGCGAACTGGATTTTCAACGCCGCGCTGGCGTTTGCGGTCCCGCCGCTGCTGTACAGCATCAACTGGAAGATGTACATGATCTTCGGCACGTTCAACATGATTGCGTTCATCCAGGTGTTTCTGATGGTGCCCGAGACGAAGAACTTCACGCTCGAGGAGATGGATGTCGTGTTTGAGGGGCGGCCGTGGGCGAAGGAGCGGCCGAAGGAGAGCAACCTCGATGACTTGGAGCAGCAGATTGCGTGCGGGGCGCTGGACGTGGATATCCATAAGGAGGGCGTCGTAACGATGCTGGGGGATGTGGGGAGTATGGGTAAAGGAGGCAGGGATGGGAAGGCGAGTTCACTGAGCGAGAGTGAGGACCAGAAGCCGATTATGGTGGAGACGGCGATTGAGATGACGAGTCGGCCGCGGAGTAGTTATGAGAGTGAGGGGAGGGTTAGGGAGAGGGAGTTCTAGGGACGCGTTGGGCGGCATTCTGGGTACTGGCGTTTTGAGCGGGTGGGGGCTGGGCGGGATGGGTTTGGGTGGGTTTAGGATTGATATCCATGGTCGCTATATATGTGTAAGAATCGAAGAATCAAGTCAAAGATTACAATTTTAAATAATACAGTGCCTTATTATAGATATCCATACACTTCGCTGCCACTGTCTGTGGGGCTGCAACCTACGAACAGAAACCGGGGGCAGCGGATACACTTCCATTCTGCGAACACTGCCAATTTGCGTGCACCCTTGTTGGCACTGTCGAAGGTAGCCTCACGAGATTACTAGTTGTGTAAAATACCAAACTCCTCTCTCATTCAGAATGCTTAAAATATTATGATGCTCCTCACGCAGCGGTAAACGAGTGGACGGAGTTCAATGACAAGGCAATTGTAGTCCCATCCAACGGTAAAGTCACGTGCTCTGCACGCACCTCCTCCCCTCCTCCCTCTCCGACTATAAAAAACATCCCCCTCTCCCACTCCTAAGCCTCCACAGACAGCTTTTGCAGCCATCGGTTCAAACAGAGGTAGCCATGAAGTCATGGCTGCTGGAAGTGGTCCGCGGGAGGAGCAAAATGGCACGTTTAACCCTCCGATGGCTCGGTGGAAGTCAGTGGTGGGTTGAAGGGGGTCGGTGGTGGATCAACTGGAAGTGTGCAACACGTGATGGAGGGGAGCGGAGTGTAAAATCACGATGACGGAGACTTAACGGCTGGTGGAGGGATGGTGGAGTCGGTAGTAGTTGGTGATGAAGACCAAGGTTAGGGGATGAAGACGGTGGAGATGGTGAGATATTGGTCTATTATGGGATAGTTATGGTGAAGCTTAGAGATACTAAAAAGGTAGGATTCAGTGGTATCTTAAGATGCTAACCGTCGTCATTGGAATAGGTGAGGGCGCTGACGCACGACACACAACGCTCAAACACACTACCCCTAGATCATGGGGTGCATCTTCCAGTTGTGTTGCAAGAATCCCAGAAACTGCCATTGTTCATGTTCCTGCGAGGTTTCACACACTCGACCCACCACTCCCTATCTAGGAAGAAAGCTAGAGGGCTGCGACGGTAAAGTCTTATATAGTACTTCAGTCGGTGGAGTAAGAGATCATGTTGCCAGCCCACGAGCAGACAACGTGAGGAACGTATCCCCTATCGCTGTTATACTCCTTGGAGTTTTTAGCCTCAACCAACCAACCCTCCACACGTGCTCTCGGACATATCCCGTGCCTCCCACGTGCCCACTTAATCTCCCCTTCCTCACCAACTATAAACTCCCCTCCACCTCCTCGTTTCCAGAACCAGAGAAGATCGCAGACTTCGATCTCGTATCAACAACGGAGAGTACTGGCAATTATGTTGGCAGCGTGGTCCTGGTTTACTCGTCCCATAAACTACCTCCACCATTCCAGGGGATCCACCGGGTGGTGAAAGGGGTTTGTAGGGGGAGCAACAACGATGAGGTTACGCCCATATGGCTGGGGGAAAGTGGGGCTGGGGGTAAAAAGGGAGAAGATGCGGCTGAATGGGGTAGAGGAATCAAAGCCGTGGACGGGCAATTGGTCATGGAGAGCATCGCCTCACATTGGTTTTGATGGTTGGAGGAGGCGGTGGGGGTAGAGTGGTGGCTGAGGAAGTGTTGTTGGTGATGACGGGGAGTAGTGATCGGAGAAGATAGCGAGAAGATAAAAGGAGAGTGATAAGAAGCACTGATGGTTTAGTGACTGGTAGAGCTTCGGCGCGGTAGAGGGATGACGTTTCCCAGTACCTTAAAGTACTACTCATCCTCATCAACGTTCCATGGATCCAAGCCCAGCTCCCGCCGCGCCCATGACAGGTCTCACTGGTTGTTTTGAATTCCAACACTCTCGCCGCCCTAGAGTCCCCTGAAGAAGAATTGGCAATTGCAAGAACACGATCTTTTATACTTTCCAAGTAGCTAGCTTACTAACGGACCACGTAATCATCCACGTGATCGATTCCTTGCTATCTTTTTCTTACACCCAACTCCCCCAACACCATCCTCCGACCGCCACCAAACCCAGAAGTAGCACCAGGACTCCCATCAAACAACCCGTCCCAACCCTATCGCCCGCCCCCTTATACCCAGCCATAACCCAATCCGTTCCAAAGAATATCCACAGCAGCGTCGCAAGCACGCTAAGCGCTAACACCAATGCAACGGCAAAGAGAATGTGCCTCCAGCGCCAGCGGTGTGTAAAGACAATTCCAGTGACGAGATCCGTATCGATCTCGGGAGCTGGAGAAGGCGGTAACTCCTTCTCTCCGTTCTCGGCCATTTTTGGGGGCGGTTGAGCTGGCTGGGATGAGGATGAGGGCTGGTTGGCGGCAGCAACGCGACGGGCCCAATGCACCCACGCATACCTCGCCTTTCCCGTCCTCGGATTCTGAAACAACCCCCACAATTTAGCCTCCGAAAAGGTGTCGCTCGTGTCTCTTGCCGCGAGCAACCGCCCTCCTCGTCCCAAATCCCTTTCTTCTTCATCTCCCCACCCGTCACTACCACTCCACCCATCCCACCTCCCAACCCCTATCCTGCCCAGCCCCCTCGCACTCCCCAACCTCCTCCACCACGGCTCCGCCATCTTCCTATACCCCTCCCTCAACTGCCTCGCCAAGACCTCATCATCAAAATCCAGCGTCTCAAACTCCCTCTCCGCAGCCCTTGGATTCTTCACTTCCTCCCCAACCCTCCTCCCGCCAACCCAGAGCCCCTTATCCCGCCCTCTCTGCACAACCTGCAGCGTCAAGCTTGCCGGGATCGCGATCTCCGCCGTCCTGCTCGCCGTCCTCCCCGCTCTCCTCGTCAGCGAGAGATACAACACCGACTCCCCCTTCTTCCCGCCCGCCTGTGCCGACGTCGCCGTAGCATCTGGCCGCGCGTTCGATCCAAACCTGCGGCGTGATGGCTTCTTGGAGTTGGAGGAGGCGTCGCGGAAGGAGTGCTTGTGCCCCCTCACCCTCACCCGATCCGCTGACAGAGGAGTCGGATGGTTCGCGCTGCGCTGCACACCCCTCGGTTTCGGGAACGTCTTGTGCGGCGAAAAGGGGTACGGCGTGCGTATGAAATGCGCGGGTAGGTCCTTCGGCCTCTCGTGAGGACGGGGTGGGAGGGGCGGTTGGATCTTCAGCTTTGTGTTCCGCGATTTCTTCGCTGCTTCGTGTGCTGGGGCCGATTGCGAGCGCGTTCGGGAGTTGGTGGGGAGAGTTGGGGGAAAGGGTGCGTGAGGGGAGAAGGCGGATGTGAGGGAGGCGATGTTGATGTTGTGGTTGTGGCTGGGGGAGCGAGAGCGGGAGCGCGCGGGGCGTTGGGGGATGTTGCGGGCTGGAGGGTGCTGACTCTGCTGTTGGTGCTGCAAGCTCATTCTCCTACAGGCCACAGGTTTCTTCCCTCCACTCCCCGCTTCGTTTGAGTGCCGTGTTTCTAGTGCGCGCATCGTGATGGCATGTGCACTGAGGATGGGGTCCTGCTCTGACGTGAAAGGGAGGGAGAGGTCCAAGGAGTAGGGTAGAGCCGGGGCAGAAGGGGATGTAGGAGATCGCGAGGTAGGGTCTGAGTAGGAGCCGGAGTTGCGGGGGGTGGTAGTAGTTACGAGGCGGCTGGGACCTGGGCGGTGATCTTGGATGGGAGAGATATTCAGAGATGTCAGAGATGGTGTGGAAGGGATGCCTGTGAATTGTTAAAACTTTGACGCTGGGTGCGCAATAGGTAGAAAACGGACCATCATGGTGGTAGAAGGATGCAGGTTCGAAGTCTGTTTCTTCTGCCCCATCGTCGCCTGAGCTATTCGCTGAAGCCTGAGCATCTTGACTAAGCTGATGTAGGCTCATCGGTAATTCGTCATCAGACGAATCGTCAAAGAAGTTTGCGCCCGGTGACATTGATGTCTGTATTGAGCGCTCCATCTCCGGATGTATGCTCTGCTTTCTCCCGATAGACCCCTCCACGACTCGAGGGGAACTCGCCGGAGAGCTCGAAAGTCGAGAGTTGGAGTCAAGAATGACTGGTGGCAAAGCCATTGGATCGATACTATAAGACACTCTAGAATCTGAGACAAGAGGGCCGGAGAACAAGTTTATACAGTACCGAAGGACTAGTAATGCCAAAACATTTGAATTGGTGGTGAGGCCAAATGGCGAATGAAACTGTGGCGCGAAAGCGTGAAAGACAAAACAAAGAAACACGCTACAAGGGTATTGCGCTGGTATATCTTTGTGAGAAGCTTATTACGCATTCCTGTCCTGGCGATCTTTACCTTTTGCAAGTAGTTATTAACCATGGAATGAAAGTGATATAAGCGAGCCGAAAATAAACTTAGACTCTATCGCATAGCAAAGTAAGACGTAGGAATAGGTACGGAGAGAAGGAAAAGGAGGAGTTTATTGACTGAATCTTGAGGTTATTTCCTACTACTGATAGTGAGTGTCCTGGTTCTACTACAGAGGTGCAAGAGGAATCAAAATCCATGATCATAGGATATTGCGCCATAAGAGCGTAGCTCTGCAGTACTGAACAGAGTCATTTCCGTAAACGCCATACTTAATGATCCGTGCTCGGATATCTAAAAGGACGAGAAGCCTTGTGGCGTCGAGGAATTGTGCACGTCGGGCGGACAGTTTTTGCCAACACTGTGGATAGAGAGGGGACGCAGTGTGATCTTGTTGCGACCACAAAGGGAGACGGCTTAAGCATTAAGGACCTGTCTTGAAGCCGGCTCTCGCTCGATCTCATACTCGATCTCCCGCCGTGGTCCTTTGGAAGGTTTCTTCTTCGGTTTCGGTGACGGCGCGGCTGGTCGTTTGCGCTTGAGGTTTCCGAGGGCTTTCTTGAGAGCTTCAACCTCCTCGCCTTCATCCTCGCCTTCCTCGTCACTTGCACTACCGCTCTCGTCGTCTTCCTCTACTTCTTCGTTACTAGACTCTTCGTCCGCACTCTCTCCGTCCATCCAGTCGTCAAAGTCCTCCATATCGCCATCCTCGTCGTCCGACTCGCCCTCAATGTCGCTCACGTACTCGACTTCACCCTCACCGAGCTCTTTCTCGTACTCGCCCTCAATCTCTTCGACCTCTTCTTCAATGCCGTCGTCGAGATCTTCATCGCGAGTTGCCTCTCCACTTCTCTCCAGACTATACCACTATTAGCATACGAATGAAACAGCAATAAGTTGTGTGAACTGACCCTTTCATGACCTTCTTCCACACATTTGGCTCTACGTTCAACGGCCTGTCTCCATACGCCCCACTCCTTAATCTCTCAACTAATACTCTCTCAATTGCCCTCTCAACCTTCGCCGCGGCCTCTGCCTTCCGCTCACGCGTCTCCTCTCTCCTCCGCACCTTTGGTGCTAGCTTCGGCACTAGCTTCTCTCCCAGCCTCTCTTGTTCCCGCGCCAATTTCCGCGTCCGAATCGCAACCTGTGTCAGCCGTGTCAACCGCTGCTTGCACTTGTGCAGCAGGAATTTGGGCCAGTAGATCAGCTGCGCGTCGATTTGAGCGAGCGCGGTCGCATAATTGGAAGAGAGTTTGATCCGCTGCCACCATCGATTTGGCAGATGGGCGCGCTCGACAGTCTTGATGTAGAGGTAGAGAACGCCGGTCTCGGGATGCGGGCGGAGAGTAGCATATCTGGAATTGGAGAGCGGGCAGGATTGTTTAGTACAGAGGCCGGTGACGTTGTATTCGTTTCGACAGAAGGTTTGGTCTTTGGTGGTTCTGCGGCAATTAACTTGAAGAAGTGGAGAGGAAGAGGCATACGCACTTTACTTTGTAGGAGCAGAACTGATTGCCGATGATGTTCCAAACTAAGTCATCAGACGCCATGTTTGCGTGGTTTTGCTGTGGTATCTGGCCGTTGGATTTGAGGCTGGAGAAAAATGCGGGAGATGAAGAAATATGAAATCTTGGCGTTCATCGGCCGAACTAATTTTCCGGTCATACTACGGCACACTACAGCTCCAAAAATGCAGCAATGGTACGCCGTACACCTCCGTCCATCTCCGCACTTCAGCTTAAGCTTCACCCCTCCTCGATATTCGGAACCAGCCATGTATTCGCAGCGACAGCACGCATATGCGCCCACCCCATATGTCCCTCGAGCCAATTTATCGGCTAACATCAATCTCGATGAAGTAAAATATATTGGATCGCCGTCAATATCCATCTCTGACTCCATACCAGGAAGTCAAGCTCTCTGCCACGAGCGCAGAACGCGACCTCTACGACTCCCTCGCCGAGATATACAGCATTATAATTACCCTCGATGCCCTCGAGAAAGCCTACCTCAAAGACTCGATACCTGAGAGCGAATACACCGAAACATGTAGTCGACTCTTGAAGCAATATAAGTCTAGTTTAGCAGACGAAAGCGTAGCCGCTGCATTTGGGCATCTTGAGAACTTCAAACGGGAGTGGGACGTACGTTATCTACACCAACGCTTGATTCTTCTACAAGCATTCTAAATGCTAATCTCACTTCAGATTGAAGCACCCCGCGCCACTGAACGCATACGCATTGGCCTTCCTGAGACTACTAGCAGACAAGTCGACCCAAATGCCTCCGCCGACGTGACTCTCGTCGTGAATGCTACCGAGAACTTTATTACCCTTCTCGACGCTATCAAAATGGGGCTAGCCGGGAAGGACACGCTGCACCCGCTGCTAGTAGACATCATCCAGTCGGTGAACAAGGTCACAGATAAAGATTTCGATAACAAGGGAAAGATTATACAGTGGCTCATCACACTGAATCAGATGCGTATAGCGCAGAAGTTGGATGAAGATCAACTGCGGGAGTTCCAGTTTGAGATGGATCAAGCGTATTATGGGTTCAAGCAGATTTTGAAGGGGGATTGAGGGGTATATGCGTATGCCTCAAGATTTAAAGATACCGCAATGGAGCTAGATGCCTTGTTACGGCCCATCAAGAGCAGGAAGCTCCAAGCCAGACGATTCGCCAACCCGGACAAAGTCGCAAACACACGGCCTCACGGTCGCTTCTAGCGCCACGCATGGTCAATGTCTAGAAGCATTGCTCTCGGCTGTGCGCCGCAATCACGACGTCTGTTTTATCGTAAGTGGGCGCCCCCTCAAAGCAAAGGCAGACAATATTGCCGAATGAGCCAAAGAGCGCAGAACCAAGAGTCAAGAAAGCAGATAATACCAATCAATCTAGTGCTTGCATTCTACTCACCTCACAATTATCCACCGAACTTTCCTTTGAGTTATCGTGAAATTCCTATATTATTTCTCACGTTCTTGAGGCTCTCACTTTGACCAGTACATATTGTCCACCTCGTCTCACAAGCGCGTTATACCCCTTTCACAACTCTGTTGGATGTAAATGGAATGATCCGCTTATGTTTATGGATTGCTCTGGGAACTCAACCATCTTCGGCGAGGGTATCTCATCTGTAATAGCCTGGACGATATCACCATTTCTTTTCCGCCGTTAACTAGACACTTAGGACTTCATTCTTCGTCAATCAGCAATGTCCATTGAGAAGCAGGCGTATTCTCCGCACTTCTACGAATATTCAGCCGCTAGTCCCGATGCTGGTATGACGGAACGTTTCAAGATGCTACACGTCATTCCGAGTCTTCAACCATCAGTTTGAGGATTGTAGGATTGGGATTGTGCTTGCGGCATTGGACTTCGTCGGGGAGCCTTATATCTGGGAGTTCTTAATCTAAGGTGATTGGGTTGAGGGCTGTTGGGTTTGCTAGGAGGTGCGAGAGGGAATGGGGTGATGTACTGTTCGGGGAGGTCGTTCTTTTACGTTTCTTTGGAGGATTATTTGTGGTGCTTGAATGCTTCTTGAGTGCAGGAAAGTCGATAGTACGATGAGGTTATTGTATGTGGTGGAAGAACACGATAAATGGCTAGGAACTCGAAACAATGAGACCAAATATTGTAATTAGCTCTTCCTCTCGTCAATATATATTGTATAAGCTACTTACGGGTGATGCATGAACTTGTTCTTGAATAACCTCTATCTGACCAATAAGCGCACCCTCTTTGCGTCAAAGCGCCCTTGTCTCGTCCTCATCTCACCCTTCAGCAACGACATGGCGTCGTTCTCCATCATTGAACATCAAAAACCTCCACAATGGCCCGGCCGTCTAGTGGCCGTTAAGGTATATATCTGACACTTGAAATGGCTACTCAGCTCTGGTGACTGGAATCTTGTGACCTCGTCCACTCAAAGCACTGGGCATCATGCCTCAACCATGGCGCTCTCCAGCCACCCGTGGCGCCTACACTACCGTCGCCCAAGCCGAAGAAACAGACGTAGAACTACGGCCATTTAGAATATCTAGCGCCAGTGACAGGACTCCCGAGAAGCCTGTCGATGCCTTTGATGGGGTTGGCAATGGAGCCGAGCCGACGCTGCATGAGCGAGATACGCTTCGCAGAGTATCCGATAAGCTACCATGGAGCGCATTTTTGGTGGCTGTCGTTGAGTTCTGTGAACGGTTTGCGTACTATGGGCTTTCAGGGCCGTTTCAGAACTATATGGCGAATAGTTGGCATGATAAGAATGGGCTTCCGGGCGCGTTAGGTACGAACGAATGACCATTTGAATTAATACTGGACTGATGGTATGTTGAAGGGCTCAATCAATCCGGGGCCACGGCGATGTCGAATTACTTCCAATTTTGGTGCTACTTGACTCCCATCATTGGTAAGTTTTCTCTGGCCTTATATGGGATGTACGCTGACCGTCACAGGCGCCATCATCGCCGACCAATATCTCGGAAAGTACCTGACCATCGTCTACTTCTCCGTCGTTTATATGCTTGGCATTATCATTCTCTTCTTAACCTCGCTCCCCATTTCCATCGAAAACGGCTACGCTTTTGGCGGCCTGATCACTGCTATGGCCGTCATTGGCCTCGGAACCGGAGGCATCAAAGCCAACGTCTCACCACTCATCGCAGAACAGTGTCAAGCCAGTAAACCCTTCGTCAGGACCCTCCGAGGGGGTGAACGGGTGATTGTCGACCCCGCCGTCACGATTCAAAGAATCTACATGATCTTTTACATGTGCATCAATCTCGGGTCTCTGTCTGCTATCGCTACCACTAGCTTGGAAAAGAGTGTTGGGTTCTGGAGCGCTTATTTACTACCGTTAATTACGTTTATGGTTGGCTTTGCGGTTCTCATTTCGGGGAGGAAGGAATATGTCGTGCATCCTCCGAAAGGCGGCGTTGTTACGAATTGCTTCAAGGCGCTCTGGATTGGGATTATGAATAAGGGTAATCTTGATGCCGCAAAGCCTTCTTGCCAAGGGCAGTTTCGACGCAGCTATACGACACCGTGGGATGATCGGTTTGTAGACGAGTTGAAGCGGGCTGTGGTCGCTTGTAAGGTGTTCACGTTTTACCCGATCTATTGGCTCGTTTATAATCAGATGATGAATAACTTCATCTCTCAAGGTAAATGTTTCTCACTCTTCCCTTCTTCTCATTTTCCGTATCTCGAATTTCTTCCGTTCGTCGACTCTCAACGTTGTAATCTTTCCGTAAAAAAGACATCTACACGTCATCAGTATTCGATGCTCCTCCCTTCAAACAGCGGCTAACCCCTCGCAGCCGGGCAAACCCAACTCCACAACATCCCAAACGACATAATGCAAAACATCGACCCCCTCACCATCCTGCTATTCATCCCCCTCCTCGACCGCCTCCTCTACCCCCTCCTCCGCCGCCTCTCCATCCCCTTCCCTCCGATCTCCCGCATCACCGCCGGGTTCCTCCTCGCCAGCCTCGCCATGCTCTACGCCGCCTTCGTCCAACACCTCATCTACACCTCGCCCCCCTGCTATTCCCGCCCATCGGCCTGCGACGCCGCCAAGCTCCCCGCCGGCGGTTTCAGGCCCAACGAGGTCCACGTCGCTGTGCAGACCCCGGCGTATTTGCTCGTAGGCTTGAGTGAGATATTCGCGAGCGTGACGGGCTTGGAGTATGCGTATACGAAGGCGCCGAGGAGTATGAAGAGTTTTATTATGGCGGTTTTCCTGTTAACGAGCGCAGGGGGGAGTCTGTTGGGGGTGCTGTTGGCGCCGAGTGCGAGGGATCCGTGGGTGGGGTGGATGTATGCGGGATTGGCGGTTGTGTGTGTGGGGACGGGGGCGGTGTTTTGGTGGGTTTTCAGGGGGTTGAATGCGTTGGAGGAGGGAATGAATGGGTTAGGTGAAGATGCGGGGATGATGGGCGAAGAGAGGGATGAAGAAGAGGAAAGTTTTATCTCGGAGGTAGACAGGGAGAGGGAGAGGGCGATATAGAGCCCTCAGCGGACGGATCAACAATGTGAAAATGCACTAGGGACGACGAGAAGAGCCAAAATGTCCTATTCTACACCAAAAGTCCACCGAGGGGTGATTCTAGTACTAGCACATGGGTTTGAGTATGTAAGTCTGCCGCTGCTTGAGCTACCTCGGTGCATTTCCAAAAACGCAGGGGTATGTATGGAAGTAAGCCCAACCCATGTCGTTACAGAGCTCATATTTGCTGCAGATTTTCGAAAGCGTATCGAAGCACTGCAAGGAGTTTGTTGATGTGGTCAACCAACTCGCTTGAGCCAGGTCACGACACGCTCGTTTTCCACAAACTTATCATCGCGTGGATTAGTCCTGTCAGGGCCACGATTCGTGTCACATTTGGTGTTTTCTTCCGAACCCCAGGTCCAGTCGCTTCGCTGATCGCCGCGTTCCGTTACACTGTCGAGTACAGTATGGTGAGTAGTTTCGAACGTATCCTGGCATGGATTGGCGCATTTGCAGATGAGAGTGCTACAAATGTGTCAGTAAGCGTCCACAAGATGGGGGAATTTGCTTACAAAGACGCCAGCGACGAGGGAGTATTTTCGTCTGTCTCAACACGGATCTCGTGGGTCTGCTCCAACTCTTTCTGCATCTCCTTTGGCACAAACTCCCCAGAAAGCACGATTTTCTCAACTCGTCGAGTATACGAGCCCATCGTAGTGAGCATGTGCCGCATGATTGATGTCTTACAGCCAAAGCGCAACCACTCCGGCACAACGAAAGACGACGGAGGCGCCACTTCGAGGCGCAAACAACGCGGACGCAACGCCTCAAGCTGTGCACCAAACCAAGCCTTCTCTTTATACTTCGGCGATCCGGGGTACTCTAACTGCAAGAGCGTGTTGAACTTCTCCAACGGGAACTGCAGCTCCAAGGTCCCCAAGGTATTCGCGGTCGGGAATATCTCCATCTTGATCGCGAAACCCTGCAGTAGCTCAGGCTTCGTCGCTACCCACGGCGCATCTCGCTTGAAGACCTTATAAGCATTTGCCGAAACATCCTTAGATACCGCTCCCAGCGTTTTGAGCCCCTGGTTGATGAACCGCGCCTTCCCTCGAAGCTGGCTCGGCTTGTGCAGCGCCGCAGAGATATCGAACACAGGTCCAACAGTGAACAGAATGATACGATCGCGGGCCTTCTGCGGTAAGTCTGGCCATCCTAGCCGTGGCGTAGCGAGGGTCGCCCACTGATGCATATAGAACCACTTGTCATCATAGTACTTCTGAAGAGCTTCTTCGGGGCTCACGGGAGGGGGCTCATTCCTGAGGCGTTGCGCAAACTTGGACCAGTCGGTCTCGATGGGCGGGTCGGAGCCTGGAGGGGGGTTGAGGTCCCAGGAGGACATCCTGAGAGACGGGGATGAGGCCTGCATGTACCGGCGAGAATACTTCGGCGCGCTTTAGGAACTAAATGCGATGTCAGTTTCGCGTTTAGGACGACTGGAACCCTCGCTGGGGAGCCCAGATGGCGTGGTTTGCCGCTGGAGAACGGAGTCTCGATATACATACTCCAGGATGCTGAAAGTTACAATTTCATAGCACGGACGGCGCGGTAATGCTGGGGGCTTCGAGCTTTGCGAAGGTGAGTGAGGAGAAGGTGCTGTTTCCTGCGTGATAGAGAGGTCAGATACAGAGCGACGACGTGCAAATTGACGTTCGACACGGCTGAAGCGACGGCGTTGGCGAGACTCAGTTCGCTAGGTTGACACGGTGAGAGGAGTCTCAGTGGACGTTCTGGGGGTGCAAGCGAAATATCTTCAACGGCAGAATCACAGCGACCGCCGGAGCAGCAACGGATTAGCGTGGCGCAGGTTTTTCCGGAATGTGAGTTGAGTTGAAGATGTTCGCCAGTGCGCTCCAGCTCTCCCACCCTCCGCCTCCATCACGCCGCCCAACTCATTCAACACATCTTCACCAAACCACAGAACAACCTCACCTCCGTACGATGGCGGGCGACGAGATGTCGGAGACATCAGTGGAGACACCAGGTAGCAGAATGGCAGGGGGGCGATTAGAGATGCCCGTTTTGGTAAGCATTCACTAAATTATAGCATAGTCGAAGCTCGCTAACACAGATAGACACATGCCGAGTTTGAAGCGCTCCGCAAGGATATCGTTGAACTATCAAAATTCCACGTGCAAGAAGCATTGGCAGAGATGGATGCGGCACGCCGCGAAGAGATCCAGAATTTCCGCAACAAGCTCGAGGAGATCCAGTCTGCCGTCAATGAAAACACAAAGATGGTGGCATCTTTCCTGTCAACTCTCAATGACATGGAACGTCGTTGGCGTACCAGACCTCTAGGTGTACATGAGAACCAAGACTCCTCCATGGCGGCTCGTCCGCGGATGCATGGAGATATGTATCGCCCGCGAACTCCTCCTTACGTCGCCAACGATAGCGGATATGCGTACGAAACCTTTTCGAACCGTTACATCAGCCCCTCCACCTCTCGTGAGACTTCAGAACTCTCAGACTACCCGTCGTCTTCTGCCGCCTCAGGAAATGCCATCGAGTGCTCACCGGCAGGCTTCCGCGACTACATGCAGGCTATCCAAGCGCTTCGAGAACACGACCCGCGTCAGGCTGATTTCGATGACCTTCCTGAATCCTCGCCGACAACACCCAAGGCTCCTGGATCCAGACGACCGATGCGGCCCCCAGTCGTAACGAAGCGACCTCCAGTCGTAACGAAGCGACCAGTCACAACCGACGACGCACCAGAATTAAAGCGACGTAGAGTATTCCCTGCCCAGAAAGCAGCGCACGTAGCGCCCACGGCGAATCCATTGCATCCTCTCTCTTTCATGAACCTCCTCAGCAAACCACCCAACGCTTACCCGAAACCCAACGAGTACAAATTGTTCCCGGGAAACGTCACCTACGTTATGCAAAAGGATAATTTGGTAGTCGTCTCCTTCCCCGAAAAAGTCCCCCAAGGACTAGAAGCAGCTATTAAAGGGGTCATCGGCGAACTTGAAGCGAGGAGACCAGGATGGCGATCGGCGCCAGGTCTGTTCACTGCCTGGCCTTGCATTTTCAACTACGGTCACGGTGGTGGTAGCACGTGGACGCGCGAGGGACGCTACCGATACGCGTGCCGGTCTTGCTCCTCTCAGGGCAGGCCGTGTATCAAGATGGCCAAGCACGAGGAGGATGAAGATCTCATTGAGGTCACGGCGTTCTCGCTTCATCCGACGCTCCGGAAGGGGTTCTCGCGCGCGCAGCTGGACTACTGGGTCTATGACTCTGAGTACGTTTTCAACTACGACTGCTTCAAGAATGCGCTGAAGTAGTGGGGTACTACTTGCGCATGTGTGGCCGTGGCCTAGGGGTGTGGTATGAAGGGCTCTTGGTGCGGAGAGTTAGGTTATTCTCAGGGTGGGTAGGGTATTGGTGATTTTCATTGGCGATGGTCATTGGTAGAACATTTGTGCTTGGTGCACTCTAGATACCAGTACACGACTCATATTTGACAACGATGGGCATTCGGCGGAGCTGCACGGGGTCTCAGATCCTTTGCTGAGACGAAAGAACCGTTTCTAGCTCTAGGTTGTGAGCATACCTACTTTTCATACTTTCATAATCCATCAATATCATAGTCTAGTCTTTTTCCTTTCTTGTGATGAGCCTGTCACGTAAAGGATATGAGGCGTGCTCTGCAGGTGCTGTCTTCGACGAAGAGGTGAGGATGTAGAGGAGCAGGAGAGATATCCGGGGGAAGGTGAAGCGCCACACCGCTCCTCCTTAAGACTAGCTTCCTCACTTGAAAAGTGAGTTGACCAAGTACATTTCAGCTAGCATAGCTCGAGGCGTTAGCTCTTCACTTGCGTCTTCGAAAGATTCTCTTAGACTTATATAACCACTCGTACTTCCTGCTTTTCTTCCTCCTCTACTCCACCGACTTCGTCCACCTCTAAATCCTTCGCGATGATCTTGCTCATCCGGTCTTGACTTCAAGCAACACCTTAAGGCCTTCGCGCTTCGGAGCCGCGGATCTGCCTCGTTCAACAAGCCAGCGCGAGGCCAAGGCATCGCACGGTCTGGCGAAGGAGCTTAACACAGCTTAACCTCCATCGTCATATCGCAGACTCAGCTCACGCGTAAGTTCTTACTCCTTCCACTCTGCACAACTACATGCCTTCTACTGACGCTTTAATGTCAGAATCCACATTCAATCGACAGCTTTCTAATTGAGCTACCGATTTGCGAGCCCAGACGCGCTGGAGCCTACTCCTTTTTCGGAACAGATTGCCAAGCCCCTAGGGCGAGGCAGATTAAAGTAATAAGGTAGGTTTTCTTTATGGGGTGTGCTGACGGGAATGGAAGAAATACGCTGACCTTTAGATGGCAAGATGCAAGCACTACCTGACCAAGATTTGGCCAGTCGATTGGCTGCACATGAGAGTGAGGTCGACAGGATTATACGTATGTTTGGGCCGCATTCTCCTAAATTCAAGCCTTGCTCTCCTAAAATTCATATTCCATATCTATATGATTCAGAGAAAGATATTCCACAACTTGAGTACCCTGGAGCCCGACCGCCTGAAGACGAAGAAGTCCTACCATCTGAAGGCGAAGATTCCCTACCGTATGAAGACGAAGACATCTCATCACTCGAGGAGAAAGACATGCCGTCACCAAAGGATAAATTCGACCCCGCCGAGAGGTCGCAAGAAGCCCACTTTCACGGCCTTGCCCTCCCAACGCGTGAAAACGTTGTCGCTTCCGGAATCTTGGATGAGCTAGCTCCAACCATTCGAGATTTGGTTGCAGAACATGGTGTTTCATGGCTTGGAGACTGGCTAGATTTGATGTTGGAGGAATACGACAAGTGTTTGCAGGGCCTAACGATAGACGAGATGATGCGGCTGTTACTACCAGCGCGTGAACATGAGGACGAACCATCATGGTTCTTGAAGGAGCTAGCCTCTACGAAGTACTATCTCAACTTGCCGTTCGGGGGACCTCCTCGCATTACGATTATGGAAGACCCATTCATCCCAGAAGCTATGTCGCGTGGAAGGTCATACTATCTGCATCTGGCATGTGGTGGGAAACCGGCGTACATTGAGAGGATATTAATCATCTCGAATGAAGAGCTGCGCTTGCGCAAGAATAATGATTTCAAAGATCAAGATACGGGCAGAGATGATAGGTCGATGACTTTGGGTCGCGAGGATGAGGACAAGCGCACGGACTATGAGAAGCCAAAACCCAGACGCGAACACAAGAAAAGAATTCCTTTCAAGATGACTCGAACCCATCAGAGGCTCTTCGAAGCGATCCATATGGATTCAACGGATGCTACAGACGGAGATTCCTCCACGGTATCCACCACCGAAAACTCCGCAACGGATTTTCCTTCTCCAGAATATCATTCCGAAGTTAAGCTTGAAGACGTCAGCCACATGGATCCCATGATGGAGAAGTCGCAATTAAAGATGGGGGATGTCAAGTCTACAATGCAGGCCTCCATGGATCTCAAAATGGAGGATATGCGATCCGAGATGGAGGATTTCAAGTCTATTCTCCAGGCCTCCGTGGTGTCTAAGACGAACAGCCTGCGATCTGAGATGGATGAGAATGAGGCAAGGATCCAATTCTCTGTAGACTGCAAGTTGGCAAATATGCAGTCAGATTTGGCGGACATCAAGTCTCTGGCTCAGGCATCCATACAGTCCAAAGAGGTGGAGGTCATGAGATCTAAGATTCAAGGCCTGGAGTCAAATTTAGAGCGCATGACTGGAAGCTACGACCACATCTTGGAGGGACTGCGTGGAACTGGCAAACGTCCGAGACCACTTCAAGATCTGTCTGAGAGTCGACGTGAGGGAGTTGAGGATTGGCATGGAGATGTCGAGCAGGAACAGTGCAGGAAGCGCCAGCGGCAGCAGGAACCAGACACTTCTTCCAAGCTTCCGCGTAAGTCGGTCAACAGCGGTGGCGACTGGGTGCTCAAATACGGCCCTGGTTTGAAGCTCTACTGTTGAAGCGGCGAGGTTTCTTGGTGTGCTGATGATCAAGACTAAATTCACATTTCCACTATGAGGTTACTATTTAGCCTTCAAGCTAGATCCACTTCCATAGACCAAAATAAAAAGGGGCTATTAGTTTCAATATTATTCCAATTTCTATACCAATCTGCTCATCAAATCTGTTGTATTACCTCCCCCTCCAATTTAACTCCTCCAGCAATAGAGAGACGGGTTATAAATCTGTGAACACTCGTTTGACACTGGTTGGGGTAGCCCTATGGGATTTCAGCGATATAGGCACGACGTTAAGTCCCAAGCCGTTCAAGCTAGACTGCCTCTTGGCTGACTGGCTACTTAGTAGCTGGCGAGGCGGGTCCGAGGGTCGAGTCAGCGGTGGTAACGGGCTTAACCGCAGGAGGAGGAGTCGTCTCCTCTGGTTTCCACACCAGCACTTTCTCCTTCACCGGCACCTTCACCATATCCGGCTTCTCATACGGAATCCCCCATGCAACATCGCACACATGATTCTTATCGTTACATCCCGCCTGTTTATGCTCCACATAATAGACCTTCAACATTCCCTCATTCCCAGCGTGCTTGTCTGGCGGCAAGAGGAGCAGTACTGGTTCCTTGCACTTGTGCTTTAGGCCAGCCTTGAGGGTCTCAATGATTTGGAGGCCAGAGAGGTGGTATTTAGTGCCCTCGAGGAAAACGCACACGCCGTCGTTCTCCTTGTGTGAAGGTAGTTGTGTGAAGATACCTTCTCTTATATAGAGACTGAAATAGACAATTGGTGGGCTGTATGTTTCAGTATGTTGAGATGAACCGCGGTTGAGGTACATTGGAATCTTTCAACCATGTTTCTTTTCCTTTCCAAATCAGAGCGCATTCTATCAAGCAATACCCTACGAAGCACGCAGACCACGTTCTACTAAAGCATTGGTAACACCACCAAAGAAAAGTGGGCGTCAGTCTCGTAGAACAACTGAACCGTTCCCAGGTCATCAAAGCACATGACTCCGTCGGACCGGCATCCATCCATTTAAAACCATGGCACCCTTTAGCGAGACCATAGACACATTCAAGCAGAAAGAAAATCAGGCTGTCACCACCTTCTATGCCTTTTCCATCCTCGGTTACATCCCCTTGACGGCATAGAAACCGGCAAAGACTGCGACCGCCTTCAACTGGATTCTGCGTGCGAACTCACCAAGTCGTACCACCGCTGGTGTATTTTACGATGCTTGCGACATTAATACAACAGTCAGTGTATTCCTGATAGTTAGCACGATGGTCTGAAAGTGGAAGAAAACTATGCCGTGGATTGGATACCGAATCAGCCATCTTGTGCGACCGTCCGTTCGAAGCGCAGATCAACAGATGTGCAGAGCAGATGCATGACTTTGGAGAGGGATATGACCCTTGAAATGATCTGAAACCAAAGAAATATCATAACAAAGGTGTGAAATGAGATTTCAATATAAAACGAAAACGATGGTAGACATAAAGCCCGTCTGCGGTACAGCGGCAGCACCTTGGCTCCAGCTTCTGCCTGATGATACCCAAAACATGCCTCAACTCAAGATAGATGTAACTTTTCATGAAAACCATCCAACTATTACTTCCAAATCCCTCTCAGCCCATCAGAAGACTCCCCCAACACAGGATCTCTCATCGGCAGACCCACTTCTTCCTTCCCCTCTCCACCTACACAGAAATCCCACTGGCCTCCCTTCGGATACGCTCCTAACATGACAAACCCCGATACATCAATCTCATCCAAGTCCACCCCACCAACCCCTCTCCCCTCTCCCGGCGTCAAAATCTCAAACGGCATCTCAGGCGTCGCATTGAAAGTCTTGTGCGACACACCGGCCGGAATGACAAAGACGTCTCCTGGCTTCGTATCGATTTCTACTCCACCATTTTCATGGTCTGCAGCGGGGTCTTCTGTGGCTGTCAAGTCCGACGCGCCGAATCGGACCCGGGCACGGCCGTTTAAGATGACCATTGTCTCGTGGGTTTTCGAGTGGTAATGCGCGCGCTGGGAGGTGGCGTAGCGGATGACCCATTGCGTTTCCCAGCCGTTGTCTTCGAAGATTTTGGAGGCTTTCGAAGGGGAGAGCTGAGATGTGTCCACTAGGCCAGGGTAGTGCAAGAGTGGGTAAGAGGAGTTGGGAGTCTGTGGGGTTGGACGGAGTTGGTACGCAATTGGTTTCGCCTCTTTCAGACCTGATTGTCGGGCCATATTGGTCTTGTGTAATGGTTGCAGAGCTGATATGCGTATGATACAAAATGGCCCTGAGGTTGCGGATGTTGTGTGTCGTTGAGGCGAGGTGTCGTCGACTGTATCTTTAGTCTCTAAAGCAGTTTGGCACTAATGATATGATGCTCCGCCACGCCTTATACTCTACAAGCAGATAGACTTTTCTCGGTACTTCACGTTGTATCCATCTCCCTGCTGAGGAACCAGAATATGAATCCCTGAAATGGTATAAACAAGGCCGGTTCCATTCTGTATGATCGCCAATCACGTCACTAAATCGCGTTGGATTCACAGTATTAGGACACAAGTTTGGGCAGGCTTTTCATCTCTTCCAGATTTATATACTGAAGAACCACAAACAGCGACAAGCATGTTGAATGCAAGCATGCGAAACTTCTCTAATCTAAGCTGTTGAGGACTTTACGTGTGATTGGAATTTTAAAACGCTCTGAAGCACCGCAAGCGGTGGCGACTGTGTTTTGGCAAGGCACTGTACGTTGAGTTGAGCACCTGTTCCTTTGAGAACAAACTGACGGAGAAATGAGGGACTGCAGGTATCCCTTTCGTCAGAGAAGTGTGACATTTGTCCAGCGCGAAAGCGCCCGTTGCTCAAATGACTCGACTTGACCGGCCTCTTCGCAATGCATTCAATACCCACTGCCTCAAAAGCAGACCGAAGTCGAGAGCGAATCTCATTACCCCTGTGCCTACGATCTTACTTCAGACACACGTTGACAGTCTTGAGATTTGGGAATCTTTCAGCGCGCGAGGATGCAATGTTCAATAGCTGCGGAATACCGTGCGTGAGTACCTTATTTAGGTGGAGGGATACACTCGGGTTGCAGCACTACAACCTAGGGTCAGCAACTCATATGCAGTAACGTATCAGGATAACATGCTGATACAGGAGGAAGTAACAGGTAGTGCAACAGCAGTGCTGCAGCACGGTATCAGTACTGTATCAGGAAACAGGATGAATCAAGTAACGCGTCAGGAAGAGATACCACGTTATGCCCCCGGGGCTGGCCCCCCTCCTTCCCCTAGTATATAAACAACGAGCTAGACACCCATAGAAATCAGAGTTCACATCAATTTCAACCTGAGTGATACGATGGATGGCGGTAGGAATTCCGAAAGACACGTAGGTATGACAGCGGAATCATCGGTCTCAAGCCAGGCTGGACCCATAAGGCCTTTGTAGCATGTTCAGAGAGTCTCTAATTTCTCGAAGGCTCTCAATGATCCCATGAAACAATCTCTGTTGTCGTTGCGTGTCATTCCATGATACCGTAGCTCAACCCTCAGATTCTTCAAAGTCCGTCGTTGAAAGTGGAGAAAATGTTTCAAAGGCCTCGGGCCAACCAATGCATCTTCTTCTCTTCTAGCTAGGGACACTCCAGGGATATCCTTTAGAGTATGTCCAAATGTCTCCAGAGCTTTACAGGAGCGTATCAATTGCTCTGTAGTTTGCTTTGTCAAGAAGGTGTCCTCCATATCGATGGTAGCTAGGTTCGACGGCGCAGGCTTTTTAGGACGCCACTCTCTTGATGCTTGGATGAATGTGCCGCTCAAGGTGCGGAGCGAGGGAACAGATAACAAACAACCGATGCATTTAGTGCACCGCCTTTTGGCCCAAGGCCGAGTAAGATCTTCTTTAGGCACCTTAAAGGGTTCGCTTTTAGGGTAAAGTCCCAGCGGAGGAATGGGGTGTTCGGCATCCCCAATACATGGAGTTCTTCGAGGCTAGGAAGGAGGCTAAGAAGTAGAATAACGTCTGCATCTGCATAGCCTTGATAATGCATTCGCAGCCAGTCCTTCACGATTCAGCTGGATATGCCCATGCGCTGCTCTCAGATACAGCGCACACCCGATAGTTACGATAATGACGATGACGTAAGGGGTTATCGTCATCGTCATTGTTGTATAGTTCATGGTCCGAAGGCTCGTCCACAATTGTCGCAAATTCCACCTTTCTTTCTACGAAGTTGCCGGTATTATCTTCATCTTCGATGTATAGGAATCGATTGTAGCTAACCTCCTCGATTCTAAAATACTCCGTCTTAATATCTCCGGCCTCGGCATCGGCGGCAATGAGGCCAATCTGTTTCGCCTTATTCACAAAGAACGTTTTATCCCTTTCGGAAGATTGCATCCCGTTCCTATGTTGTTTATGAAATGCTAGCTCTGTTCTCCACCTCCTGAGATCGACTCTCTTGACCAATTTTGCCAAGTCCGGGCGCTGTGCAATCGTTCTTAGAAACGGCCTGAACGAACGCTGATGGGTCGAGCTATCGCAGTTGGAGTAAGACTGGTATAGACGTGGAATTGCTACGGCGTTGAGATGGCGAGAAACGCACGAGGTACGCGAAAGCTCGGCCTGATCGGGAATATATGAGACTACCTCAGCGATGAGCTCGACGGGTAAATCTGGTGTGGGACCTCTGGAAGTTGAGAAGAGTGATGGATAGAGGAGGGAAGAGTCGGGTGAGGGAAAGGTTCACGCTCAGATGTAGCTGCTAGAGACGCTAACCTTATTATCTAGGCGTAGGTAGCACGAAAACACGTGAGCTACCACCTAAAGAGTATGACATCCCAAATAAAATCACTTAGCAAGCATCCTGTGGTTTCGAACCCTAGTCCTTTGGCAAGATAGTTGTGTAAAGCAAAAGGAAAGGATCCCAGAGGACATGGTAGCAGACGCGTATCCGAAGGGCGTCGCTAGTAGGCTATTTGGCAACTTTCCTATAATGCCCGAGGACTTACAAGGAACACATACATTGCAAAATCCTCATACCTAGTTGGGACCTCAAATAAGGTGGATGCCATTGACGAAGTGGTAGGCGCTTGAAGGTTGGTTCGAAGGAATGTTTCCGTGGTTTATTCGCCGTAGCGAGGAGCAAGCGAGCTATAAAAGGTCCTACCGAGCTCAACCTAGCTCTGGAATTATTTTATGACTCTACGGTGCATCCTCTAGTGCCTGCATCTTCGAGTGCATGGCCTCCCACTTCGCCCATTCGCCTTCAGGTATCCTTCCCTTCAGCGGTAGCCGACCGCCTTCCACAGTCCCCATTCCGAGGACCTGATATATAGCCTCTCTTATGCCCAATATGCCGAACTTCACAATGAACTCCCACGCCTGACTGACAACGAACTGCTGGGATTGAATCTCTTGCAACGCTTTCGGCTCAATTGGCCTCTTCTCTGCCAGATCCATTAGGCGAGCTACAGCCCTGGGGTAGTATGCAGCTAGGCCATCGATGACACCTGCGGCGCCGAAGAGAACGATAGGGCCGAGTTGTGATCCAATTCCACTGTATACGCGGAACTTCTCGTGGTCGATGCTGGGGTCGGTAGACACTTGCGTGTGGTAGGAGACGTTACCATGAGACCTGATATCATCTCGTTAGCTAACGTCTCTTCATTGTGAATAATTCGACAGTTCTTACAGCTTACACCCTACTATGTTCGGATGTTGTGCCAGATATGCATAAGTCTCCGGCGTCACCATGAGGTTGTTCGTCACGCCAGGGTAGTTGTAACTGCGCGAACTCCATTAGCCATCAACCCCACGATCAGCCACGAATCCTATCCTACATCAAGATAGGGATTGGGCTCTTATCTGCCACAACCGTAAACCACTCTTTTAGATTTTCCTGATTCACAGCAGCTCCAAAATACCCCGGTGCTAGCACAAGCCCCCATTGTGCACCCGCTTTCCCCAGATCTTCTAACCACTCGAGCACCTCATCGACCGAGTTGACCAGTATGCCGGCCATGATGGGGTAGTCTGGGAAACCGGCATCATTCATGCCCTTGCGCACGCCTGCGGTCAAGCTGATACGTTCGTCGCGGGAGAGGTGTATCGCCTCAGCGGTTGAGCCGAGGAGGACAAGGCCGCGGATGCCATTCTTCGCGAGGTGGACGCTGTGTTTGACCTGGGTGTCGATGTCGACGGCGGGTTGGAGGGATTGGCTGGAGGAAGCGGGTTTGAAGAAAGTCGGGGAGGGTACCCAGACGCCGGTTGGGGGGGTACGTGCGGTTGGCATGGTGTGGAAATTACTTTGACTTGATCAACGACACTTCCGCGATACGTTTCATCGATTCTACACGTACGAATTATCATCTTCCTATACTAAATGCATCTCGCGTTTTCGGTATATCTCCTCCGAAGACGTGCCGGGTTCGGGCCATACCGAAGACACGACTTGCTGGAAACTCACTACTACCCCGCGTGTCCCCACTACCGACATCAGTGTTGAAGGGAGCTCGGCCCAAAAATGGTCCTTGTTCAATTAGCTAGTTCTCGTTCGTGGCTAGAGACGAGGCTGTTTTAGATGTATGCACAAAGGTATAAATGAGAGGAAAGATGAGTATATTTTCGGTGCTGTGGCAGTCTTGCATAATGCTACGTTATTCTCTCAAGGAGCATGTTATGACGAGTAGCTCTATAGCTCGGTCAATCTAATACCGGGTCTTTAGCGGGTCCATCACAGAGCAACGTCCTGGACAGTGACGCTGTCCATCATACACCAATACTCTTTCTGCGACCGCCAAACTCGGCACTACTGGCAGTTTCTTTCTTCAAAAGATCTTATTTATCAAGTACAAAGAAATTAGAAAGACTTTTCTTCCACTTTATCCTTATAGAAATACACGTAATGGGTAAAATAGCGACCATAGAATACTTCCGCGTGCCCCCACGCTGGCTGTTCGTTAAAATCACCGACGATGCCGGAAACACTGGCTGGGGCGAAGCATCACTCGAAGGACATACCCAAGCAGTAGAAGGATGTCTCGATGCATGGATTGAGCGCTATATCGGATTTGAAGCGGAGTAAGTCCCTAACTTCCAACCTTGAGGTCATTCTGACACCCCAATCAGTGAGATCGAGCATATTTGGCAGATGTCATGGCGGACGAGCTTCTATAGGGGTGGCCCTGTTTTCATGAGTGCATTGGCTGGTATCGATATTGCGCTGTGGGACTTGAAGGGTAAGTGTTGATCAAGTCGCAATATGATGAATTTGGAACTGACTTCTTCTCAGCTAGGAAGCTCGGCGTACCCATCTACCAACTCCTCGGAGGCAAAGTCCGCGACAAACTCAAAGTCTACGCCTGGATTGGCGGCGACCGTCCAGGAGACATCGAGAAACAAGCGTAAGTTCCCCCACCGCCCCCCCGGCTCTCCTCCTAAAACACCATCACCACCCTATTCTATCTCACATCCCCAAGCCTGGCACGCAAAGCCCAGGGTTTCCTTTCCGTGAAAATGAACGGCACCGAAGACCTCGGCTGGCTTGATTCTCCCGCCGCGCTGAACGATTGCGTCGAGCGCCTCAAAGCCGTCAAAGCCCTCGGTATGGACGCCGGCATCGACTTCCACGGCCGCGTGCACAAACCCATGGCCAAGCAGCTTGCAAAAGCCCTCGAGCCCCATTTCCCCCTCTTCATCGAGGAACCGCTACTCTCCGAGCACATTGGCGGCATCACCCAAATCTCCCAGCTCACCGGCACGCCCATCGCGCTCGGCGAGCGGCTTCACAGTCGCTGGGACGTCCGCCCCTTCCTCGAAGCCGGCTGCGTGGATATCCTGCAGCCGGACATCAGCCACGTAGGCGGGATCTCAGAAATGAAGAAGATAGCGGCGATGTGCGAGACGTACGATGTGGCTGTGGCGCCGCACTGTCCGCTAGGGCCGATTGCGTTGGCGGCAAATGTGCAGGTGGATGCTGTGATGCCGAACTTTGCGATTCAAGAGATGAGTCTGGGGATCCATTACAATGCGGGGAGTCAGGATCTGACGAGTTATGTGAAGAATCCTGAGGTGTGGGATGTGAAGGATGGGTATATTGAGTTGTTGAAAGGGCCGGGGTTGGGGATTGAGGTTGATGAGGCGCAGGTGAGGAAGCTGTCGAAGAATGCGAAGGCTTGGGTGAGTCCGGGGTTTATTGGGCCGGGTGGGGAGGTTAGGGAGTGGTAGAGTTCTGGGTAGATAATGTGTAACGATGCCGAAATCCCTAGATTGGATGGATGGGGGCCCCTTTGAACCACTCCTGGAAATGCCCTATAGATGTTAGATCTTTGATTGGGTAGGAATAAGTCTACTGGTCCTTATTCGCTGGGTTTAGATAGACGTACAAATGCGAGCCTTGGGCACTCAAACGTATCCGGAGTCGGTTAGAAAATACTCAGAAAGGTTGCCTCCGTCGCGAACTACTTGGGAGTCTTGGTTCCAAAATGCTCTCACATTCTTTGTATCATCCCACACTCCTTTCACGTAGCACACCGCTCGCATGTCCATATGTTATAGGGCTGAAACAGCCCGAAAGCGTGACCATGCATAATGCCAAGAAGTTACAGATATGAAACCTGGGTGGAATAGACTTCCTCATTCAGAACTCTAGCAACGTCAATTCAGAAAGAAATTATCATTGCATTTGTCCGGCCGTTGCAATCGTGACAGGATCCTGATGGCAGCCTCGAAAATTCGCTCATGAAGACCGGTTTACCAATATAAGCTCCATCCGAGTCCTCCGACCCCCACTGCTATCCCGAGGCATACTGTCAAGGTGCCAAATTCGGGCCTGTTCGTCCTTCCGACATTACCAATGACACCCTGCCCATCACCATTACCGTTGCTCTTGCCACCATTGTTGTTCTGGCCAGGATTTCCCACGGTGCCTCCGCCGCCATTACCTCCGCCGCCATTACCTCCGCCTCCATTGTTATTAGTCCCGCTGATTGAGACCTCGCCACCAATGTACGGTTGGAAGGGAGGGTTGTTAATGCTCGTAAGTTGCTCAGCATCGCTAAGCAACTTGTTTTCCAGCAAAGGGCAGGCTACACGGCCGCCATTGGCGTTCACGGGCCCTGGAATTGGCTTGACGAGGATCTGCGTTGCTGGAGGAAATGCCACAATCCCATTTGTAACTGTGATTGGTAGGTTGAAGATGGTGTAGAAGTTTGACCCGTTCAGCCGGTAATTCTGGTGGATCGAGATGTTGTAGTCTCCTCTCGCAGTGCCCGTGGTATCTTGCCCGTCCCCAGTCAGGCAGTCGGGCCACTCAAAGTTGACATGCTTAACGGTGCTACCAGGTTCCTGGGCCATGATGTCGGCGAAGGGCGGGAGAGAGCCAGTTCCATTTGAAATGGTGAAGTTTTTCTGGGTGGAGTAGGATGTGAGGAAGAGAGTGATGTTGAAAATCTGCGTGAGAGGGTCGGCATTATTCGGTGGCTGCGGTAGACGGCCATCGCCTGAGATGTCGAGCGCAACTTGGAGAAAGTCCCCGCCTTCGGGGGTAAAAGGTTGAGGCTGTGATGGCTATCAGGACATCTTTCTTTTCGACTAATGGTGAAGGAGGCAGGCATACCGAATCGAGAATTGCAAGACCAGGCGTATAAATCTGTCCCCCGACGATGGTAAAGTTGCCATCGTTTGTAGCATAAGACAGACGACATAAGCAAAAAGAAGCAATGACAGCGCGGATAGGTAAAGAAGCAATACGACTGAACATCACGAACAGAGATCTCTCAAAGACCCGAAATTAGAGGGATATCCGGCTGTTCAAGAAAATGAGATGGGCTCGACGGGAGAACATCGATGGAGCAACCTGCTCGTGCATGAAGTTTGTCCATCGCATGATGGTCCAGTGGTGCGGCGGCCTGGGTAGCCTCTCGGTCTCTATGGCATATATCACTTTGTCCGGGGGTATATCTGAAAACAGGTTGTTGGGACTGAGGGGTGATACCCATTGCGAGTGATCGACGCGAGATGCCCTCAGGTGTCGGAGGTTGACGGTGACGAGTTTGAGGCAAGGATAGGGGCCGGGGTGCAAGATATCTAGATCATGTGATTTCAATTTGGGGGCTAGTGCACAGACTCCGGTTGTTGATTCCTCCGAGGTGATTGGAATCACCCGCAGCCTGGCACGCCTGGTAGGTAATGAGATTCTCAGCCTTCTTGCGAGACGTTCGGTATGAACCTCTCCTTCTTTCAACTCAACAACTAGAAACCATGTTTGCCCCTTTCAGAAGCCAGTCAAGCAACCATTCAGCATGGAAACCGGAGCCTACATACCGGGGTACATACAGCATACCTTCCACATGTCCAGTGATAATGGGCTTATGCGTGTGGACGGCCGTCCACCCTAACTTGCCGGAGCATGGCAAACTTTCCAGTCAACGATGGCGAAGATTTGGATGGCTTTTTGCAGGCCTGCTAGCTCCCGAGATAGTGGGAGTCGAAACTCCATGCGTTCCTTTATTCTTCAGGCTGATACAATATCAGGTCACGTTTACTGCTTTTCGGGAGCGACGAGAAGCTCTTGGTATCTGCAACTACATGCACAATCTCCAGGGGCTGGAACCTTTAGTTCCACTTCATAAGAACATTTTCAATGACATGAAAAGAATGAGGGGGAGAGGAGATGTATCGTCTGTAGATATCATCGAGGTAGGCAGCGAACGTTGCAGCAAGCTTGCTTCCCTTTTCAGCCCACCAGCATATGTCTAGCTGGCAACATCCATTCCATTTCTGCTTCGTTTCGTTGTGTAAGATCTTCTTGGTAGTTGTTGCCATCTCAACTAAGTCTTATTGTGCATTGCCTAATTCAGCCTTGCGTATGTCCTTGTCTTACCCAAATGTTAGATATAGGAAGATCTTCCTAGCCTCGAAATCTCTTTGTACCATGAGAAGCACCTCTGGACATTAGTCCACGGCTTCTACGTTATAATGGGTGGATTGCAATGGACGCCAGCGATGCTAAGCAGCCGTTCCTTCCAAATGGTCTCCAACACGTCGTTCTCACACAAGATGGCCTTCGACTTGTCGTACAGATGGAACCGCGGCTTATTCTAGATATCTCGAAAGAAGACATTGAAGATAAAGAGAAAGCAAATGGCCTGGCCAAATTCATCGTATGCTTTCAGGCGTTATGGTTCTGCATTGTCTGTATTGCGCGAGTAGCTCAAGGCCTTCAGATCAGTATACTGGAACTCAACGTCTTCGCGCATGCAATTTGCACGCTACTTATCTACCTGCTTTGGTGGGATAAGCCGCTGGATTTTCAAGAGCCCACCTTGATCAGAGGAGAAGATGCTCATCCCATCTGTGCCTTTTTCTCTGTGATGAAGGGTAGTCTAGGTGACGATGCTTTGCCTTGGCAAAAAGCTGTCTCTGGCAACTTCTCAGATAAGGAGATCATAGTACTGTCAGGATGGGGCAGGACGAGCAACAACGCCAGCATAGAGTCTGATACGGCCGTCTTGGTTGAAGCTGTACACACGGACGCTGTAGGACCGGGCTCAACCCTGAGACTTCCACCAGACCACGCCTATTATAACATCCGAGTTTCATTTCGCTATTGTGACCATCCCCAGGGAACTTACATTGAGCTAGATGAGATACGCTCTCGTTTATGGAGGCTAGCATCAGAGGCGTTACAAAAATGTCCGAACTCGAACCTCAGAATTAGTTCACGGAGCGTGACGTATATCGTAGATCGAAGGAGACCTGAGGTATCCACAGTGTCCATTGATGGAGAGCGGCCGTCTTTTGCCGTGAAGAGACGTCTCAGATCCGACTTGTTTAAGAACCTCATCCTCGAAGCAGGCCACACACTTGAGATTGCATCAACGCTCGCTGGATTTATATATGGTGGGCTGCACAGTTTGGCATGGACAGCACCTTTTGCATCTCATACGCACCGAATATTATGGCAAATCTCGGGCGTGGCAATTGCCGCTACTGGTCCAGCTGCGATTGCGATATCAGTCGCCTCTCAAAAGTCCTATTATTCAGGCCGCTCGCGTGCAACAATGCATGAGGACGCACTTCTAAGGTTGTCGGATGGCCTGCTTCTGTTATCCATACCCATTTCTTTCCTGTATCTCTTTTCAAGGACATACTTAGTTGTCGAATGCTTCCTCAACATTGCAAGACTCCCGGAAGGAGTGTATAGGCAACCAAACTGGTCCTAGTAGAATATGTTCCGCATATTGGTTGATTGTTGTCCACTTCATAACTCGAACCGCTCCTTTTGTTTCTCAAGCCGATCCATCGACGCCGATGAGAGTGTTGTTCTCCATCTTCGTCACAGGACGTTGCCGGGAAGAGGAGTCAAATATTCTACGGAGAGAAAACCGCTCGCCCCACCTTTCTGCGGGGCTTTAACGACTCTCACGATGCAGCTCATCGCTGTTTATGTTTGAACGAAGCTCCATGTATCCGAGATACTCTCACGGCGAGACTCCAATTTCCTCCTGAAACGACTTTCTCATTCTTCTATCAAATTCTCCTTCTACCAATATAGCTTTCAACATACCCCATCATCCCCAAAATGGTCCCCACCGACCCACCCTCCCGTCCGCCTTTCTCCTCTCTCCCCCTCGACCCTTCAGGCCCAGCAGGCAATGCGTGGGGCCTATACGGCCCCGAAGACGCTCTCGGCGCACTGAACATGCTCACGCCCGCAGTCGTAGCCGCGGCCGCAACTGAGATCAAAACTGGAGAGCGGGTAAGCCTTGATTGGCACCTCAACAAGCCGAGCCACCCAAGCTTTGGCCGGAGCCCGTTTGAGTGGAAGCTGGTGAACCGGAGTAAAGTATGCAGCGCTCTTTGCTGGTGTGGCATGTGTATGGGGGGATTGGTGGGACAGTGTTGACAGTACAAAGCCAGACGGCGAGAAGCGCACAGTGAATGACGATGTATTGACTTTCAATACCCAATGTAGCAGCCAGTGGGATGGGTTCAGACACTACGGTGAGTCTTTCTTCATGGCAAGAGATATCGAGGAATTAGAAAAGAATTGACCTCGTGACTGCTCACTGCAGGGTACCAAAAGGCCAAACGGTACTACAACGGCCACGTGCAAGAGGAATTAGATGATCCGAACGTGATAGGCATAGACGGTAAACCAATCTCAACTTCTCATCTCCATCTCAACCCTTTGACTCTATTTCAACCTTCACTATCATCTCAACCTCTTCCCTCCACCTCAAGCCTCTACCCCGCCCCCTTCCCCCCAAGATCAATTTGAACAAGCCCCAAACTCACCCCCTCCCAGCCTGGGTCTCCGCCGGCGGCATCACAACCCGCGGCATCCTCCTCGACTACCCCCGCTTCTGCACCGCCCACTCCCTCACCCTCTCCCCGCTCACCAGCACCTCCATCCCCTTCGCCCACATTCAAGCCATGCTCGCCGAAACCCACACCGTCCCCCGCGCTGGCGACATCCTCCTCCTCCGCTCCGGCTTCACCCTCGCCTACGAATCCCTCCCCCCCGATGACCAAAACGCGCTCGCCACCCGCCCCTCCCCCGACTTCATCGGCCTTGAGCCCTCCCTCGCCGTGCTGCGCTGGATCTGGGAAAGCGGGTTCTGCGCGGTGGCTTCCGACGCGCCGTCGTTTGAGCGCGCGCCGATTGCGGGGCCGCACACGGCTGCGGGGGGCGTGTGGAAAGGGGAGAGCTTTGAGGAGGAGATGCAGGGCGGGGGGTTGTTGCATCAGTGGTTGCTGGCTGGGTGGGGGGTGCCCATTGGGGAGCTGTTTGATCTGGAGGAGCTGGGGCGGGTGTGTGCGGAGAAGGGGCGGTGGAGCTTTTTTGTGGCGAGTGTGCCGTTGAAAGTGCCCGGCGGGGTGGCGAGCCCGCCGAATGCGGTGGCGATATTTTAGGGGTGGGGAAAAGGGGTGGTTCATGTTGTTGCGAAAGGGGAAGGGTGAGTAGATAGAGGGGTATATTTTGCTGTTAAGATGAAAAGACATGGAAATGGGGTCAAGATTTTCATAGTTTTGTTAGCAGTGGCTGGGTTAGATCTGTGTATACAGGTGGCACACAGAGCTTCAGCTACAGTACCAGAACAGTTCGAAGTGGAAGTTCGGGGATCGTATTGGTATCAGGTAGTTCGACATGGAGGGCGCGCATCGAGACCAGCTGACTATTCGTCTTCGTCCGGATCATACATATCCAACCCTTGGAAGACAGCCTGGGGTGGTTGCGTTGGCCTTGCACCAGACACATACGCGCTTTCGCGTCGTCGCGCCTCGGCCTCCCTCTCTTGTTGCTCCTGTTTCTCGCGCTCCACCTCTTCGGCTCGTCTCTTATCCTCGGCCTCCTGCTCGGCAGGCCCCAGCACTGTCGCTGGATCCTGGCCTCGATTGATCATGCCCTGGATATGGCCAAGTGCACCTCCCCGGATTATATTGTCAGTGGGCCACGGCATGAATGGTGCTCGCGATGCCTCCTCTAACCAGTCCTTTTGCGCTTGTGTCAAGGTAGACTGAGCCTTCCCGTCGCCCTTTTCCTTTGCAGGGTCATCGTTTGCGCCCCGATTCGCTGGTGTGCCCACTCCATTGGACATGTTGACGTCGGCCTGATCTGTTTGTTCCGGAGGCGCAACCTCTTTTGCAGGTGGTGGGCGAATTGCTGATGGTGCTGTGTATTTAGCTAGATTTTTTGCGAACTGCAGCACTTCGTCGAAGGGCACATGGCGCGACGAAGCTGGGAAGGTGGTTGCGGGCGTAGCTAGGAGCTCCTTGCGCAAGTCGGCGAGGGCTGTGAGAGAGCCTTTCAGCTGTCCCTCTAAAGAAGTGACTGTCTGGCGGAGGGAGAGAATGCGAGCATAGTTGGCCTGGTGGACTGCTACTGCATAGCTTGTCAGATCTGTGTACAGAACATCGAAGGCGGCTCACATTGCTCCAGGCCCTTGCTCAATTCATCGTCGGCTGCTACGAGGTTAACGGCGGCCTGGGTTGAGGGATTGTAGGATGTAATTGAGTCTATCAGGGTGTTGAGGGCGGTTTCGACGCGCTGGAACTGCGCCTGGAGAATAGCATCCATGGTGGAGCGCGCAGTTCTGGGGGAGAAGTGGTGAGGTGAAGCTCAAAGAAGTTGAAGCAGTCGGGGGAGCACGATGTAGGTGCGACCTGGCTATACTGCGTGGCGCTACTGTGACACAGCACATGGATCTGATGGATCTGATGTGCGTGCCAGATGATAGATCTAACGTCCCGAAGGCACAAGTGCTGTACCGCAAGACCAGCCGCTTTCTTATTGCTATTGCGATGTTTGAAGAGCATTGGAACCCCGGCGTCTCAGCTGGCAGCCAACGGGCGGCCGAATCCGATGCCGGGCTATATTTGGTCTCGAACGCCCCAGGGCCGCCGGACGACTGCCTCCCTTCTAACCAAGAGTTGACGTCCCTAAACGCCTGCCCTTCACGCCCAGCGCGCGCATTCTTCGACCCTCGATACCGCCCCCAAGATCTGCCCCTTCTGCCTATTCACCATCCTAGAACACCCCTCTCGACCGTTTTGCGCCTCCTCGCAGCCACGGTACCTAAGTACACTGCCCACTGCCCGTCTGGCCGCGCCCCGCGCCCCTCCATTCTCCCCACCAGCTGCTACCTATCTCTGCGATTACTTACCCTCGAGAGCCCGCGCCTCCCACCACCGACTCTGCGCCTGCACACGAACTCGCCTGATCGCTTGTACCGGTATACTGCTGTGGATTGCTCTCCAGACGCGCTATGGGGAAATCGTAAGTTGCGCTCTCTTTTCCGTTCGACGTCGCCTAGGGCTGCGGAGGAGGCCTTTTTTGCCGCCTTGCCAGCCGTTCTATCACCATTTGGCGACTTCTTCGCGGCCGCCATGGAGGAAGCCAGCGCCCCCCGCCTCCGACTGTCACTGCCCTCACTTTCGCAGCGCTCGGCCTCGCTGCTCAGACATAATGCGCGCCCCGCTCCACGCCCTCGACACTCTGCCCCGTCACGTCTCGAACCTACAATCGCTACAACGACTACGACGTTAGCACTATGTCTCCGGAACACACTCCTCTCGGTGACAAGTATGTGCCGATGCTCTCTCAGGAGCATGCGTTGGTGAACCATGCCAGACATCGACCGCTTCACATACCTCAGCCCGGGGAACCCGGCTACGACGACTATATCTCCAAGCGCTATGTGGCCCTGGAAATCGGAGTGAAGGCCTTGGAGCGCCTGTTTCTATTGTACACCGGAGACTTGGGCGCGTGTGATCACAAAGAATGGCTGGCTGACTGTGCCGTCTCATAGGCAGAGCAAGCTCTCTCAACAGGAGCTCGCTGATCTCCAGAAAGCGACACACTTCGACAAGAAGGAACTGCAACAATGGTACAAGGGTAAACCGCCCCGCGAGAGTGGTTTTGCGTTGGGCAATTGCTAATCACCACGTGGACTTCATAGGTTTCTTGAAGGATTGCCCCTCCGGCATGCTCACCAAGGAGGAGTTTCAAAAGATCTACAAACAGTTCTTCCCATTCGGCGACCCGTCTTCATTCGCAGATTATGTCTTTAACGTCTTCGACGCGGATAAATCGGGCACAATTGACTTCAAGGAGTTCATCTGCGCACTGAGCGTTACCAGCCGAGGGAAGATGGAGGACAAGCTGGACTGGGCATTCCAGTTATACGACATCGATGGCGATGGGAAGATCAGCTATGAGGAGATGCTGGCTATCGTGGAGGCGATCTACAAGATGGTGCGTTCTCAAGCTTGTTTTTACTCGGGCACTTCTAACAATTATTGCAGGTCGGGTCCATGGTCAAGCTCCCCGAAGACGAAGACACGCCCGAGAAGCGCGTGCGCAAGATCTTCCGCATGATGGACAAGGACGAGAACGGAAGCCTGGACATGGCCGAGTTCAAGGAGGGCTCCAAGAGGGACGAGACAATCGTTTCGGCACTGTCGCTGTACGACGGGCTTGTCTAGCGCCTCTTCTCCTTCGTCTTTAGTCCTACCTGGTGTTCGTGGGGTCATGATATCAAACAGTGCATGGGTTTCCTTTGGTCTTAGCATGCAGGGGGTGGTTATTGCTTCCGAGCGTCACAATTGGGGATACATCCGTCGATGAACATGAGCGTAGTAGCTGGAGTCTCTGCAAGTGTACGATTCTGAAGGCGCGGAAATGGAATTGCCAGAAGAACGTCTGCATTGACTGCTGTGAAGACTGACGTGACCTCGAGCTAGTAAATCTGCCTTGCCAAGAAGGATCGTCAGCCACGCCAGGTTGAGGTGAGAGATGAAGCGAACGTTCCGGACAGCTTGCCTGTAACAATTTATTTATCGACCTCCCTCCATTCACCATAAACTCTGCATCGACCACGAGCCCACCCACAGATTCTCCATTGCACAGCCTGTCCAAGATTGGGAGCTGGTAACTGTAGACCGGATTCCAGCCCTCGAGGGCGACGTGCGCGTATTAGCGGAAGTCCCAACACAGCCCTGGAGCTCATTGCACCGGCGTCAGACAAACTGCAGCAGTCCAGAAACACCGCGTCCCGACTACACACCTCTCCATAAGCCTCACAATGCGGATATACGACCTCCCCTCGTGGGGAGCGCTCTCGACGCTCCTCCTACTCGCCCCTTCGCCCTCCTCCGCCTTCTACTTCCCCGGCATGGCACCGACATCGTACAAAGAGGGCGACAAAGTCCCCATGTACGTGAACCACCTCACGCCGGCCGACTCGTCGGTAGACCGCAAGCTGCGGTCGGTCTTCTCATTCGACTACTACCACCCGCCGTTCCACTTCTGCCAGCCTGAGGGCGGGCCAAAATACATTCGCGAGTCGCTAGGCAGCATACTGTTCGGGGATCGCATACAAACATCTCCATTCGTGCTGCATATGGGGAAGAATGAGTCTTGCAAGGCCATGTGCAAGGAGCAGACATTTTCGCCAAGGGATGCGGTGTTTGTGAACAGCAGGATATACCAGGGCTACGACCTCAACTGGTTGATTGATGGGCTGCCAGCAGCGCAGCTCTTGAAAGACCCAGACTCGGATAAGGAGTTTTACAGCCCCGGGTTTGCGCTGGGATCTGTTGCGGATAATCAGCCGATTTTGAACAATCACTACGATATCGTGATTGACTACCATGAGGCTGGGAAGAATAATTTCAGGGTTGTGGGGGTCCTAGTAGACCCTTACTCCATCAAAGGCTCGAAATTTGTGGATATTGACAAGGGCGAATGCCCCGGCCTTGAATCAGGGGGAGGCACCACTCCCTTGACTTTATCAGAAGAGAAGGACACAGGAGTTACGTACACCTACAGCGTTTACTGGAGGCTTTCTCCGACACCGTTCGCTACTCGCTGGGACAAATACCTCCATGTCTACGATCCCAAGATCCACTGGTTCTCCCTGATCAACTCTGCCGTCATTGTCACGTTCCTGATTGGAATGGTCAGCACGATTCTCATCCGGACCCTGAGGAAGGACATCGCGAGATACAACCGATTGGATCAGTTTGCGCTAGATGATTTTGGTAGCACAAGTGCGGTCGAAGATGGAGTGCAAGAAGACTCTGGTTGGAAGCTGGTTCATGGAGACGTCTTCCGCTCTCCAACAAACCCCCTATTCCTCAGTATCATGCTTGGCAATGGAGCGCAACTTTTCATGATGGCTGGGCTAACGATTGGTGAGTATTACAAAATGATATGGAAGCACTTTGCTAACAACGTGCAGCATTCGCTCTCCTCGGCTTCCTCTCCCCGTCCAACCGCGGCTCTCTTGCGACTGTCATGATCATCTTCTACACCGTCTTCGGTTTCATTGGAGGCTACGTCTCCTCACGTCTCTACAAGTTCTTTGGCGGCGAAAAATGGAAGCAAAACTTCGCCTACACCCCTTTTGCGCTTCCCGGCCTCGTCTTCGCCGTCTTCTTCCTCCTCAACCTCTTCGTCTGGGCACGCGCCTCCTCCGGCGCCGTCCCCTTCTCAACAATGCTCGTCATCGTTCTCATCTGGTTCCTGATCTCCGTCCCTCTCTCCCTCGCCGGCTCTTGGCTCGGCTTCAAACAACCCGCTATCGAACCCCCTGTCCGCACGAACCAAATCCCCCGCCAAATCCCACCCAGCGGTGGCTACCTCCGCGCCTTCCCAAGCATGGCCCTCGCCGGAGTCCTCCCCTTCGGCGCCATCTTCGTCGAGCTCTACTTCATCATGAACTCGATCTGGTTCAGCAAGGTCTACTACATGTTCGGCTTCCTCTTTATCTGCTACGGGCTCATGATCATGACGTGTGCGGCGGTGACGGTACTGATGATTTACTTCTTGCTCTGTGCCGAGAACTATCATTGGCAGTGGCGGAGCTTCTGCACAGCGGGCGCGAGCGCGGCGTATGTGTTCCTGGCTGCGATTCTGTACTGGGTGAAGGATCTGAGCTTTGGGAGCTGGACGAGTGGGGTGTTGTATCTGGGGTATAGCGCGTTGCTTAGTGTGCTGTTTTTCGTGCTTACGGGTGAGTTTTTCTCAATACCAGCGACCAAATTCTTTGAATGGTGACTGACATGTATCAGGTACAATCGGCTTCTTCGCCTCCTGGCTCTTCGTCCTCAAGATCTACAAATCCATCAAGGTCGACTGAACTCTTACTTCCACGAATTACAGCCAGATTGAAAATAGCAGCAAAGCAAGCAAGCATGCAATTAGCAGCAAGCGGATATCCAACAAGCACGATACAGCAGAGCGTTGTTTTTGGTCAACAGAGGAACACAAACTTGTACCTTTTTTGTATATTTAGACCGGCTCTAATCGCCCACACGCTGGCAGAGGGGAGTCGTCTGGAACACTTGAATTTCTTCCGGTTTTTGTTGGCATGGCGTTGGTCGATGCATGGCATGACATGGCTAAGCTAAAACATATCGTGTATTAGGAATGAAATATATTCATGCAAGTCTTTTCGGTGATTGTAAGGGGTGGAGCTGAGTTGTGTAGGTTGTGGAATTGCGTGGTTTAGATGCGTGGTTGATTGGCTTGCTGCTTTGTGGCTGCGAAATGCCTTTTCGACTTCACGCTTTAACTTACTTCTTAAAAAGCTATGTTAAAGTGCTTGAAGTCAGACGGAAACTCACCTTATACCGCTTTCCCCCTCCCCCCCCCCCCTTTCCGCCCGGTCAACGCCGTATCTAACTCTTTTGTTGGCAAAATTACATCCGGCTCGACTTCGGCTCACTCGCTTGCTTAGTAATGTAGCAAGTTGGAGTCCTAAATATAATTAGCAATGTGGAGGCGTGGGCGATATCGCATTCAAAAAATGCCTGTAGAGCGCAGGATGTTTAGTATATGCGGTGTTTAGCGTTAGTTTAACATAAATGCTCTATATCTCGCTAGTTAAAGGTAAGAGGGGTTAAGGAGATAGCGGCTAACATCAGAAATGCGCGTGTGTGAGTGATTAGTGTTTTTGGTATCTACTTTCGCGTTTATTCTGCTTTAACAAGCCTGATTTTTACGTGGATTTTGCTCAAAGGCGGCAATGCTGGTGGAAAGTCACCCCCCTTCTCCCCCCAAACTCTGAACCCCGGCCGCTGTTTTTGCAGCTTGCTAGCCTCTCTCTCCAGCACTCTCTGAAATGGCCTTCGTCGTCTATCGTCGTCGGCTGCTGCCCCCTCCATCCCCGCCCTCCTCCGCTACTACTACTACAGCGGCAGCCGCACCTCCAAAACCAGCAAAGTTAGCAAGTCCAGCCGCTCCGCACAAGTCCAGCGAGCCTAGCTCCTTGGACATCCCCAGCACCCCGCGACCGTACTTGAACGGCAAAGCGCTCGACTTGCTCGCTAAGTATATGGGTACTGGCGCCATGGGCCTGTCGAAACTGAAGTTTTATAGCTTGGATAAGCATTTAGAGCTAGGCAGTATTCGGCAAAGATTGGGCAGGCGGAGCAGTAGAGTAACAGTAAGGGGAAGGAGGGCTACAAAGACGCGTAGTGAGCTGTCGAGGTAACTAATCATCTTGAATGGAGACTATTCCATGTTAGCATGGTCTAACGAGACCCCGAACGCGGAACTTACACGAAATAGTCTCCTCATCCAGATCGAAGACTGTCGGCAAATGATTCAAAAACGCTGTCCCAAGCACCACGTAGTCTCCCTCCAACTCATCGCGCACCTCGTTATGAGCCCAGCTGGTAAAAGGGATGACGCATCGCTCCCCTCCATATGGGCTATGTACCCTGACCGTGTACTGCCATGGAGCCAGCGTGGATTCCCCTTGCTCTCCAAACACGAACGTGAGATTAGGAAGTTCCGATAGGCGTTCGCAAGGTGGATCGGAGAGTACTTCGTCGTCGATACCAAGAGTATCTAGGATGACTCTTGCAATGTCGAACGGGAAGGAGATGAAGTCAAAAGAGTTGGAGAAGACCGCTGTAACACCCTGAAGGTCAACATCGAACAGGTGGTGAGATTTTCCATCGAACTGGAGTGACATGGCAGAGACGCTTGCTTGCCATCCCGATGAAGCCAGAAATGAGAGCGTGGTTTGCTCCTCCGAAACGAAAAGTTTTATTTGTCAGCGGGAGCTTAATGGTGGGCTTTGGCTGGTAATCGTTAATTCTTCCCAGTATCAATTCTCCAACTTCGTTGCTGGTTCGTGGAAGGCGCAGCGAGAAGACATTGTGGTCGAGCAACCCTTGATCAATCATGTTTCGGAGCGGCTAGTTCTGGTACCTAGACTCTAGGTATCGTCCGGGAGATCGAAAGCGGGTCAGACTAAGTCCGCTGTCCAGTGGTGCCCAGTCATCTCCGTACATAGATCTCCAATCAACAGCTGCTTCGAACATTTGATTTGTAATGCGGATGCTGCCGATGCTGAGCGTGTCCTGGGCGAGATAGCCCGAGGTTCCCAGGCCTCGTAGTCAATTGCCGTAAAGGCGATGGTTGCGATGTATGTTGAGGACTGACTGGAATTGAATTTGTGGAAAGGGACGCAGTCTCTGTCGGGATCCAGCATGCATGGTGCAGATGGCACAAACATGTCCGCCCAGTTGATGTCAATGCGAGCGATGAAGGGTTGAGGAGGTGTTCCAAGGGTCACATTGCTCGTGAATAGAAGATGGTAGATTACATTACATTCATGCAGGGGGCCCGCGGCGGCTGGATATGAACCAGTCGCACCATGCAGTACTTTTTGAGCTTGACCATTCGCGAGCCACCTCCGCGTATCAGATATTCCCTATTGCGGGTCGTTAGAGTCGGAGAGATGTCATCTCAATCGCCAAATATGAGGCACAAACCTGGGAGATGTGCTGTCTAGACTGCTCTTTGGCGATGGGGAAACACGGTAGCGCGAAAACGATAGCATTTCGATAGAGGGGTAGCCTGACAGTGACGGCACTCGTTGAAAGAACAAAAAGCAAGAGACACAGAGCCTCAAAGAGAAGCGCAGCAGATGGTGAGATTCCCATCGTTGAGCACTATCCTAGTGATACGACAGAGAGAGGATTTAAGACGTACATAGCGAGGAAAGTGAAGGTAAGCAGGCGATGATAAGGCAACGAGAAAGCGATGAGAGAGGCGTAGTGCGGCACGGTCTGTCAAGGCTAGAGTGCAGAATACCAGCCAATGCACATATGGCGCCAAGAGTATGTGCTGTGTAACATGCCAATGTTGATCAGGGTGCGGTCTGCACACAGTCGTAAGAGTCCAGGTGTCATAGGAGGCTTACTGGCGACGGCTAGGCTACCGAGCACGTGTTCTAGCCGCAAACTAGATAGATGCGCAGACATGCTGCGCTCGAAGTTTGCGGGCAGTGGATGAGTTAAGTACTTGGTACGATGAAGAGCAAGAGGGGAGAGGTTAGAGATAAATATGGCTAAGCTCGCACCCCTGCACGTGCGAGGGTACGAGGTACCGCTTTATTAGCGTTGCTAATCCGCGAGTATGGCGGCCGCCAGCGACATCACTTTATCGAAACGAGACATGCGACGTCTGCTTAGGGCTGAAGTTATGCTTGCTTAGTCATGGCTCAGTTCTTCAAAAGCGGAAATGGACTTTGGTGGGGCTTAACTTACGCTAAAAGCTCCGTAATGTGAAGTTTCGGGGACTCTTGGACCGCGATATAGGGCTGAGTTTACGTAATCTCCCACCGCCCGGCAATAAAAAGATATTCTGCCAACTCCAAACCAGTTCACGTCACCCCCACCAAAGCTCCAGCGGTCTCCCACCGCAAACAACCAACAAGATGAGCAAATTCGGCACCTTGGTCATGGCAAGCTCCCCTCTTCTCCCGCTTTCCCCTCCGATTCTGACCCTCATCAGGGCCCCGCCGGCGCCGGCAAATCCACCTTCTGCACCGCCCTAATCCAACACCTCCAAAACAACAAACGCCCCTGCTACTACGTCAACCTCGATCCCGCCGCCGAAGACTTCTCTTTCGCGCCCGACATCGACATTAAAGACCTCATCTCCCTCTCTGACGTCATGGAAGAAATGGGGCTCGGCCCCAATGGCGGGCTCATATACTGCTTCGAGTTCCTACTCGAGAACCTCGATTTCCTGACGGAACCCCTAGACCTGGTCACGGAGGAATATCTGATTGTGTTCGATATGCCCGGGCAGATTGAGCTGTATACGCATGTCCCCATCCTACCGAAATTGGTGCAGGTTCTCATGGGCGGGAGTCTGAATATCAGGATGTGCGCGGCGTATCTACTGGAGAGCACGTTTATCATCGATAGACCGAAGTTCTTCGCCGGCACGCTGAGTGCCATGTCCGCGATGATGATGCTCGAGATGCCGCATATCAATATTCTCTCCAAGATGGATCTCGTCAAGGGCCAGATACCACGGCGGGATCTGAAGCGCTTCATCGACCCGGATGCGGGGCTAATCGACGACGACGAGGCGCGCCATGTCGAAGAGGAGAAGCCCGGCACGAGTCGGAATAGTGACCCCGCTGCTGTGGAGAACGTGATGGGTGGAAGCTCGTTTCATCAGCTGAACAAGGCGGTTGCGAATCTCATAGATGATTTCAGCATGGTATCGTTTCTACAGTTGGATGTGCAGAGCGAGGATAGTGTTGGTGCGGTGCTGAGCTATATCGATGACGCAATACAGTACCATGAAGCGCAAGAGCCGAGGGAGCCGGTGGAGGATGAGGCGGATGCGAGGATGGAGGATTGAACTGGCTACTTTGCTGCAAGTGGGCATTTATGGGAGTTCTTTGTTGGGCATTTCGGGCGCTTGGTTGGTCTTTATACCCTGGATTCACGATTGAGATCTTAGAATCTTGGACTTTGTGCGGTAGAGGTGCCAAAGAAGGTTGGGTAACGTGTTGGAAGCATGCTGGAAAAGGCTACTTAAACGGAACCATATGCTAGGCGTTCTAATAAAATCTTCTGGAACTACGAAGAACAGGGCAAAATTCAAAGCCTCTCGCTACGAACCTACTAGTGGTCTTTGGTGAGGTAGGACTGTTCGATGTGGGTTTCCTCTCAATAAAGAAAACCAATTCGATTTCCTCAGATCTTCTCTTTATATCTTCCAAGCCTCGCAGCCTGTATCCACGCCCAAATCTTCGCTTCTCGTGACACCGTCTATTCGTACCACATCTCACAGTGAGGCTAGGCCACTACGGCATTCACGAATGACATCGTGGTGGCTTGACAGCTGAACGACTACCCAGCAGGTCCCCTTGAACAAAAAGTAGCGGTCCACGAATCTGTCACTCTATCATAAAATCTCCTATGCCTTAGATCCGTACTCCCTCTAGGCTGATGTACACTCGCTTAGCACCGCTTGAGATCCTTGGTCCACCAGTAAAAGTTATCAAGCTACAGGAATTTGCAAGCATGGTACGTTGCCGGGCCATCTGAGACGGTGCTACACTACCACTTTATGTGCAACGGAGCCTGTCTAAGGGGGGGGGGGCGAGTACGGGGTTGGAGTGGCCGAAAATGACGGCGAATTCGATAAAGAAGACGAGTGAGTGTTTCTTTGATCAGCATGTTTTGCTTGAGTTTCGGATTTTTGTTTCTGTTCTCCGGGCACCGACTAAACGCGACTCCAATGGCTTCACCATCAAGCACAGTTAGTAGCGGTAGCAGTAAGGGCGGCCTTAGCACTGGCGCTATTACTGGTATCGTTGTCAGTGCTATATACAGTATCACTGTGAGGCTATCACTGCATATCTACGGTGTGTCCGGCATAAGAAGAAAATGCAAGTCGTGGAGACGCAGACTGGGTGTGTCGATACGCTAGGGAGTGATGAGGCGGTGCCGAAGGCCTGGGGGAGGTAACACCTGGATGCAAGTGGATCCTGAATTAGTTCTGAGGTTGAAATACCTACCACGTCCAATTTCTAGCCCTGTTAGATGGGGCTTCGTCCTTTGAGTAACAAAATTACTGCAGAGCATTGCGGCCGTCTTCGTTTTCGCGTCTAAGCTAAAGTAGCATGATATTGGCTCCTCTATGAATCCGGCCTATCTCGCCCACTTTCCAGTTCTACTCGTCGAGATTTAAATCTCTAATTACTTGCGTAGGTGATAGAGAGCTCACCACAGGTTCGTTAAAACAGATGCCTGTGGTCATGTGAAACAGCTCTATCTATTCACGCTTGGTGAATCCGCGCCTTCTCCTAATTCAAGAATGGGGCGCGGGCGTGAGGGGCTAATAGGTAGGCTGCGAAGATTATGGACGAATTACCATTGAAGAGTTTCGAAACTGAACGGAGGGCGAGATATCTTAATGCGGTCAGCGCGGCTCGTATCCTCGCATTGATGCTCGGCTTCACGATCGTAAGAGGGAACTCAGTGCAGGATCTTGTGGATCGAATTGGGCATAATCGCATATTGAGAGACACCGATCCTTGAGGGTAAGGCCTCAGCGGTCTGGCGGCTATTTATGTGGGCACTTTAAGCGCTTACAACTGTATTTTTTTTGGATCCGGGACGTTGGAGGCTTGGCGTGCCTTGGGGGCGGGTACGACCTACTTGCAGGTGAGCGGCATTTTAGCGGGCTGCCTTGGCTGCGCGCACGCCAGACGCTCTTTAACCTGCGCGGGGAGCTGCCTGGCTCTGTTCTCAACACCATCTCATGCCACATGATTGTATTTCATTAGATGCCACCCACAGATCCGAGTCCCAGAATGAAGAACTTCTCCAGCAAGTTCGCAGCACTGAGTTCGATCGTTACCCATATTTGCAATCTATCGGGGATCCCAGGCGTCTCAATCGGCATCCTTCATCATGACGAAGTAGTCTATCAGGCTTCATTTGGGTATGCCGACGTCGAAAACAAGGTACACTGCGACAGTGACACCACGTACGTCTTGGGCTCCCTTAGCAAAGCCTTCACAGCAGCTCTATTATCGTCCCTTGTCGATGAGAACGCGTTAGGCTGGGACACCCTTCTAAAGGACGTCTTGACCGACTTTCATCGCTCCGACGTCTATGGGGATATCACAATCGCAGATCTGCTCACTCACCGAACTGGGCTGGCCGCTCTGGACTCATTATGGCTGGCCTCGGACAACATTCCTTTCCTCAAGAGGTCCGAAGCAATCTCGATACTCAACCATGCCCCCGCTGTTAGACCATTCCGGGCCGACTTCCTTTACAACAACTTTGCGTATGAGGTACTCAGCCAGGTAATTGAGAACCGGACTGGCACTACCTTTAGTGAAGCTCTCCATAAGCGACTTCTCAACCCGCTCAGCATGAGTAGGACCTATTACACCTCGGACACTATGGAGAATGAAGCAAGTCCTTACGCTGCCTTGACAAACACGTCCGTTGTTCGAATACCTCCAGCTATAAAGGGCAAAGATGTACTGATGGGACCGGCGGGAGGGATTAGGAGTTCTGTTAACGACCTCCTGACCCTTTACAAGAATTTCATCATAGCTGCCCGCTAGGAAATGACTTTCCTATCTTCACAGAATCCCTCAGGTCGATCGGAAAATCCTATCAAAAACATACTCAAACTTTGGCGAGGTCAGATGCCTTTGCCATCGCGCTCGCTACGAGAACACTCCTACGCTTTCGGTTGGGCACGGGCCCAACTCCCAGCCATACTAGCTCCGGGTGACAATGGGAAGAGCGAACTTAGTCCCGTCGTTGGTACGGGCGCACCGTCTCGTCTGGCTCTTTATCATGGCGGGAGCATTCCTGGATACAACACATACAACGCTCTATTTCCCGAGACTGGTAGCGCAGTCATTGTGTTGACAAATTCGCTTTCGCTCAATGGCGGTGTTCGGTGGATCGGCGAGCTCCTTATTGAGGCACTGTTTGACAACCTTGAGAATGCGGTGGATTATGGTGATTTGGCGCGGAAGTCAGCGAAGAGTACAATAGATGAAGTCGCTGACCTCAACAAGAAGCTCTCTGACGGACAGACGGTGTCCAAGCCGACACGGTCCCTGGATAGCTACGTAGGGCGATATTGCAATGCCGCTGGGAATTTTTTTGTTGATATCAATCATAACGAGAAAGAGGAGACACTGTTTGTTTCCTATATGGGACGCTCCGCCGACACATTTCAACTTGTTACGTACAAGGAAGACAGCTTTTCTTGGAGCTTGACCTACGACGAACTCGTGGAACGTGCGCGATACACCGTGGATCCTATCGACTACCACATCATCAAGTTCGAAGCCGACAAAACTGGCTCAAACATCCAGTGCTTGTGGTGGAGACACGATTCTGAGTTGAAGGAACCAGGGGAAGCCTTCTACAAGCGACAAGAAGAGTCTCAAACCATGGATGAGAACCAGGAGCTCTGATCTTCACGAGAATTGAAGCCCAGTACTGGGTCCTGTTACGGACAACAGCAATAACCCAGATAACCACACCCAGATCCCAACAGCACCCAGGCCCATACGGGTTGGAACGGCAGGTGTACCAGGGCAAGGAGTGTCCCAGAACAACCGTCCTAGGACAAGTGGCGGCCTAGGACGCGGAGACTCCCAGGACAGGCATCCTAGGATGAAGGCGGTCCCAGGACAAGCGACCCAGGACGCAGGGCGTCCCAGCACGCGAGGAACGGAAAGAGGTTCCCAAGGCCAGAACGCAGGGACCAAGGGGACAGGGCCCGGGGACAGGGCCCAGGCAAAACACATGAGCAGAGGGTCACGTGGTGTGATCTCTATGATCTGTGTTGGCAAGCGCCAAGAACAGGGAGCAGAGAGGTCAAAAGGTGATCGACCTGATCTCTGTGATCGGACTTGGCGAAGAAGGATCAGAGAGAGCAGAAGGATCAGGACCAAATTGTATAAAAGCGGAAAGGGTATATAACCTAGAGGGTTTTCTTTATTGCTTTTTCTCCTTTATACTTAGGGGGCAGATAATCGCACACCCCTTTTCGAGTAACCACACACCCCACTTTCATCTGATCTTCTGATTGGCTCGGAGGGCTGCTCCGTAGCCTCCGATTCGCTCGCTTAACTTGCTCCAAATGCGGCCTTGATCACAATTAATTACATCCTCTTCCTCTCCCTCTATAATATAGCAGCGCATACAGCAGCGCCTACAGCAGCACCTACAGCAGCGCCTACAGCAGCGCCTACAGCAGCGCCTACGGCTGCACCTGCAGCTAAAAAGCGCGGCCGGCCGCCTGGTGCAAAGGATAAGGTACCACGGAAAAAGGCACGAGCTCAGAGGCAAGATAGTGCTTAGCCTCAACCTCAGGTGGAACAAGAGGATGACCGTGCGGACATTCTACGACAGATTGCAGCTCTACAGGCACGTCTAGGAGGGTCTCAGCATCCACCAGGTGTTGCTGTAGGCACTGCTGAGTTATTAAGCCGGCCGGAGAGCCGTAGGAACATTCTAGGGCCTGCTGAGTATCAATATAAGGGGGAGGCTGAGGCGTATGTGGATTAGTATAAGGAGTAGGTGCAGGCGGCAATGCTAGGGGGCTAGGCTCGATGCAAAGGAGCTGTAATAAGGTGAGGTTTTAACGGGTTTGGCATATTTATAGGCACGTAGACACTTCTAGAATAGAACTCTATTCTAGACTTACACTTAGACTAGATAATAATACGTGAGGCTATACAAGTCGGAAAGGATGCGCCGTAAAACGGAGAGGCTGTATAGCCGTGCCGATTTGTATAGCCTTACGTATAGCCTTACGTACCAGCTTATATACGGCCTCGCGTATAGCATCACGTGTATAGAGACGTAAAGGTGAATGCCCGGAGGAAGCTCCGCGCTGCTCCGAGCCAATTAGGAGGCGGTGAAACGACAGGAGTAGAAGGGGTGTATAATTACTCGAAAGGGGGTGTACGATTACTCGTTAGGGGGTGTACAATTATCTGTCCCTAATATAAAATTCATTTATTTCCCCTTTAATCACCTTAATATCTTAGCTATATTAATAATTCCAACTCTACCTAGACTATTATATATGCTGCGGTTGTTAATATTACTATAGGCTTATATATAGAACAGCTAGTCTGCTATATTACTAACCTAGGCTATATTCCTATAGTTCTAGAAACTAACTAGCATAAAACCTATAATCTAGAAATTAATTTTGTTAAGAAAAGCTTCTACTTTTATTAATTATAATACTAAGATTTTTACTGCTATTAGAATAGTATACTAGTAAAGATCTTTTATAAAAAAGCTTTTTTCTATACTACTAGACCTACTAAACTTTAGTCTAAGCTTTTATTCGCAATATCTATTAGTTCTATAGAACGCTATATTTAATAAGCTAAACCTAAAAACCTTTTTTAGATTTATAAACTAGAATTTATTCTAGTACTAGATAACTCCTTATTTAATACGCTAGCTATTAGATATATTAGTAGTATACTAGAATAAAATAGCACGCTTAAACTTTACGCTTTTTTAGTTAATAAATATAATAAGTTTATAAAGAAGCGTAAGATATACTTACCTAATAAGCTCTATTACCGGCTAGATAAGCGCTTCTATTCCTAAGTTAATATATAGTTTTACTAGAAAGTAGGCAACTTTTCTTTATACTAAAACTATAACTATACTATTCTATTATAACTAAATATAATACTATCTAAGTATAAGACCTATACTATATTAGAGGAAAAGAACTATATTATATATAATAAGCTATAAAAGTTACTTAGTAAGGGCTTTATTAAAAACAGTAACTCCCCTATATATATACTAGTACTATTAGTTAAAAAACCGGATAGAATATACTGCTTCTATATTAACTACTAAAAGCTTAACGCTATTACTATTAAAAACTAATACCTAATTCTAATTATATAGAAGACGCTTAACCGCCTATATAAGGCTAAGTAGTATACTAAGTTAGATATTATTTCTACTTTTAATTATATATATATTAAACTAGGTAATAAATAGAAAATAGCTTTTATTACGTAATATAGAATATTCTAATCTAAGGTTTTAGGATTTAGTATATACAACGGCCCTAGCACCTTTTAAATATTTATTAATAATATTCTATAGAAGTACCTAAATAACTTCTATTCGGCCTATATAGATAATATACTTATATTTACTAATAGAATAGAGAAAAAGTATATATATATATAAAAGGTATTAGACTAACTTTATAAGGCCGGCCTATACTTAGATATTAATAAGTGCAAATTTCTTATTAAGCGTATTAAATACTTAGGCCTTATTATTACTACTAATAGCGTTAAAATAGACCTAGAAAAGGTTAAGGCAGTTACTAAATAGGCCTTTTCTACTGTCACAGTATCGACCGCGACACCCTACCTACCGAAATTCTGCCGCAGATTGCTACAACTCCAGCAATCTGCACCGGCCTACTACCGTTGGCCGGCCTCCTGCCCTGCCTACCCTGCTCCGCTCCCGTCTCGCTTCCGCTTCCTATCCTGTCCCGCTCCAGCCACCTACCGGCTGCCCCCTTTTCCTATTACCTAATCTGGTAAGGACCTCGCGTACACGCGTGCCACGCGCCGAAACGGCATAGAGGCCGTACGCCACGCGCTCGGCCACGCCCTTATATCCGGTGGCCCGTCTCCCGTCTTCCTGTTCCTTACACAACGTCTTGATTCTCTATATAGCATTGTATATAGCACCTAATCAACGCTCCTCTTTAAGCCCTCGACCTCTTGCGTGTAGCGCTATTATAATATTACGTTATGTCTACTCTTACTACTATAGACACCCCTGCCGACCCGACTATAATGCTTTTAGAGCTCGTTAGCTCTATAAAGGAACAGCAGGCTGCTATAATAGAAGTCCTGTCCGCCTAGAAATAGGAAATTGCTGCTCTGCAGGAGGAAGTAGCCGCAATTCGGTCTAAATCTACCCCTACTCCACCACTGGCGCCCGACTAACAATTCGCAGGGCCTTCTGTTTATAAATCGAATAATAGCTTAATACCTGCTAATAATATAAACTGTATATAGACCCTAACTATTAAAGTTACTCCGCTAACTTTAACAGACTCCTTCCTAACAGCCGCCGCCCCGCCGACCCTAAAGACTAAATATCTAATTAACCCTCTAATATTTAAGAGGAGTTAAAAGGAACTCCTAATCTTTATCCGACAACTATAGTATAAACTAGAAGGAAATGCTAATTAATACCTAACTAAACGTGCTCGCCTGCTATATACTTACTTTTAATTGGAATCTAACCTGTTAACGCTTATCGACCCCTTAATAGACTAAAATATCTGCACTGTTAATTAACTTATCCAATTCCTGCAGGCTATATACAGCGATCCGAACTAGAAACTTATATCCTTAAATTAACTCTATGCACTAAAGTAAGAAAGGTGTGCCTTTATATTATACTTTGCTAAATTCTAATAACTTACCGCTAATATAGATCTAAATAAAGCTGGCCTAATAACTTAGCTCTAATACTCCCTCTCTAATAAACTCTGCTGTGCAATAGTTAGCGCTACTACCCTAGATAATCTAAATAACTATACTAACTTAATCGCGAAGTATAATAATAATCTATAATTCCTGCCCAGCTAACCCTTTTAATATTCCCCTCTATTATAAAAGGACCTAAATGCAATAGAAATTAATATATCTAAATATGCTCCAGCCGGCTTAGCCGAATAAGATAAATATTGTTAAAAGGGCCTCTGCTTTAAATGCGGAAAGTATAGCTATATCTCCTGCGATTACTTTATCTCCTTACCTTAAGTCTAATTATCTAGTGTAGATAAGCCTCTAAGCCCCTAACCGCGTATATACGCGCAATTAACTAATTCCACCTAATTTTTATCTGCCCGCCGTTCCTCCGTGTCTACCGCTTTATTCTTTAGCTCTAATTAATCTAAAGGTAGCGGCTTATCCTGTATAAAAAAGTTATTAAAAGCCCCGTTCCGGGGCTAAGTTGCCCCCCGGGACTATTCTAACCCCGGATTTCTATAAACCTGTTTAAAGAACCTAAACCTAACTCCTGGAAATAATAGATTTTTATCCCTGTTTCTGTATAATAAGGCCCTACCTGTATAGATGCTGTAGCTCTAATCGATAGTAGAGCTATAGGTATAGGTTATATTTATAGGAATCTAGCGCGCGCATAGAACCTCCGCCTCGACCTGCTCCTTTATATCTTACGCCTAACTAGATTTAATAGAAAAACGCTTAAAAGAGGATAGATTACGCACTCTACGCAAGTAACCCTCTGCTACCTAAACTATATAGAATAGATCTATCTCTATATACTAGAACTCGGCAAATATAAGCTGCTACTAGAATAGCCCTAGCTATATAAGCACTATATTGGATTTAACTATAATAACTAATAACTGTTGTTTTAATTGTCCTAATACCAGGTGCGATGCCTGCGCAACTCCTAAACCTCTGCAATAAGAACTTATATAGAACAGCTTCCTAAAGCGCCCCTTATTAAGCAGTGCCTAACACCTCTAACCTAACGCTTTTACTTGCAGCAATCGAGCCTATCTATATAACACCGACACGATTACTAGCTTCCTAAAATAGTACGCTAGATAAATATGCCCGACCCTAAACCTAAGCTAGAAACTAAACCTAAAACTAAATCTAATTCTAAATTTAAACCTAATACCCGGACGGATATCTGTATACTAAACGCGGCGTCTATAACCCGATTAGCCCGACAACCCGATTATAAAATCTTTGCTATTACTATTGCTAATATTAATAAGGCCTTAGCTCTAAAAACCTAAACTAACCCAGCTACAAAAGTTCTAGCATAATATTACTATTTGCTGAAGACCTTCTCCCAACAGTAAGGATGGAGGTGAAACAATGCATTAAACGAGGTAAGTAATGTATTGGATAAGCATCTATCTAGGCTACGTACGCCGTATATATACTCCTGTGTGTGGAGGCTTACGTAGCCGTACTGTAGAACTGTAAGGGCTAAATATAGGAACCGTGTTCTATATTAAGGTAGCCGACGCTAGCCGTACCACACTCCGTAGGCTAGCTGGCTAGGAACACGTACTCCGTTAAACAGGAAGCTAATAAGTTACCTAAACACTAAATATATAATTATAAGATTATACTTAAAGACAGCAAACTATATAGATTTAGCCTATTATACGGAATATTATAAAATGAATTAAAGGTGCTAAGGAAGTACCTTAACAACAACCTCGCGAAAGGATTTATCCGTGCCAGTTTATTACCTGTCGCCTCTCCGGTTATCTTTATTAAGAAGCCCGGAGGAGGCCTACAATTCTGTATCGACTACCGCGCGCTAAATACTATAACTGTTAAGAACTAATACCTAATCCCCTTAATTTAGGAAACCCTAGCATAATTAAGCAAGGCGAAATACTATATAAAGCTCGATATTATCTCCGCATTTAATCGCTTATAAATCGCGAAAGGAGACGAATAGCTAACTGCTTTCCGGACGCAATACAGCCTGTTTAAATACCTGGTAATGCTATTTAGATTAGCTAATGCTTTTAGCACGTTCTAACACTACGTAAACAACGTGCTCCGCCTGTACCTAGATGTATTCTATACCGCATATATTAACAATATTTTAATATACAGCAAAAACTTTAAAAACCACTAGTATTATATAAAGCTAGTCCTAAAAGCAATAGAAGCCGCCGGCCTACAACTAAACGTTAATAAGTGCGAATTCTATTAGGATAAAGTTACCTACCTAGGGTATATAATATTAACCGGCGGAATTAGTATAGTCCCGAACAAGATTAAGGATATTTATAACTAGGAAGTCCCCTATAATATTAAAAACGTACAAGCCTTTATTAGATTTGCAAACTTCTACCGATAATTTATCGACGATTTCTCTAGCCTGGCCGCTCCCCTAATTGCACTTATAAAGAAGAACATTCCGTTCCAGTTTAATAAGTCCTGCCGTGCGGTATTTAAACAACTTAAAATAGCGTTTACCACCGCCCTAATCCTCTGTTATTTTAACCCTAAACTGCTAATTATTATTAAGGCTAATTTATCTAACTATATAAACGCTAGAGTACTCTTACAAATAGATAAATAAGGAATACTCCGACCTATAGCCTACTTCTTAAAATAATTAAGTTCTGCTAAATATAACTACAAGATCTATAATAAGGAACTCCTAGCAATTATCCAATACTTTAAACAGTGGCGGCCTAAACTAGAAGGCGCAGTATTTCTAATTTAGGTTCTTAGCAACTATAAGAACCTGCAGTACTTTATAACTATAAAGCAGTTAAGCTACTAATAGGCTTATTAGTCTAAATACCTGTCCTAATTTAACTTCTTAATTACCTACCAACCTAGCAAGTATAGTAAGAAGCCTAACGCCTTAACGCGTTGTACGTAAGATACGCCTATATAAAAAGAAGCTTAAGCAGCCTAAAATTAGATACTGCTCCGTTCTAACCTATTTACACAGTTAAATCTAATAGAAACCGACCAAATAATTTAGGAGATTATCGAGGATAAATACCTAAATAATAAGTTTATCCAGGAAGTTCTAGAGATATTACGCTCCGGAGTACGCTGCTTTAAGAAGATTACCCTAAGTAAATACAAAGAGCAAGATAGCAAGCTCTACTTCCGCAACCGAATAGCAATTCCTAATAATAATAAACTAAAAATTAAACTGCTTCGTTACGTGTATAATTCCCCTGTTGGCGGCCACCCTAAATATAGAAAAACTCTAGAAATCTTCTAAAGAGAATACTACTAGCTGTATATATTTAAAATAATCCGCTAATTTATAGTATACTATTATACCTATTGCTGTATAAAGGCTTTAAAAGAAAAGTATAATAGCTTCCTAAAACCCCTGCCCGTTCTGCAGCGTTGCTAGCAAGATATTTCTATTAACTTTATTATTAAACTACCCGAATCTAAAGGCTACACTAATATTATAGTTATAGTAAACCGCCTAAGCAAGTACTAATATATAATTCCTTATAGAACAATTATAGCTAAGGCTATAGCTAACCTATTCTACTAATATATTTAGGTATATTACGGATTACCTAATATATGCGTATCCGATTAAGGATTGTAGTTTATCTCCGCGTTTTAGGATAAACTCTATAAGCAACTATGTATTAAAGCCTAATTATTATCGGCCTTCTACCCGGAAACTAATAGCTAAACAGAGAAGGCTAATTTAATACTAGAATAAGTCCTCCGCGCCTATATAAACTATAAGCAAGATAACTAGGTTACCTGGCTGCCGTCCGCTTAGTTTAAGGCAAATAACACCCGATCTAAATTAACAATAGTAATACTGTTTATTGCTATTTTAGAATAATACCTAAGAATAGGCTTTAAACCGCTATTAGGAACTCCGCGCCCTGCCTATTAAGCACTGCAAGCACTTAAGGCTAATTAGATAGTTAATAAAATATTAGATATTAAGCAGTTTATCCGTAAAGAGATAACTTAGGCCTAAGTAATATAAGAAGAATATGCTAACTAAAAATATATAGGCGCACCGGCCTATAAAGTAGGTAATAAAGTCTAGTTAAATATACAGAATATCTATATAAATTAACCCGCTAAGAAGCTTAATTAGAAGAACTTAGGGAAGTTCCTAATTATATAGATTATCTTTCCGTACGCCTATTAACTAGGCCTACCTAAATTTATAAAGATATATCCTGTCTTCTATATCTTATTACTCCGTCCTGCCGCTCCGCAAGCTAACTACCTGCCTAGCCAGGAGTTGCCCCCACCTGAACCTATTTAAGTTAAAGAAGAGACTAAATAGTATATTAACCGTATTAAAGGCATGCGCCTAAACCGGCGCTAAAAGCAATACAAGTACTTAGTCTAATAGACTGGATATAACAACCTGTCCTGGCAACCCGTTAACAACCTAAAGGACACTACTGCTGCGGCTAATTATTATTACCGCCACCCCGAAGCTTACAATCCTGCGTCTAATAAGCCCCGTCCTGCTGGACCCTGAAACCTTAATCAAGATTTGATTCACGGCCCTACTCCCGACAAATAGCCGTACACATTATAAACAGCGCCTCCTACTCGCTAAGAGACTTGGGTTTAGGAGGGGGGTACTGTCACGGTATCGACCGCGACACCCTACCTACCGAAATTCTGCCGCAGATTGCTA